>NW_006921715.1:7026871-7031450 GCF_000298275.1 Orycteropus afer afer | reverse complement strand
AACAACAACAACAACAACAAAAAGAATACTGAAGTATAGCAGTATAGCCTGATAGGGGAAAAGAGAGACCACACGAATTCCTAACAAAGAAAACTGGCGATGGGACATCACTACAGACACTACAGATCTCTAAAGGAATGGGAACAGAATACTATGCACAACTTTATACCCATACATTGGAAAACTTAGATGAAACAAAGAAGTTCCTTGAAAGATGGAACCCTTTGCCATCGAGTGGATTCCAACCCATAGCAACCCCACAGGATGGGACAGAACTCCCCACAGGGTCTCCAAGGCTGTGATCTTTGTGGGAGCATGCTGCCACACCTTCCTCTCTTAGAGGGGCTGGTGGGGTCAAACCACCCACCTTTTGGTTAGCAGTTGAGCACTTAACCACTGTGCCACCAGGGCTCCCTTGAAATGTTGTTGTTGTTGTTAGGTACCATCGAGTCATTTCTAACTCCTAGCAACCCCATGGACAACAGAATGCAACACTGCCCAGTCCAGCTCCAGACGCATAGTCATTGCTGGGTTTGAGCCCAACGTTGCAGCCACTGTGCTGCTCCATCTTGTGGAGGGCTGCTTCCTTTTCACTGACCCTCTACTTTACCAGCATGATGTCCTCCTCCAGGGACTTGTCCCTCCTGATCACATGTCCACAGGCATGAGATGACCTCTTCTACAGAGCTTTTAAGGGGCATTCTGGCTGTCCTTCTTCCAAGACAGGCATGTTCTTTCAAGGGATGGATGAGTCCCTTGAAAGACACAGACTACTAAAACTCACTCAAGAAGAAATGGACAACTGAATAGCCCTGCCTATAAAGACCTTCCAGCAAAGAAAACTTTGGAGGCGAGGGGATTTGGGGAAGGAAGAGAGGAATCACAAAGAGCCAGATTAATTCTTTTGGGGGTGACAGGTCTGTTCATCGTCTTGATTCTGATCTTGATTGTGGAGATGGTTTCAGTTATACAGATGTCCAAAGCCATCAAATTGTGTACTTCAAATATGTGCATTTTATTGTGTGATTTTACTTCAATAAACCTGAAAAAAATAAACAGAATGGAGACCCCCAAGAATGGAGGGCTCAAGGAAAACTTGCTGGTCACCTAACTAGTTCTCAATCAGACGAGCAGATGGAGAAACAAAAACTGAACCCACTGCCATCGAGTCGGTTCCAATGCACAGCGACTCTATCGGACAGAGTGGAACTGCCCCCATAGAGTGTCCAAAGCTATGATCTTTGTGGAAGCAGACTGCCTCATTTTTCTCGCATAGGGTGGTTGGTGAGCTCGAACTTCTGACTTCTGGCTAGCAGTCGAATGCCTTAATCACTGCACCAGCAGATCTCCTTGGGGTACTCAGAGAAGCTCCCCACTTGCTCCAGGGTGAAGCTGAGAATGTCCCACAGCAAGAGACAGTGAGAACTTGAAGAAGGCCGAGTCTGTCCAGGGCTTCCTGGAGAGCCAGGTGCCCTCTCATCTGTGTCCTCTGACAGCCTCTCAGACCCACTGGCAGAGGCTGAGAAAGCCAGTCACATGTCTGGCCCTCGGGACACCAGGCCATCGGCTCAGAGCTGAGTTCCCACGGGCTCCCAGTTGTCACCGTCTTTCGACCCTCCCCTGAATGCAAACTCGTCTAGACTCAGACTCACCGTGACCCTCATACAAGCTCCTTACAGGAAGGAGCCTCTGTTTCCTCACCTGTGCAAGTGGGGCCTCCAGGTGAGGGGCAGAGGGGCTGAGGGGCAGCCAGTGCCCTAGGGTCCCCCTCCCTTGGGACAGCAGTGGCCTGCGGTTGCTGCCGAGTCGATGCCGACTTGCAGCGACCCCGTGTGCAGTGCAGCAGGGCACCTTAGGGACTGCAAGGCTGTGACCTTTCAGAAACCTGTCAGGCCCGTCTTCTGAGGCACCTCTGGCTGGGTTCAAACTGCCAACCCTTCAGTCAGCAGGCAAGCATGTAAGTGCACCACAAAGGACGCCTTTATTGGCTGAGACAGCTCTCCACAGGCCACAGGTCCAGGGCCGGTCTCCACTTCTCTCCCAGCCCTTCTCCCCACTGAGACATTGCGGGGAAGACGTTCGTTCTCAGACTTTTCTCCTGGGGAGTCAGCTCCCCATGAGGCTTGAGAGCCACTGGCTCGCAACCCTGGGTCTGGAAAGAGAGGCCGGCAGATGGCTCAGGTGGGCACTGTGGCGGGCTCTGGCTGCTTTTGCCTGGGACCCAGGGCACTCCCCAGACACCAGTCCCTCGGTGCTAAAGCCAGAAACTCCCAAACAGCTCAGGAGCATCGGTCAGTGTTGTGTGGACCCTCCCCCTGCACCAGGAGGACGCTGAGGGCCAGCAGCCCCTCTGTAGGCAGGCTCAAGTCACAGACCCTTCTGCTCACATCACGGCCAGCGCCAAGCTGTGTGCCCGCACCAAGCCGTGTGCCCGCACCACACCGTGTGCCCGCACCAAGGAGGCCGGGGGATGTCAACCCTGACGAGGAGTCAGGGCCAGCTGGTGTGGGAGGTGTCTGTCACTAAAAAGAAGCGGAGGGAATGGGCCCAGGGCCCTCGGCACCTTCTACCCCGTGTGGAGGGGTGGAGAAGATAGGTGGGGTGGAGGCTATTGGGGGTGTCAGTAAGGCCAGGCTTTGTCTACAAAGCAGGGTCCGCCTGCCCCCAGGAAGTGCAGGGACCCCATTGCCACCTGGACCTCCTACTCATCCCCCATGGCCAGCTGGAACGTGGTTCCTCAGGGCACCCCCAGACCTGCCTCTGTGTTATACCAGACCTCAGTACTCAGGGGTTCCCCTCATCACTGGGGTCCCAGCAAGGCCCTGGGGGCAAGCAAACCTCCTTTTCAAGAGAGGGTGCCATGGGCGCTCAGAGTTTCAGGGAGGAACACAGCCGAGTTCACTTGGTGGGATGTGAACCCAGGGCTCAGTCAGTCCCGCTGCCCCTCAGCCCTCCGGCTTTGCCCCTCTTGAGGTCAGGTCCTGAGGCCAGCCCTCAGCCTCCAGCCAGGCCTGGTGGGACCTCACAAATGCAAGGGAGGCCATGCCCTCTCCCTGCTGGGTCCCTGGAGGCAGCAGAAGCCCAGGCTAGGGTCAGGGGGGCAGCCAGGGCCTGCTCAGGGAGATGGGGGTGGGGATTGCTGGGCTACTTGTCCCCCAGCAAAGACAGAGAGCTGGTGACAGGGACTGAAGGGCCGAGGTGGGACTGGGGCTGAGGGCAGGGCCCTGGGAGAGGACTCGGCCACTCCCCACCTACTCCAGTCCCTCTCCTGGACTTCGGGGCTTACAAGGGAAAGGCAGTTTGCTCCAGAGACCAGGCCGAGGCCTAGGGGAGGAAGGGCAGAAGGCACAGTGACAGAGCGAGGCCTTGGAATCCGTTTGTTTATTGTCACCCTACAAGGTCTACATTCACAGGCAAAGAAAATCAGTTACCGACTTGGAAACACTGACCACCACCACCACCCCCGGAGCCCAGCAGGGGGCCTCTCTCACGGGCCAAGGAGCCAACGCAGTGCAGTGGCCATGAGGGGACAGCTCAGACCCCCCCCACCCTCTAAGCACCACTGAGCCAGCACACCAGTGCGTCCCTGGCCCAAGAGGGGCCCAGTGGAGTTTTCCATGGGGGGCTACAGTGCTGGCAGGAGGGTGGATGCTGCCCGGGCCCCCAGCCCCACATGCTTTCACCTCAGTCCCAGCAGGTGGGGCCAGTGCCAGGAGATGACTGGCGGACCAAGCCACCCCAGAGGTGTTGCCCTAGCAGCCCTCTGACCCCCATTCAGGCTGCCCTAGCAGCTCCCCTAAACATTGGACCAAGAGGGTGGCCTGAGGGGCCTCTCGCCCCAGAGGGGAGGTCAGGTCAGCCGCACCCCCAGGCCACCAGGAGGCAGAGGCCACCTCACCCTGGCTGAGCATGGACATGGAGCTGGCCCCTTGCTGAGCCCATCAGGGACCATGGGGGTCTTCACAAAGAGGCTCCCAGGGCTCGCCCTGAGGAGCTCCTGGTGGTGCTAGGGCTGGCAACTTGTCTGACAGTCTGGGCTCTCTTTCCTGCCTGGGCCTGGTCCCCACCCCTGCTCTCCGGGTGGCTCTCTCCTCTGCACCCAGGCCGGTCCAGCCCAGCTGCAGCAGCCGCACTCCCGAGTCTCCTGCTCCCAGGAAGTAAGGCCAGGACGTGCCGGCCCCAAGTGCCTACCGCCAGTCCCTCCCGGGAATTCTCGACCAGTTTCGAGAAGGGTGGCGCCCTGGGGCGCAGGAGGGGGGTGGTGGCATCCGGGGCCTGCAAGCCTCCCGCCTGGTCCCCGGGTGGCCGGGCTGGGGCGGTGGAGGCCGGCCGACAGCTCCGCCCTGCCTCTGCCCCCGGGTCCTGCGCGGGTCCCCGCCGCTGTCGGTGTGTCGTCGCCGCCGCCAGGCCCGCCGGGTCTAGTGGTCCTAAACATTTCACAATTGCGCTACAGAACTGTTGAACTGTTAAGAACCACTGGACCCAGCGCGCGAGTCCCGGCGCCCGCGCCGCGCGCCGTGGCGAGAAGCCCCGCCGCCCGAGGTCAGGGCGCCCGCGTGGAGACAGGCCTGCGCTCCCC
>NW_006921715.1:7024505-7025861 GCF_000298275.1 Orycteropus afer afer | reverse complement strand
GGGACCACAGGCTAGTTCCAGGCCGGGGTAGGCATCGGCTTAGGAAGGTTCACCGGTGTTTCCTCTGCTCCCTGCCACTCACTGGGCACAGCCACCCGGGAAGTGACTACCGCGGGTTTTGTTCCATTTTGCAGTTGGGGAAAGTGAGGCTGAGAGAGAGGCAGTGACTGCCCAAGGTTAAACAGTGCTTTAGGGCAGAGCGGCCCAGTGCCTGTGTCTCCACCGCCTATCCCGAGGTCTGTGTTCCTGCGTGTGGAGTGCGGAGGGTGCCCTGTGAGGCCCTGTGGCCCAGAAGACCGTCTGGACACAAAAGGCAATTTCTCCTCCACTCCCACCACTGCCTCCTGGGCAGGAGAGAGGACAGGGCCTCCAGGCCTGAAGAAGTGGGGGAACCTGCTCCCCAGCCACCTCCTAGCCCCGACTCTAAGCCCTGGTACAGCCCAGCCCAGGGCAGACCCCACACACATCCCACTCTGGGCAGGTCACTTTCTCTGGCTTCAGAGGGGACGAGTTGGGGTGGAGGGACTACTAGAAGCTTCTGTGGCTCCCACCTGGAGCAGGAAGTATTGAGATGTGTCCAGAAGGAACACTTCCCAGCAGGAAAGACATTCAGGATCTGAGCTTCGGGTGGGGAGCCCTGGAGGACAGCAAGCATCTGGGGAGGCGGAGGTGGTGGCACAGAGATCCTGCTCAGAGATCGTCCTGGGGGTGCTGCTGGGAGCCGAGCCCTCAGCCGGTGAAATGCTGGGTGTGACAGCGCTGCACTGGGCTACGAGGCTGGTTCCTCTGAGACCCCTCGGGCCAGGGCACGGCCCACGTTCCTCGGGACTTGCTGTGCCTGGCCCCGCTGCCCCAGCTCACACCATGCTCACTCCACCACCCAGGTGGGCATGACCTACGTGGCGACTGGGAGGCTGGCTGAGGCCTGATGGTCTGTGGCTGGCTCTGCATCTCCAGCTAGCTATGTAATGGGAGAGGTGACACACTAGTGTCCTCCCGGGGAATGAGGATGAAAGGACAACACGTGGCAGACTCAGCACTCTGTGGGCGTCACCTGTCCGGGGTCACTATCCCTTCACAGCTAGGGGCACAGAAGCCTAGGGACAGATGTCACATTCCCAGCTGGCAGTGGGAGGAGAGGAGCCCATGGACCAGCTGCGTGTCTGCCTGCTGCTTTGTGGAGGGGCTGGAGTCCCACAGGCCAGTGGCTTTGCCTATATCTGGACACAAAACGGCCCTGGAAGAAGTTTCCAGGGCTTGTCATAGTTTTCTGAGACACCTGGCCCAGTCCAGGAGCCGCCAGCTTGGGGCTCTGCATCGCACGAGTTCGTGAGGGGCCCAAGATTGGAGGCCCAG
>NW_006921715.1:7008922-7023765 GCF_000298275.1 Orycteropus afer afer | reverse complement strand
GCCTCAGGGAGCTGGCGGGTCAAGCTTTTGCCCAGTGTCAGCAGGGCACAGGCCTCAGACTGAGTCCCCGGTCCTGGGCCAGACGGGCAGACAGAAATGGACAGACAGACCCAAGCCTCATGGGGGCAGTTAGAAGAGTACCATCAGGGTGGGGGACTGGGTAGGGCTCAGAGACTGCGTGTGAGGGTGGGCGGCCCTAGGCCAGCCCAGGCCAGGCTCAGCGCTGGTAGCTGGGATTCTGGAACTTGCAGTATCTGGATGGAGAACGGCCAGGGTCCACAGACTGCCTTCAACCCAGCTGGGCCACCGACGAGGCATACGGCCGCTCGCCCACTCTCCTCCCACCCTCCACTCAGGCCACAGCAGGCCCACCCATCAGCACACTGCCCGAAGCAGGCCCAGCCCCTACCTACCCAGCCCAGCTAGCAAAATGAGGCAGGCCCAGGTCTCCTGTTCCCGCCTCCTCCAGGAGCCGGCCTGGGAGGGGCTGGCCCTCGGTGGGTGGGGGACCGGGTGCTGTGGGTGCCAAGAAGGTGTGAAGTCTCTGCGACGGCTTGCTGGCTCTGCCACCTCAGAGCCCTGCCATGCCCGTGCCCAGGGATTCGGGGGTCAGCAGGACCTGAGGGCCTTGTGAGTGCAGAGACCAGATGACACCATGGGCAGAGTCTGGACAGAGTCGTCCAAGGAGAGTGAGGCCAAAGCAGCTTCACTCAGGGCTGGGGGCTTCCGGAGGAGGTGACTTCAGAGACAAGAGTGAGAAGGATCAAGATGGGTGGGGGCTGCCTGGCCCAGTTACCACACACCCTGAGCCACCCTCTGCCTCAGCCCCAGGCTGGCTCAGGACTCACACCCTCACCATCGCCGATTGGCCACGTGGCCCTCCCCACCCCGCTCCCTCTGCCCCAGAGCTTGGGGCCCTCCCACCATGCACAGCCACAGTCCTGGACTCAGACAGACCACTGGAGCCAGGCTTTGGGGCTGGGGACAGAGCGTGTTTTATTGTCAGTTGCCCAGCTGGCTCCCAGGCTTTGTCATGGAAAGTCACAGAAACCACCATAGAGCCAGGAGGGAGGTCCCCACTCAGGTCCCAGCAGGAGGGCAGGGCCTACACTGCAGCAGGAGGGCTGCAAGGTAGACAACAGGCAGCACTTTCTGAGAATATAATGTGTGCAGCTGTGGAGGCCAGGCGGTGTCCAAGGCAGGGCCACAGAGCAGGGTGGGGGCGTCAGCTGGGGCTGGGCCCAGCCTGGCCGTCAAGGCCGGTTCCTGGGGTGTGGAGGAGGCCCTGGGGAGGCAGGAGGGCTTGATGAGGCTTTGTCCCTCCGGGCCCCACAGTGGCTGGCCTGGTGTGAGGTCACCCTCCCTTTTAGGGAAGCCCTCCCAGACTGCTCCGGCCCCCTGTAGTGTGTGTCCCACCCTAGGCCCACGAGAGGGGCTCAGCCGACCCAGCCCCCGGGGAGACGTCTCCCCTCCTCCCACTCTGTCCCCAGCACTGCACACGCTCCACAGGCCCGGGCTCGGGGCATCTATCACGGGAAGCCAGCAGCCCTGCCCAGGCAGGGGCTCACAGGGTCCGGGGCCCTGCCCTCGAGGTGCTGCAGGAGGGCAACCACGTCCAGGTTTCCGGTAGATTCTGCCTGTGGGGGTGGGGGACTGCCTCAGGAACGCTGGTCTGCGACCTAGACCCACTCAACAGGACACTCCGCAGGAATCTCCACCTGCCCCCGCAGCAGGCACCTCGGGCCTCTGGCTGTCGGCCCAGGGAGGGGCCCGGGTCGGGGAGGGGAGGCTCTCCCCACCCTCCCCGCTCCCACCCCCTCCACCCCCCGCCATCCCACCCCAGCACCAGACAGCAGGGACTGCCCACGAGTCAGGAGGTGGGAGCGGGGGACCTGCCAGGAAGCCTTCCTGGAGGAGGCGGCAGACGGAGTAGAGGCACTGGAGGCACTTACAACTTGCAGGGCAGGCCGCCCATCGTAGCCCGGCAGCCCCAGGTCTGCCCCTGCTTGCCACCACAATCGCAGGCCTTTGCCATCTCCCCGGGAGGCCAGCCTGGAGGTGGAGAGAGCTGACAGAGCCCGGCGCCTCCCACCTCCCTCAACAGAGCGCCCCAAACAGCTGACCCAGCAGCGCCATGCCCTGCGGCCGGAGGAGCTGGGGCAGCTGGGCGACCTGGAGTCTGGTTTCACCGAGTGGGTGTGACAGTGACTCAAGAGGGCTCGCACACACGTGCACGTGCACGCACACCCACACGCTGTCAGCCGCGTGCTTCAGAGGAGTACCAGCTCACGGAGGGAGCCAGAGACCACAGGGGGTTCCTGGCTGGGGCGGGGGAGGGACGGTGCAGAGCCCCCCGTCCCGTGCCTGCCTCACCCTCCTCCTTGGGGAGCCCACGCCGACCCCCACACAGGGGAGCAGTGGGAGACGCCTTCGCCAAAGCGCCCCCGCGACTGGGATCCTCATCCAGGTACCAGCAGCAGCCCCCACCCCCCAGTGTCGCTAGGTCACTCTGGGGGGAATCACACCCCTCCCAGATGCACCCCAGCTCCCCGTCCGTGTCCCCCTGGAGGCGCCTTCCTCCTGTCCCTCCACAGCCCACCCCCAAGAGCCTGGGACGGGGGTGGTGTCCCCGCTTCCTCCGGGCCTGACTGCTCCCCGGCTACCTCAGTTCCCCTACCTGCAACGGAGCCCACCCGGGACTCAGCCACCCGGCGGGGTGACCCCACGGCCCACGGCCTGGGCAGGAATCCCTCCGGATCCCAGCTGAGCAGGTGCAGCCACGTGCAGGCGGGGGTCTTGCTGCCCCCCCCCGCTGCTGACCTGGCCTCCCTCCAGCCACTCCCGGCCCCACTCCCCAGGTGCAACAGCAGCCCCCACCTGCACAGCTCTGTCCCCGCGTCCTCCAGCTCCTGTGCGGACAGGCAGGCCCCAGCTGCTCGCAGCAGCCTGATGACCCGCTGGTGCCTGCCGTGAGAAACCGTGCTGAGTGGCCGCCCTCAGCCAGGCCCTGCCCGGGTACTCAGAGGGGCTGTCCGCCCGCCCAGACCGCCACGGCCCATCCAGACCCCAGCCCAGGCCCCTCCCAGACCACGGAGGTCCACAAGGTCTCAGGACTGGGGGCCTCAGTCAACCCTGCTAAGAGCCCTCTATCAGCAACTCAAACCCCACATGGTCTCCCCTGGCCCCTTGCAAAGGCCAGTGCAGTCCCGTGGGCACCTGGGGACAGTCCCCCCATGAATCAGATGCACATATTGACAGCCTCTCCAGGCCAGGCCCCGAGCTGGGTCTGGGGAAACCAAGTCAACCAGGCCCAGGTTCTGCCACTGAGGGTGGGTGGGAATGGAACATTGGGCAGACCAGTGGGACTAGAGCATCGAGGACGCCAGGGGGCTGGGGGCAGAGGTAGCGTGGGGCAGTGTCCTCACTAACAGGGCCGCTTTCCCTGCCCAGATTCGGAAGCGTTGGGAGGAGGGTCCCAGACTACGTGCTCCCCCATCGGAGCCCTTTGTGGCGGGCTGGTGTTTCTGGGCCCAGCTGGGCAGGTGGGCCCCTGGCGGGCAGCTGGGCAGGGGAGCGAGTCAGGGAGCCCAGACCGGTCCGGGGGGTGTTGTGACAGCCAGGGCGGGGACAGAGGGCCAAGACAGATGAGCTCATGCTATCCGCCCACACCCGAGGACGCCCTCTGGAATCTCAGCCTAGACCACCCCCAGCTGGGTGCCCTCCCAGCCCCTCCCACACCCCCAGCCCCTCTCCTGGTCTGAGGCCTGAAGTAACACCCACCATGTCTGTGTAGAAGGTTCCCCTAGCGTCCAGCGCAGTTGACAAAGAACCGCCAGAGACTCACAGTTGAGGGGGACCCAGGGTCACAGGCGGGGAGACCCAGGGTGAACCCTGGGGGGGACCCCAAGATGGTAGTGGAGGGGACTCAGGATCACAGTGTAGGAAGAGCCCCAGGGAGAGGTGGTGGCCCCAGGACTAGCAGGTCAGATGACCTGTGCCCCTACCCCACCTGAGGTCACTTCTGCTGTCAGAAAACAGAGTCCCAGGCCCCGACCCCCACACATTCCTGTGTAAACACACACACACACGTGTGCTCCTACATGCACAATGCCTCCCAAGTGTATTCTTAACATGTATGTGTGCACACGTTCCTGCGTACACATACATGCTCACACATTTGTTCTTGTGTGATACACATGTGCTCACACGTTCCTGCATATACACACTCACACGTGTTCCCCATGTGCATGTACACACATGTTCCCTGTACGCACACATGTTCCCCATGCACTGTGTCCCCCATGTACACACACACACACTCCCGTGTGCATGTGCACACCCACATGCACTCTTAGCACTGATGCTGCCTCCGCCTTTGGGGGGGAGGTTATAGGAGCAGACACACTGCGGGCCCCCCACTCTGGGCCGCAGCTGGGCAGTTGCAGCCTCGCAGGACCGTGAGTCCCTTGACCAGGGCGCCGTGGCCCCAAGCCTCCCCAGGCACAGCTGCCTCGCCCCCCTTTCCACCACCCCCATCTGCCCTAAGTTCGGAGTGTCAACCAGACAGGCCAGCCGTTGGGGAGACATCACGATTAGCCTTCATCACCCCGTGGGCCAGGTGCCCTCAGAGAAAAGAGACGCCGACCCAGCCCCACCAGGGAACGCTGTGGCGTCTGGGGCCTCAAAAGCCCATGTGTGCTGTCACACGCTGGCCGCCGCCCAAGCCCTGCCCACGTGGGCTCCATGACAGGGAGGGGCCATCAGAGCTAAGGGCCAGTCCTGTGACCCCAGCAAGGCCACCTCTCCCTGCACCCCGTTGTCCCCAGCCTCCCCATTGGCGACTGACCCTTCATGAGTGTTTCTCTACAACCTCCCCACTGCAGGTGCAGCCCCCTGACACCACTGCAGACCAGGAAACCTCTCAGGGTGCGGGGTCCGACAGCAGCCTGCAGGGACCCTACTCCTCCTTCTGGAGCCCAGACCTCGGGGGCCCCACACCTGCACCCCAGCCAGCCAGCCCACTGGCCTGGGGCTTCAGCATGAGGGTGGCCGTCACCCACACACCCAGGCCAGGCTCTGCCTTCCAAGAGCCAGGGATTGGTGGGTGAGGCCAGCTTGGGGACCCCTCCCCACACCCTCAGGCTGACCCTGCCTCCAAGGGCACCTGTGCAACACCCCAGCCTACCTTGACCTGCTCGTCTGGTCTGGACAGGGCTCTAACTCATGCCCTATTGCCCTCGGCCAGGGCCCACCCACAGGGGCAACTACAGCACGGAGCCCCCAGACCCCTCTCGCTTTGGCCGGATAGGTTTTCCTTGCTAGAAACCCAGGGCCAGGGGCTGGCTGGTTACCTCCTCTCAGAAGCCTTGCTCTGCACAGCCCCCACGGCGGTCACTGTGAGTCCTCGGTGCCCAGGGTGGAGGATTTGTGGGGCTGCGGGAAGCACCTTCTTCCCTAGCTCTGTGAGGGGCGCTGTGTGGCCCCAGGTAAACACGGGTCCTCTCTGTGCCTGCTGTGGCCATCCTGCCCGTGGCGGCCCCCCCCGTGTCCACGCAGCACCCAGACCGCCCAGTACCTGCCCCTCACGGCCAGCAGCAGTGGGCTGAGGCCGTCCTCGCTACGGGCGTTCACGTCAGCCCCTCTGCACAGCAGCATGCTGACGGCTCCAGGGTGGCCCACGCGGGCGGCCACGTGCAGTGGGGTCTGTCCGTTAAAGTCCTTCATGCTCAGGTCACAGCCCTGGGCGGACACAGGGCCTGTCACTCCCTTGGGCAGGGCTGGCCTGCCCCGCCCCCGTCCCTCCAGGCCTGGCTGAGGCTGGGGAGGAGGCTGGAAGCTCACCGCAGCCACCAGCACCCGCAGCGCCTCCAGGTCCCCAGCACGGGCTGCCGCACAGGCCAGACCGGGCAGCAAGGCATCCCACACAGCACTGAACTCCTGGGGGTGACGCAGCACTGGGACCCATGCCCTGGGGCCTCAGCACCCCAGGGGGGCAGGCAGAGGAGACCTGAGCACCAGCCACCCGCCAGCCACCGCCAGCAGCAGGGCCCTGGACTGAGGGTCTACCCACCAGCCCAGCCTCACTTCTACCCACGGGAACAGGAGGAGCCCAGGCTGTCACATCCCAAAGTCCTGGGTTCGACTCGCACTAGCCCACCCAGAGGCCCATCTAGACCCCTGCTTCCTGGGAGCAAAGCCACGGATCGGAGGTCCCTGTGTGACCCTCTAAGGGCCCGGGTCCTCTGCTGCCCCACCGCTGTGGAGGAAGCTGGGGTAAACACACAAGTCACCCGCTGGGGCACATGGGGAGGGGTGCCCTGTCTTCCCCGAAAGAAGGGTCCTGCACCCACCTGCCCATCCCTGCAGGACCCCCAGGCCACCCGGCACTCAGAGGACAGCAGGTCGCCTGGGAGCCCCAAGCTTGCTGGGGAGTCCCCCAAGGTACCAGAGGCTGGCCTCAGAGCAAAGGGCCCCCTGCTCACCACATGCTACACGGGGTGGCCATATCCTATAAAGGGATGCCACCTACAGCAGCAGAGGTGGACACAGCCACCTCGTGACAGGCCACCCAGACAGCCCCTCCACCTGACGACTGCCCACTCCAGCCGCCGCAGAGCTACCTCCCGTCCCCACCTCTGCCCCTGTGTAGCGGGGGACACCGAGGCACGGGCCCCAGCTGCAGGGGCCATGCTGTGGGGCACCAAGAGCCTGGCTCCCCCCGAGCTCCACTCAAGGCCGGGAAGCAGCCTTGGTTCCAGCTTTTCCGAGTCAGGCCAGCGACTCATGTGCTAGGGGGGCCGGGGCCCAGGCTGGGCCACCTCTCCAGGGGCTGGGGCAGGCAGCCGTGGGCCAGGAGCCCCGGCTCTAGCACTCGGCACCTCCCAGCAGCCCCACGCCAGGCCCGGCGGGGCCAGTGGGGAGGCAGCGCCCAGCCCAGCACGGGCCCACAGCTGCCCCACCCTGTGGCCTGGCAGGGCCCAGCCCGCACCACGAATGATGAGGCCGCTAGCTGTGTGGGGCTCTACCAGGCTGAGGGCGCGCACAGCCCGGACCCACGCAGCAGCCCCGTTCAGCCCCCTCATCGGCCGGCACCTGGCTGTTGCTCAGCCTGAGGAACTGGGCCACCTGGTGCCCCAGCGGGCTCCCCCGAAGTGCGGGCTCGAGCTCGGAGGCCGGCAGAGTCATCTCTCCACGAAGATCCTGGGCCAGCAGCTGTGGGAGCACAGGAGGCTCGACCCAGACGGGCCACCAAGGGCCAGGTGTCGGGGCTGGGACCCCCCGCTGTGTGCATGGGCTGGAGGGTAGCCTGCCAGGCCCCGCCTCCCCCAAATAGGCCAGCACCCCCAGGCTGTGTCTGGGCCTGCCTGGAGGAGAGAGGGGACAGGGCATATGGGAGCACTGGGGAGACCCGCAGCCTGCACCCCAGCCCCCCCAGGTCCCCCCATATTCCACACCCTGGGCTGGCCCCACACTCTCCCGAGTCACCCCAGGCAGTGCTCGGCCCACCGCCCTCCGAGGGCCCTGCACACCTGCTTCCTGTCGTCCAGGCTCAGCCCCGGGAGCCCCAGCACATAAGCCAGTTTGGCCAGCGCAGCCTCCGAGGTCATGTCAGAGCCGGGGACCAGGCCGGTGCCCACCAAGGCCTTCAGGGAGGCGAGTGGTCATGCACCCTCTGTCCTGCCTCTCCTTGCGCCCAGGCCACTGATCCCCGCCCACCGCCCTTCCAGAGACCCCCTCCATGCCCCGGCCACCAGTCCCCGCCCACCACGCCAGCAGCGTAGTCCGAGGTCACAGGGCCCTGGAGGCAGTGGGTGCAGTTGACAATGAGCAGGCCCCGGCTGGCCGCGGCCCGCAGCTCCTGCAGCAGCTCAGGCTTGGTGGGCCCATTGCCCGAGCCAAAGGTCTCCAGGACCACGCCCTTGAGGGGAGGCTGCAGGAAGGCCCGGACCTGGGGGACGACAGGTGAGGGCGTGGCTCTGGGGACAGCCTAGCAGACCTGGCCGCCTGGCTCCCTCCTCTCTGTAGAGGACGGACACTGGCCCCAAAGCAGAGGGGACCGCCAGCCAGAGGCACTGCAGGGCTGTCCCTACATCCAGGAGCATCCATCGGAGACCACCCCCTCCAAAGGCCACCTGTGTGCAAGCCGAGAGGCCGCACCTGGCATGGCCACAGATCAGGCCCTGTGGAAAAGCCTGAGACGAGGCCAGGGGGAGCTGAGGGGACACCAGGGCCCCAGGAGCTACCCCACCTGGACCCCTTGGCCACCCCCGGCCTGGCAGCTACCTGCTCTGACCTGTCAGGAATTTGGGAAAGCAAACAGAAGGCCCGAGGGCCAGTAGCCCCTACACCCCTCGAGTACACAAGGCTCCAGCCGGAAGGCAGAGGACGGGTCTTGTGTCCGGTAGCAACTCACACAGGGACGGTCCCAGGATGGCCCCACTGCTGACTCAGCCCTGCCCTGTCCTGGCTGCCGGGGACATGGCCCAGGACCCCCAGGGCTGGGCCACCATGTCTGCCCCCAACAAGTGGGCCTGGGGTGATGGGGGCACATCAGGGTTCCTGCTGGAAGGGCTCCCAGGGGGGCACCGTCACCCATGCTGGGATTCCCAGTGGCGGTCTGCCCTGGCCGGGTGGGCACAGGGTCTGCAGGGGGTGCTCGGAGGAGTGGGCGGGGCCTACCAGGGAGCCGGGGATCCCAGGGTACAGACGCAGCACGCCCACGTCACGCTCCAAGCCGCTGTGCACCACGAGCGGGTCCTGTCCACGAACCTTCCGCACCAGCTGCTGGTTGACTGAGGACAGGGGATGGAAGGGGCCTGGGGGAGCCTGCCAGCAACACCCACTCCTGTGGATCCCCACCAGTCCTCACAGCCTAGAACCGGGCAGCAACCCCTCCTGCCCCGCTAGACTGCATCCCCACCAAGTCCTCCTGCCCTTGGTCATTCATCCAAGGAGCCAAGCTTGCAGTGGACCCAGGGGCTGGAGGAGGTAGGGGTGGGTGACGAGGGTGAGTGGCCCTGGGAGGGGCGAGGGAAGCAGAGCCTCACAGCTGCAGAGGAGTGGCTAACAGTGTTCCTGGCTGAGGGACCACAGGCACGGAACTCAGGGGGCCCAGGGAACCCGCTGGGAACTGGAAGCACTTTGGGGTGCTGCGTCCCTACAGGTGCTCACTGCCCAGTGGCTGAGGTAGACGCCCACCACATCCCCTCCTCCCACCACATCCCCTCCGCCCACCACGTCCCCCGCTCCCACCACGTCCCCTCCGCCCACCACGTCCCCACCTTCCCAAGCATCCTCTGACCAGGCAGCTTTGGCCCCCTCACTAAGCAGACACCTGGCCCCACCTGACCCACACCTACACGCCACCCAGCACGCAAGCTGAAGGAGCAAGGGATAGTGACCCAAGGAGGGAATGGACGGATGGATGGATGGGTCTCTGGACCCTTCACCTTTGGGGCAAGAAAGCCCCCAAGTCAGAAGCCTAGCCCGCCCCCGCCTCCTCCACACATCCAGAATGACAGGCCCTGCAAGGCACAGAGGGGCAGATGTGGCGAGTCAGCACCCCTTACACTCGGCCCCCTGCCCAGAGCACCTCTGGAACCTAGAGGGTCAGTGTGTGCACAGTGTGACCGAGCCACTGACCGCCTCAACTTCCGGGCAGAGGAGCAGCCAGGCAACTGGCCTCTAAGCCCAGGAGCCGGGGCCAAGGACTGGGCTGCCCGAGGCTGCTGAGGAGAGCAGGGGCCACAGAGGCCCCCTCCTGCAGCCCGGGGAAACTGAGGTCACGGAGCCAGGTGCAGGGCCAGGACGAGAAAGGGGAGGAGGTGAAAAGGGGGCTCCCGGACCCCCAGCAGGACACCTCCTCTCCCCGCCGCATGCAGGCACGCCAAGCCTGGAGCCCCAGCGAATCCGTGTGTAATAAACAGAGCCATTCTGGACACTGGCTGCTTCTCGGACCCCTGGGAGACGAGCAGCTGGAGGCGAGAGGACGGAGCCAGGCCCTCCACTCCCCTCCCCTGCGGCCAGAGCACCCATCAGCCCCTGCTCCTTATCTGCTCTCCAGCTGAAATCCTCACCTCAAATTAGACGTCCTCTGGGAGAGCTGATAAGGTGCTTGCTGCCACCCCTGTCCCCAGAGTTGCGGCTCCAGAGGGGCGTTCACGGAGCGGCTGCCCACAGTAGCCACATCAAGGACCCTGTACTGCCCCTTGGCTGGCCAATGGCCGGGGCCAGTGCTCCTAGAGCCAGAGGGGTCCTCTCTGCACCCCAAGTCCTTCCCTCACCGGCTCCCCCCTGGGCCCCCCACCCCCAGCGGCAGGTGCCTTAGAGACAGGGTGGCGGCACCACTGACACCCTGGAGGGAGAGATGACTGTCACCAGGTCCACAGGCGGCCTGGGCAGCCCAGCATGCCTGGGGCAGGTGGCACCATCCAGGGTACCAAGGAGGACACTGGGGCACTGCGTGGCCACTGCGAGTGGGAGGCAGGCTGGGCTGGAACCAGGCAACCTGACCACCCAGTGAGATGCACCTGGGCGGGGGGCGGACTCAGGGCAAGAAGGTGCCGGGTGGAGACAGGCTCTCACAGCGGCCCCGAGTCCTCCTCTAAGCCCAGGAGCCGGTGGCAAGGACAGGGCAGCCTGGACACCCAGGAAAGGCAGGGCCGCTGCTACCCCTACACCACCCCGCCCGACCGGCGCTGAGGCCAGGCAGGCCTCCTGACCCAGGTTCCCTGAGGGATTCGGCGGGGTCAGGGGTGAGCACCACACAAGGACACCCCACCTGCCCTCACCCTGACTTGGACAGGGACCCGATGGTGGCCTTACGGAAAGCAGGCGGGATGGCCCTGACCTAGCCTGGGGCCAGCCTCAGCCCTGACGCCACTGTTCCCCGGGGCCTTGCTCTGACTCTGAAGCCTCTCAGCGCCAGGTGCCAGACCAGGCTGCCATCGGGGGTGCAAGGCATCGGGTTCTCAGGCACCACACGTTGGTGCCCTGGCCAGTTGGCAGCCCAGGACTTGGCGTGGGAGACAAGCTTAGTGCCACCCTCAGGTCTGCGTCCGCAGGGCTCCCTGCCTCCGTCTGGGCTGACGTGGCCTGGCAGAGGGCTCCCTGCCTCCGTCTGGGCTGACATGGCCTGGCAGAGGGCTCCCTGCCTCCATCTGGGCTGACGTGACAGAGGCCTTAGGGTCCGGGTCTGCCACCTCTGCTCCCCAGCCACTGGGTCTCCAGGAAGCGCCACTCGGAGCCCCAGAGAAGGGGGACTTGGTCCCCACCCACACTTTCCTCCCTGCCTGGGTGGCCAGGCCTGGGACAGGAGGGGCTGACACCACCACACAGGGTAGGCAGGGGGCTGGTTCACGAGCCAGCGCCACCGTGTACCACAGCCATCCTGGGAACGAGGCCCTGGCACCCAGGGCAAGACCTCCCCAAAGGGCTCTGGCCTGTGGAGGGGTAGCCTCAAGACCGACCCAGCAGGCGCAGAGCACAGAGGACGTCCCCAGAACTCCCAGGGAGGCTGCAAGGATGAGGCCACACTCCAGGAACCTGCAGTGCCATGTCCAGGCAGGACAAAGGCACAGAGGCCTGGCTTGGGGTCCACACGGCCAAGGAAGACCCCCAATCCTGCTCCTCGAGCTCCAAGCCCACAGTGACCTGTGGCCCCTATGCTCCTCCCCCCACGCTGCCCTCTGGCTTCTCCATGGCCCAGGGCAGAAGCCGACGGGTGAGGCAGGACCCAGCATGCCGCCCCCACCAGCCCCGGAGAGAGCCGGCCGCACCCACCCTGCTGGTGCTACTCAGCTTACTTATGATGTCAGCGCCCACGGTGGCCAGAGGGGGCAGGTTGGGGGAGCAGAAAGCCGCGAACCTCCGAGAGTCCACCTTGGTGGCCCTGTTGCCCCGGAACAGTTGGTTCTGGAAGTACAGACAGACCTGAGGGAAGGGAGGGGTGCGGCTCAGCGCAGGGCCGCCACCGGAGCCCCCACTCGCCATCTGGCTCCCTCCCTGCAGACAGCAGGAGAGCCTGTACCCCAGGAGGGCCCCCTCACCACACGCAGAGAGGAGGTCCCCGACAAAAGAGCTCCTAGGAGCAGCCTTGCAGGCAGCAGCCCCCAGCTCACACACCCTTTCACCGCCATGGCAAAGCCACAGTCCTGCAGGGGCCACCCTCATGAACACAAGTAGACCCCAGCCTCCACTGCCCAGTGCTGGTTCCCTCAGGGAGGCCCAGCCTGGCCCCCCAGCCCGGGACAGGACAGCCGGGGACAGCAAAGCAGGTCTTGGAACTGCTGCCCCCAAACAAAGGCGCACCCCCGCAGGAAGGGAAACACCCAAGACAGAAGGGGCCCCCCGGCCAAGCAGGAGCGGTGGGGAGGGAGCCCTTGTAAACGCCTCCCTGAGAAGCTGCCGGAAACGGGGAAAGAAGAGTGCAGACTCCAAGTCCGCATTCGGTGCTGTCCACGTTTACAGATACGTGTCACGTACACACACGTGTGATGCGAAACCCCGTTGCCGTGGGGTCCACTCTGGCTCCGGAACCCGTGGGTGTCAGGACCCCAAGCTGATTTCTCACAAGCGGACGGCCAGCCTATCTCCTGAGGCAGCACTGGGTGGACTCCGACCTCCAGCCCTCTGTTTGCAGCCTACTATGCTCTGTGGCAGAGGCTAAGGCACTTGACTGCTAACCAGAAGGCTGGCGGTTCAAACCCACCAGCCACTCCTCGGACGGAAGATGGGGCAATCTACTTCCATAGTGATACTGCCTCAGAAACCCAAGGAGGGGTCGCTATGGGTCGGGTCCGACTCGACGGCACATAACAACAACAACAACAACATGCTCCCCATTCACACCAGCCAGGCGTCAAAATGGAAGTTGGGAGGAAACCACCACACTGCTGATGGTGTTTCTGGGAAGAGTGAGGGTGACTGGCGCACCCACTTTCTCCAGTTTTTGTTTTTCATGCATCATGCATCCCGTGTGAAGTAAAACAACGAACTCTTTAAACCCACTTGTGTGCCCCCTGCCCCCAGGATCCCTGAGAGCTGGCGTCCAGCCCCCGGCCCACGCAGCCAACCCCTCTGCCCGTCAAGCCCCAGCCAAGCACGGGCACCTCGGGGATCAGGTACTGGGCAGCCATCAGCAGCGCCCCCAGCAGGTTCTCGCGGCCGTCATTCCAGAGAGCATGGATCGGTACCTGGGGGAGACCCCATGGGCAGTCACCGAGCAGGCCGGCGGCCAGAGGGGCATGGGGAACCCACAGGCAGGATCGGCCCCTTGTCTGAGAGCAGGGAGGGCTGGGTGCGCTTGGGCCGCTCAGAGAAGGCAGGCCACAGACACCCCGGCCAGGCCAACCCTGACCCTCGACAGCTGTGATGATGCCCGCCTGCGCCCGGGACCCCCCACTCTGCTTCCCTGCTGGGGACCCCATTCTGGACGGCCTCGTCACCTGGGCCCCGGTGAAGATTACAGGCTTCCGCAGGTTTTCCAGCACAAAGGAGAGCGTAGAGGCAGCGAAGGCCATGGTGTCGGTGCCGTGGATGACCACAAAGCCGTGGTACTGCTCGTAATACCTCTGCAGCCGGACAGACACTCTCTGGCTGGCTCGCCCTCCACCCGCTGGCCTCCTCCTGGTGTCCGAGCGGCCACCCAGGCCCCTGCTCTCCCCCCGACCTCCGATTCAGCCCTCAGACCACCAGAGCATACAAGCCAAAGACACAGTCCCCCCATCGACCTCCAGCCAAGGTCCCTCAGGCACAGCACACAGGCAGGGGCCCGTCAGCACTCGCCAAGGCCCCAGGCCAGCCCAGTGGCCCTGGAGAGGCCCGTGCTGAGGGGCTATGAGTGAGAGCCCTCCATCCCCTGCTCTCAGACTCTCCGCCCAGTGGGACGGGAGAGGTGCACGATGCTGATGGGTCAGGCACACAGAGGACATCGACAGACAAACATGGGGAAGGGCCTTCCAGGCCCAGGAAAGACGCGAGCCCTCCCAGGAAGCCACCGACCGGGGGAGGCAGGGAGTACCGGGGAGAGGCTGGTTGTGAAGCTTCTCCTCCAGCCACCACTGCCCAGAGGGTGGTCACGCTGGGCCAGGGCAGGGGCTGCGTGGGGCCCAGTTCTGAGAGTCCCAGTGACCCACACGGGCCTGAGTAGCCCGCACTGACAGCCCTTCAAGCAGAGCCATCCACCTAGTTGAATCCATCAGCCAACTAGCCACTCAAGGAGTGGGGCTGGGCGCCCTCTGCTGGCCACGCAGAGGGACGCAGCTGAGCAGATGAAGAGAGGGGCCAGGGGTCAGGCAGCCAGGACTTTGGTGGGCAGACCCAGCAGAGGAGACGCCCCTAGGCCACAGCCAGACGAGATGTGTCCACAACAGCCAGCTGCCCTTACTGTCACTGTCTCAGGCAGCCACCTCGAGGCACTGGGTGCCTGTGCGGGCACCACGGAGCTTCTAAGGAGCGGCAGGTGGGGCTTGGGCCTGAGGGGAGGCGTTGAGGTGACCAGGGAACCAGGGTCGGTCTTGTGCGGGGACATATGCCCGGGGGCTGCAGATGGTGAGGGAGGGGTGTCTGTGCAGACAACTCATGACAGCCGTCTGGGAGGGGATGGTGGACAGCCCTCCCACCAGAGCCTGCAGAGCCCAGGCTGGACAGGTCTGCTCCTCTCAGGGCTTCCCCGGCTGCCTCCACTGGGCTTCTGCAACTGCAGGGCTGCCTGGCCCGGCCCCACCCTCCCAGTCCTGCTGCCCCCCTGCCCTCAGAAGACCCCCAGCCCCATTTCCATCCCACCCCACCTCACCCTCCTAGCCCAGTCCACCCTCCAGGCACCGCCCCACGCTGCTAGTCCC
>NW_006921715.1:7006380-7008705 GCF_000298275.1 Orycteropus afer afer | reverse complement strand
CAGTCAAACGCTGCGGGGCCCGGTGGCGCCCTCACAATCCCTGCCACGCCATCACTGCGGCCGATGTGCAGGTCACCTCGCCAAGGGTTCTTTGTCACTGACCCTCTACTTTGTGTTGTTGTTGTTGTTGTTGTGTGCCGCCGAGTCGGCCCGGCTCATAGCGACCCCTCCGTGGGTTTCCGAGGCGTCATCACTACGGAAGTAGATTCCCAACCTTCCTTCCGAGGCGTGGCTGGTGGGTTTGAACCGCCAGCCTTCTGGTGAGCAGTCAGGTGCCTTAGGCACTACGCTACCGACCATTATGTCCTTCTCCAGGGACAGGTCCCTTCTGACAACACGGCCAAAGTACCTGAAACGAAGTCAGGCCGTTCTCCCCTCACGGAGCATTCCTGCCGCTCCCTTTCCAGGACCGACGTGCCCGCTCCTCTAGCGGTCAGGGATACTTCGGCGTTCTTCTCCAGCACAATTCAAAGGCATCAGCTCTTCTTCGGTCTGTCTTATTCATTGTCCAGCTCTCACACGCACAGGAGGCCACTGAAAATACCATGGCCTGGAGCAGGCACATCTTAGCCTTCAGAGCCAATCTTTGCTTTTTAACACTTTAAAAAGTGCCTCAGGCATTTGACTGCTAGTCAGAAGGTGGGTGGTTCGAACCCACCAGCCACTCTGTAGGAAGAAGACTGGGCAATCTATTTCTGTAAAGATTTACCCTCAAAAACCCAACAGGGGTTGCTGAGTCGGAATCGACTAGATGGCAGTGGGGTTGGGTTTTGGGTTTTCTCTTGGCCGCAGGCTTGCCCAACGCAGCATGTTTGAGCTCCTGACAGCCGCTTCGGTGGACACTGAGTGTGGACCCAAGTAAAATGGGATTCCTGACAACTTTCATCATTCCTCCATTTTTGGCGATGCTGCTTATTGGTGCAGTTGTGAGCTTCTGGCTCCACCCCATCTCCACCCATCCCCTCAGCCTCACTCCATCCCGCCGGCCCCCAACCCGCAGCCACGCCCACCCCAGCCCCCCAGCCCCACACCTCGATGGTCTGTGCAATTTGGACCCACTCGGTGATGGTCATGTCACTGGAGTCAAAGAGGGGCTGCCATTCCAGCACGGTGTAGATGACGCTCTGGTCGGAGCCAGTGGGGCTGCAGGAAACACAGGCCTCTCCACACCCTGCACGGAGCCACACGCCCGTGGCACTGCTCCCCGCGGCACGGCTGGGGACCCTGCTTCCCCTCAACCAGCAGCTCTCAGCACCCCAAGAGCAGGGTCTTGGCCCCAGGGACAGGGGCTGTGTTCTACAAAACAAATCCTCCGGCCGGGGCAGTTGTCACAGGGCCCCACAGTGTCGCCTCCCATAGCCTGGCTCTGAGTGGGAGGCTGGGAGCCCTGGGGGAGCCCGGAGCCACGTGGAGGAGCGTCCCGTGCATGGGGGTCTAGGAGCACCATTTCATGGACACTGGGCAGCTGGGCCCAGAGCCAAAGCAGAGGGCCTCCCCCAGGAGACAGGAGGCCCACCTGGCCTCCCTGAGGGGCAGGGTCCCTGGGCAGGGCACGTCCCCACGCAGCTGCAGACCATGCCCCAATCTGCGCCAGCCCGAGCTGGAGGGCAGAGGGCAGGCAGGGCTAGCCCAGGGCCCCCTCAGCCTCCGGGGGTCCAGGCTAAAGCCCGTGTGTGCGTGTGAGGACGTTAAGGACCTCCTGAGAGGCTCTGCTGGGAACACCGCCACATGCGTTCCTGGGAACACGAGGCCTGAGGGGCTGGGTGCTCTCCGGGTCTGCTCCCTCCCCTGCAGCCTGGCCCAAGAGCCCCACCCCGCACCTCCCAGGCCACACTCACGGCAGCACCAGGGTGTCCTCAGGGAGCTGGCCGGCATAGTCCTGGTCATGGAACATTGGCAGGGTCCTCAGCACGGCAGCCAGGCCCTGCCCCGGGACCAGCCCTGCAGGCGACAGTCACACAGACACACCGTTACAGCCGAGCCCTGACTCGGGACCAGTCCCACAGGTGACGGTCACACAGACCCACATTACAGCCAGGCCCTGACCCAGGACCAGTCCCACAGGCAATGGTCACATAGACACACGTTACAGCCGGGCCCTGACCCGGGACCAGTCCCACAGGCAATGGTCACACAGACACACGTTATAGCTGGGCCCTGCCCTGGGACCAGCCCCACAGGTGACAGTCACACAGACATACGTTACAGCTGGGTCCTGACCTGGGACCAGTCCCACAGGTGACAGTCACAGAGACACACATTACAGCCGGGCCCTGCCCTGGGACCAGTCCCACAGGCGATGGTCACACAGACACACATTACAGC
>NW_006921715.1:7000367-7005686 GCF_000298275.1 Orycteropus afer afer | reverse complement strand
CACATTACAGCTGGGCCCTGACCCGGGACCAGCCCTGCAGGTGACAGTCAGACAGACACACATTACAGCCAGGCCCTGCCCTGGGACCAGTCCCATAGGCGATGGTCACACAGACACATGTTACAGCCGGGCCCTGACCCAGGACCAGCCCTGCAGGTGACAGTCACACAGACACGTTACAGCTGGGCCCTGACCCAGGACCAGTCCCACAGGCGATGGTCACACAGACACACGTTACAGCTGGGCCCTGACCTGGGACCAGTCCCACAGGTGACAGTCAGACAGACACACATTATAGCCAGGCCCTGACCCAGGATCAGTCCCACAGGCGACAGTCACACAGACACACTTTACAGCTGGGCCCTGCCCCGGGACCAACCCTGCAGGCGATGGTCACACAGACACATGTTAGGGCCAGGCTCCGCCCCAGGAGCAGCCCTGCAGGCGACGGTCACACAGACACACGTTATGGCCAGGCCCCGCCCCAGGACCTGAGCTATCTCCTGAAGGAGTCAGTCAGACAGACACACATTATGGCCAGGCCCTGCCCTGGGACCAGCCCTGCAGGCAAGTCAGGGAGGTGGGCCAGGACCCGAGCAGCCCAGCCAGCACCTGCTGCACCTGTGCACGCTCCAATGATGGACAGCCTGCAGGGCCTCCTCTCAGTCCTGCCTCTGCCAACCCCCATCTCCCAAGGAGGCCCTCCCAGGCAGGCTCCCAGGCTCCGCCCCCTCCAGCCTCCTAGGCTGAGCCCGCAGCCACCATTCCATGTCTGCTCTCCAGGTGCACCTGCTCTCCCCTGCCCTGCCTCCTCTCCCTGGACCCTCAAGGCCCAGCTCAGGGGCACTGCCTCCAGGAAGCCTACCCATCACCCAGGCCAGGGTGCTCTTCCCTGAAAGCTCCCAGAGCATGAGGCCTCTGACTCCTCGGGGTCCAGCCCAGGCCTGGCACAGGGGGGCCTAGCATGGGTGAGTCCTCTATCAGCATCACCTTCTATCCTCAGGACAGAGCCCCATCTCAATCTACCTGGAGGCCAGCCCTGAACACGATCACATGGAGGTTGACATGTGAGAGGAAGAGACTACGAGCACAGAGGCGGAGGTGGAGTGACACGGCAACACGGCAGAATGCCTGGAGCCCCCAGGTCCTCCGCTGGAGCCTCTGGAGGGAGCCCAGCCCTGAGAATGCCCTGATTTCAGCCCAGTGACACGACTGGACTTCTGGCCTCCAGGGCCGTGGAAGGGTCGACCTGTTGCTTGAGATTGTCCAGTTTGCAGAATTGTTACAGCGGCCACAGGACTCACCCCTTCCAAGCCCAGGGCTCCCCCTACCTTGTCCCTTCCCAGCCCTCTGGGCAGCAGCGTGGATGGTTGGCAACTCCATCCCCACAGAGAACTGTGTCTGCAGGGGCCGGTCTTGGTTTTGCTGCCGGGAGGAATTCCGGGACAGACTGAGCTGTGTGTTGGGGCCCTCACCCGGCCGTGTCAGTATCAAGCTGTGATCGGTCACTTTCCACAGCAGTGTCCCCCTCCAGCACACTGCCCCTCCTGGTGGTGCTGGGGTGTCCAATTTGAGGATCCATTTAAGGGGAAGATGAAGTGGGAACCCATTTGGTATGGGTTTCATGGGGGCCTATTTACATGGTGCACCGCTTATCCTACTGCTAGCTGGTCAGGGGTGACGGGGTGCTGTGAGCAACGGAACATTTCTAGAACATTCCATGCTACGGTGTAGAGGGAAGGTGCAAGGCCAGAGGGCCCCGTGATGCAGACCCCAGTGGGCACACCTTTTGAGAACATGCAGAGCAGATGCAAAACCAGCCACAGACTGAGCTGACCCAGCATTCTGTTCTCCAGTGGAAGATATCACCAAGGCGTGACCTCCAGAAAAGATCATTTAAGAGCGTGCAGCCAGAAACGTGGGACAGTGACCACCCAGAAGTGCCCCACAGTGGTCAGTTCAACAGCTTTCTGGATGTGTGGCATTCCCAGTTTTCTGGAATTTTTAAGTGGTTGCAACTTTGTTTCTTATTCTGATTAAATGTTCGCTCCCACACTCAACTTTGATTCTGTAGATGTGTATTATTTTTCTTAAAGAGGATCCCCCCCAAAGCTTCATGCCCCTTGTGGTAGTTGAGGTTGTGTTGTGAGGCCTGAGAGATCCTTTAACCAGAAGCCTTTAGTGTGGAGATTAACACGTCCCATGCTGAGTCCTAATGCCTCTAGTATAGAGATTAAAACGTCCCATGCCTCAGAGCCTTTATCAGAGATCTGCATGGCTCCAAAAAGCCTCTCGCCCACCTTTGAAGGCTCCGACAGCTCTTACCTCCCCGGATTTCGCATGGAGTTTGCACATATCAAAGAGATCCGCCCGGCCCCGAAAAATCTCTCACTCACCTTTGAAACCAGGGGATTCCAACCCGCCCCCCAACTTCCCAAACCCCTGTCCTAAAAACCAATTATCTACTCCACCCTATATTTTTTCTATAAATATGTGATAATGAAAGAGCACGGGGTCTTTTGCTCAAGCCATTGATTTGGTGAGAACAGGGACCCTAACTCGAGCTAGTGAATAAACTTTCCTTTTGCTTTTGCATTGTCGTGTGTTAGCAAATTCCTCACACTGAACAACTCCTTCATAACCTGGGCACAACAGTGTGTCAACTTGGTTGGGCCTGGCTGAGTGGCTGGGCAGCTGGTGGTAGTTATTCCCCATGATGAGACTGGCAATCACCTCCATGGTGGGATCTACCACAAGCAGCTGAGTAGCTGTCTTAGGGATGGAGTCTGCTTCCTGTATATAAGCAGCAGCTTTGGGAATGGTTTCTAGCTTATGGCACACTTGACCGTGCATGTAGCTGTGTCATTGTTCAGCAGGCTGCCATGCTCTGCCCACCTTGGGACTTTCAGTGGACATGAATCAATGACCTGCCGTGTGGTTTGGTAGTATCAGGACTGTGCCTTGTTACTTGTCAACCTTGGGCTTGTCAGCCTCAGCAGCCAGCAGCTGTCTGAGTGAAGAAAAACCTCAAGCTTCAGTGGGCTGGGAACAGGAGGCAGAGCTGAAGCCCAAGGTTGAGGGGCTTTCACCTAGACCCTAGAGCCTGGCACTTTGAACTCAGATTTGAAGCCTCCAAACTCTAAGAGAATAAACTCCTGTTTGTTAAAGCCATTCTCATTTGTGGTATATTCCCGTCAGAGTGCACTAGGGAACCAGAACACCCCACAAAATCTGGGCCCACCCCCATCTGTGGCTGCATCCCTGGGCTGTGTCCATGCTGGCCCAGAACTTTCTCTGCTCCCTGTCAAGTGTGCTCACCTGTAAGGGACAGTTTGCTCACCTAACCCCAGCCTTGAGGACAACAGGTTCCCTCTGTGATGGCTAATTCTACGCATCTACTTGGCCTGGTGACAATGCCCTGCTCTTTGATCAAACACAGTCAACATGCTGCTCGACAGTGCTTTGTAGATGTGGTCAGTGCCATAACCAGTTGACTCTAAAGGAGGTGACACTGGGTAGCATGGGGAGGCCTGGTCCAGTTCGTTGAAGGCCTTACAAGCAAAACTTGAGGTTTCCAGGAAGAAAATCCTGCCTCGGAGAGCTCCAAGCCTGTCACCAGACCTACAGACTTCAAACTTTCTACCATAAGGAGAGAGAGGGAGAGGTAGATTGTAAGGAATTGGCTCCCGGGATTGTGGAAGCTGACGCCAGCCCCTTGTAGGGCAGACAGTTAATGTGCTCAGCTTCTGACTGAAAGGTTAGAGTCACCCACAGGTGGCTCCAAAGAAAGGTCTGGCAACCTGCTTCTGAAAAATCACCCATTGACAACTCTGTGGAGCACAGCTCTGATCTGACAGAGACGCCATCCATCAGGGTCTGCTTCACAGCAACTCTGTGAAGCACAGCTCTGATCTGACACAGTGGGGTCGCCATGCGTCAGAGTCCGCTTCCCAGCAACTGGTTTTTCATATTATACACGTGGGGCTACCAGATGCCTGCCAATTTGTCGTACTGTGGTGGCTTGCGTGTTGCTGTGAGGCTGGAGGCTATGCCACCAGTATTTCAAACACCAGCAGGGTCACCCATGGTGGACAGGTTCAGTGGAGCTTCCAGACTAAGACAGGCTGGGAAGGAAGAGGCCGTCCACTTCTCAAAGAATTGGCCAGCAAAAACCTTATGAATAGCAATGAAATGCTGTCTGATATATTACTGGAAAACTTTAAGAGCTGTGGAACATTCACTGTTTGATACGGTGACAGAAGATGACCCCTCAGGTCAGAAGCCACTCAAAACACAACCGGGAAGAGCTGCCTCCTCAGAGCACAGTCGACCTTAGTGATGTGGGTGGACCTCCATTGGCTGATGGGGCACAACTCAGAATGGGAAGAAACAGCTTGAAACATCCATTAATAATCAGAACGTGGAATGTACGAAGTATGAATCTAGGAAAATCAGAACTTGTCAAAAATGAAGTGGCACTCATAAAGATTGATATCCCAGGCATTAGTGAGCTGAAATGGACTGGTTCTGGCCATTTTTAATCAGACAACCACCATACAATCTACTATACCAGGAATGACAAACTGAAGAGGAATGGCATGGCATTCATCGTCACAAAGAATGTTTCAGGGTCTATCCTGAAGTACAATGCTGTCAGTGATAGGATAATATCCACGCACCTACAAGGAAGACCAGTTAATACTATTATTACTCAAATTTATGCACCAACTATTAAAGCCAAGGATGAAGAAATTGAAGATTTTTATCAACTTCTGAAGTCTGAAATTGACCAAACATGAGATCAAAATGTATTGATAATTGTTGGTGATTGGAATGTGAACACCGGAAACAAAGAAGAATCACCGGTAGCTGGAAAATATGGCCTCAGTGATAGAAATAATGTTGGAGATTGCATGATAGAATTTTGCAAGACCAATTACTTATTCATTGCAAATACCTTTTTCAAACAATATAAACAGCAGCTATACATGTGGACTTTGCCAGATGGAGTACACAGGAATCAGATCAACTACATCTGTGGAGAGAGGCGATAGAGAAGCTCAATATCATCAGTCAAAACAAGGCCAGGAGCTGACTGTGGAACTGCTAAAAAGGCAAGGAGGCCACATGTTCTGACCTCCTCTAACTCCACAAGAGGAAGACGGAATCACCATCAATAGCCCAAGGCCTATTGCTGCGAGGCCAGCCATGCTGCCTCCCTCCAGCCCTTCCTCCCAAAGCACCCACCACCTCTCTCCTGGGTTCAATAATTCACTGCAGTGGCCACACAGAACTCACAGATTACGGGGTTTATTAGGG
>NW_006921715.1:6995286-6996842 GCF_000298275.1 Orycteropus afer afer | reverse complement strand
TCGTCGACCCTCCACCCTACCAAGCATGACATCCTTCTCCAGGGAATGGTCCCTTCTGACAACATGACCAAAATAGGTGAGACGAAGTCTGGCCAGAGCCTGGCAGGAAAACCTTATGAATAGCAAAGAAACACTGTTTGGATGAAGAAAGTAAAAAGTCATTAAGAAGACAAGAAAAGAAGACCAAAATGGACGTCAGAAAAGACCCTGAAACTTACTCTTGAATGGAGAGTAGCTAAACTGAACGGAAAAAAGGCTGAAATGAAACAGCTGAACAGAAGATTTCAAAGTAGCTCGAGAAGACAAAGTCAATTATTATAATGAAATTTGCAAAGACCTGGAGCTAGAAAACCAAAAGGGAAAAATATGCTCAGCATTTCTCAAGCTGAAAGAACTGAAGAAAAAAAAATTTAAGCCTCGAGTTGCAACACTGAAGGATTCCATGGGCAAAATATTGAATGATGCAGGAAGCATCAAGAGATGGAAGGAATACACAGAGTCACTGTGAATGGTCAATATTCATCCATTTCAGGAGGTGCCATATGATCAAGAACCAATGGTACTGAAGGAATTGGTGAAAAACAAGGCTCCGGGAACTGACGGAACACCCACTGAGATGTTTCAACAAACGGATGCAGTGCTGGAGGCACTCACTCATTTATGCCTGGAAATTTGGAAGACCACTACCTGGCCAACTGACTGGAAGAGATCTGTATCTGTGCTCATTCCAAAGAAAGGTGCTCCCACAGAATGTGGAAATTATCAAACAATATCATTAATGTCACACACAAGTGAAATCTTGCTGAAGATAATTCAAAAGTGGTTGCAGGAGTATATTGACAGGGAACTTTCAGAAATGCAAGCTGGATTCAGAAGAGGACGTGGAAGGAGGGACATGACTGCAGATATCAAATAGATTAGCTGAAAGAGAAAAATACCAAAAAGGTATTTACCTGCATTTTATTGACTATACAGAAGCATTCAGTGTGTGGATCATAATGAAGTATGGAGAACGTTGAGAAGAATGGGAATTCCAGAACATTTCATTGTGCTCATCAGGAACCTGTACACAGACCAGGAGGTTGGCATTTGAACAGAACAAGGGGACACTGCATGGTTTAGAATCAGGAAGGGAGTGTGCATCAGGGCTGTATCCTGTCACCATGCTTATTCAACCTGTGTGCTGAGCAAATCATCCAAGAAGCTGGACTATTTGAAGAAGAGCGTGGCACCGGGGTTGGAGGAAGACTCATTAACAACCTGGGACACGCAGGTGACACAACCTTGCTTGTTAAAGTGAGGATGACTTGAAGCACTTACCGACATTTTGGTTAGCACCCAAATGCCTTAATCACTGCACGACCAGAGCCCCTTATATTATATATTGTTGTTGTTGTTATTTGCTGTCGAGTCAGACCTGACTCATAGTGACCCCTCCTTGGGTTTCCGAGGCAGTATTACTACAGAAGTAGATTGCCCAACCTTCCTTCCAAGGAGTGGCTTGTGGGTTTGAACCACCAGCCTTCTGGTTAGCAGTCAAGTGCCTTAGGCACTAC
>NW_006921715.1:6989085-6994681 GCF_000298275.1 Orycteropus afer afer | reverse complement strand
GATCCAACTCACAGCTATCCCTCCTTGGGTTTCCAAGGCAGTATCTATGGAAGTAGATTGCCTAGTCTTCCTTCCGAGGAGTGGCTGGTGGATTTGAACCTTCAGCCTTCTGGTTAGCAGTCAGATGCTTACATTGTTGTTGTTCTTATATGCTGTCAAGTCAGACCCGACATAAAAGTGGACTGCCCCGAACATACACTTGAAGTCTTGATTCTTCTCTCTCTTCAACATCTTTCTGTTTCCTGTGGCTTCACAGGAAGACACTCACAGTGACTGCCCTCTTCAGGTCTCCTGCTCGGGGCTGGGTGAGGAGCCCCTTTGGTCTTTGGTGTTTCCTTTCCTGGGGAGGTGGGTCAGCAGCCCCTGGGGAAGGGGCTTTGCTCCAGTGCCGCACTTCCGAGATGTACATACTAAGTGGCAGGTCGGCAGTTCTGACCCAGCGGAGGTAGCAGGGAAGAAAGGGCAGGTGGTCTGTGTCATCAAGGTCACAGCCAGGAAAGCCCTTCAGAGGCGCTCGACTCTGCACACGTGGAACGGCCGGGCATCGGAACCAGCTCCACAGCAACTGGACTGGTCCCGGACGCTGTCGGCCGCCTCCCAGGAGAATCCTGGGGAACACACCCTGGAGCCCAAGTCAAGCTCAAGGCATAAAACAACTCGTCCTCACGGACGGACACGCTGAACCACGTTTAGGAAGGCGGTCCAGTGACGAGGGGCCACATCGCAGTGTCAGCCTGGCCGTGGACAGCAAGTCAAACTCAGGGCATAAAACAACTCGTCCTCGCGGACGGACACGCTGAACCACGTTTAGGAAGGTGGTCCAGTGACGAGGGGCCACATCGCAGTGTCAGGCTGGCCGTGGACAGCATCCTGCCCGCCACAGGGCCCCCTGCCTGCACCCTCCCTGGCCGGCGGCAGGAATGCCCGGTCCCAGAAGCCGTGCTCACCCTGCCGAGCAGACGAGGAGCTGGGCTCCTGAGGGCGGGGGCAGTGTGGCCGCAGCCGGACACCAGGCCTTTGTGCTCCTTGGCCGGCGCCCAGGTGGCTGTGGCTGATGCTCGACCTTGGGCTTTGGGACTGTCCACTGTTTGGGATTCACAGCAGCCCTGCCCGATGACACCCTTGATGACCTCCGAGGCGTGATGGGCCAAGGGTGTCCTGGACCTCGGCAGGCCCTGACGCACCGGGTGTCCACCCTCGAGGTCACTGTTTACCAGCAGACACAGAAACTGTTTTAACAGCAACAATCCAAACAGGAGCTCTCGGGAGACGTGCCAGCCATGGGGGACGTTAATCATTGATGGCGTCAGATCTGGACTCCAGAGCAGGTCTGGCTGCCTTGCCAAGTTCAATGCCCCCTCACGGGGCACAGGGGAGCTGGGCGCACAGACGTCCTCAGGCCAAGCACCTGGCTCCCAGGCCTCCTGCCCGGCCCTGCTCTTCCCGGGTCTGTGGTGCGGCAGCCACCTTCCCTGGAGTCCCAGCATCCTGGTCACCCTCTGTGTCCCCCGAAGGACAACTGAGCAGCAGCCACAGACCTAAGGGGTCTCCCTGGGCCCTCGCACCCTTTGCCCTGGCTGTTCAGTGTGCGGGCTCCATGTCTCCTATCTGGGGCCACGAAAACCATCTCATACCTCTTCCTCCTTTGTACCTGGGGCCTAACATGTGGGCTCAAGCCTTGTTTCCTCCAAGAAGCCCTCCCTGACCAGCACCAACTCAAGCTGCTGGAAGGCCAGGAAGGTGACCACGACCCCGTGGGTATCCTCGGCAGAAATTGGCAGCAGCAGCATGCGTGCAATGCCAGCCTCTGTCTGGCCCAGGAGGCTCAAGGAGCGGGGCCGGGTCTGCATGACCAACACAAAAGCTGTCCCCATCGGGGCCAAAGGGAGAAGCGGCAGAAGCCGGCTGCTGGCAGCCACAGAGCAGGTTTCCAGCGTGGGGTGGACAGCCAGGGCCCTCCTGGGCCTGCATCCTGCGGGGCAGTCCTGCCCAGGCCTGTGCCCTGCGAGGGGTGCACCAGTCCTACCCAGGGCCGGGTCCTGGGAGGTGAGAGGGGTCCCATTCAGGCCCATGCCCTGCTGGGGAACAGCTCCCACTGAGGCCTGTGTCCTGGGGTTCAGTCCAGCTGTGAATGACAGACAGGTAGTGCAGATGGACTAACAGGACAGAAGACTGAGAGCAAAGAGCGTTGGTGACCTCTGAGATGGCACATCGGTGGAGAGGGGGCTGCCAGGAGACAAGGCCACCGAGCGGGGAGGGTGGGTTCTCCAGAACCATGGGACAAAGGGGCAGAAAGGTGGGCCCTGAGGCCACTGGCGGCCTGGGGGTGAACCTGCCATGAACAGGAGCGAGGGGTGTCCAGGCAGAGGGAAGGGGCTCCAGGGCAAGGCAGGGGGCAGGGCTGTGTCAGAGTAAGCCACCTGCAGACGAGTGCCTGGGGCAGAGGTCGGGGAGGGGGTGGCGGGGCCCTGGGCGCATGGACGGGACCCAGGAGGGAGGCGAGCTGGGGAGGAGGACCCGGGTCGCGGGAATGGAAACTCAGGGAAAGTGAAGCAACAGGCGGACGCAGAGGGGTTCAAGGAGGCCAAAGGTTTGTCCCTCCACAGCCGGCCAGCCCCAAACGGAGCAGGAGGGGCACGGCTCCACCTCCTACCAGGAATGCCAGAGCAGGAGGTCCCCTCCCATGTGTTGTGGGGGGAATTGTGGCCTCCCAAACATGTGTGGGAATTCTAACTCCTGGATCAGTGGGTCAGGAGCCCTGGTGGCACCGTGGTTAAGCGCTCAGCTGGTAACAAAGAGGTTGGTGGTTCAAACCCTCCCAGTGGCTTCTCCGGAGAGAGACCTGAGGATGTGCTCCCATCGAAGCTGTTGTCCTTGTTGCTGTCAAATGCCCTCAGGTCGGTTCTGACTTCCAGCGACCCTGTGCACGACTGAGCCAACCCGCCAGGTCCTGCACCACCTCTCAACCTTCGCTGTGTCTGAGGGCACCAAGCTCAACTGGCACAGCACGGTCTTCACAAATATTGCTCTGCATCTTCCTGTGGTGAGTAGTGACCGGCTCTGAAAAGCTTGCGAGCGGCCACCTAAGAGGCAACCACTGGTCTCTCCTTGTCTGGAGCAAAGAAGAGTGGAGAAAATCAAAGACACGTGGAAACAGTTCATGCAACGACTAACGGACCATGGGAGCTGTTCTGGTTCCCTAGTGCCGCTCTGACAGGAATGTGCCACAGATGGGATGCTTGAACAAACAGGAGCTTAGGCTCTCAGTTGGGAGGCTTTAGGTCCGAGTTCAAAGTGCCAGGCTCTAGGGGCTGGTGAAAGCCCCTCAGCTTTGGAGTCTAGCTCTGCCTCCTGCTCCCCACGCACTGAAGCTAGAGGACTTTCTTCACTCATCTGCTGGCTGTTGAGACACAGTTCCAATATTACCAAACCTCACAGCAGGCCATTCATTCAAGTGCATTGAAAGCCCCAAGGTTGGCAGAGCATGGCAGGCTGCTGAACGACAGGGCTACCGGCAGCCAGCGTCCAAGCGTGCCATAAGCTAGAGACTGTTCCCCAAGGCTTCTCCTTATTTACAGGAAGCAGCCCACACCCCTAAGGCAGCTACTCAGCTGCTCCCACAGATTCCACCGTGGAGCCGATGGCCAATCTCATCACGGGGATACTGCATCCAGCTGCCCAGCCCCTCAGCCAGGCCCCGCCAAGCTGACAACAACCTTAACCACCACAGGAACCACAGCCTTTACAACTCCAACACCAGAACTAGATGGTGCCTGGCTACCAATGCCAACCACTTAGAAAGGAATCAAAATTGGAGACCCTGGATAGAATGGGAGAAAAGTGTGGAACAAAACGCAAAATCATCGTGGGGGGTGAGGAAGACCAGGCTTACTAGTCTGATAGAGCCTAGTGGAACCCCCAAGACTATGGCCCCAAGTCACCTTCAAGCCTGGAACGGAACTCACTCCCATGGCTTAACTCTCAGCCAAACAACAGACAGGCCTACGAGCTGAACACGTGCACCAGGGAGATGCACTCCTTAGAACAGCCAACCACGGGAGACCAGAAGGGCAGCATTGCTCAGGGAGAAAGGCAGGGAGGCAGGAATGCAGAGGAAAGAAGGACACAGGGAAAGGGCGGCCGCAGGGAGGAAATGCGAGGAGAGCTGTTACACTGTGGGGATTGTAACCAGTGTCACAAAACAAAATGTGTATGAACAGTAAAACGAAGGTAAAATGAATCGGCTTTGTCAGAATTCATCCAAATCACAATAAAAAGGTTTTTTTAAAAAATGCTATATGTGGGACTTTGTTAGAGTCCCAAGGTTATGTTGTTTTGCTTATGCAGCACTGAAGACGTGCAAGCAGTTTTCTGTACTCTGCAAATAAGTTTGTCCTTGAGCATGCAGGTGCAAGTACAAGTTATTTTTCTCATGCTCCCAGTTCCCAGACAAGAATGTTTATTAAGAACAGGGAGTTTCTATAAGAACTGATATGATTAGCAAGTTGTGTTTTGGGGTATAGTGTCCGTGGGAAAGAACAAGAAGTTTTGAGAAAGTTTGTGACTGTGCCTTTGAACTCAGAATAGATATATTATGCCTGCAAAAAATAAAGCTTTGCTTCAGATCGTCAGTCTGAGCCTCTCCTTGTTCTTCATCTTCGGCTCTCCCCTTCCCTCGGCTGGACCGCGGCGGCTATACTTGAGCCCACTGTTGCAGGTACCGTGTGAGTTCATCTCATTGAACGGCTTCCCCTTCTCACTGACCCTCCACTTTACCAGGCACCATGTCCTTCTCCAGGGACTGGTCCCTCTTGACAACACGTCCACAGGGCGTGAGATGAAGTCCCGCCACCCTCACTTCTAAGGAGCATTCTGGCTGTGCTTCCTCCAAGACAGGATGTTTGTTCTTCTGGCAGTCCCTGGGGTTCCCAGGGTTCTTGCCAACGCCACGGTTCGAAGGCATGAGTTCTTCTCTGGTCTTCCTTATTCAGTCTCCGGCTCTCACATGCATATGAGGCGACTGGAAATACCACGGGTTGGCTCAGGTGCTCCTTAGTCCTCGTGGTGACATCTTTGCTCTTCAGCACTTTAAAGAGGTCTTTTGCAACAGGTTTTCCCAGTGCAATATGTCCCCTGGTGTCTTGACTGCTGCTTTCATGGGCATTGATTACAGATCAAGTAAAATGAAACCCTTGATAACTTCAATCTTTTATCCATTTATCATGATGTTGCTTCTTGGTCCAGTTGTGAGGGCTTTTTGTAAATATTACAGCCTAGAAAACTCTATGGGACAGTTCTATTCTACTGTGTCCCCGGGGATTCCATGAGCTGAAGTCTACTTGAAGACACCTGAGAACAAGATACCTGTGACTGTGTCTGGGAACAGGGCTTTCTTTGTTATGTTAATGAGGTCGTATCAGTGTAGGGTGTGTCTTAAACCAATCACTTCTGAGACATAAAAAAGCAGAGTAGGCACAAACCCAAAAAACTCTACTCCTATGGAGTGGATCAGACCCACAGCGCCCCTAGAGGACAGAGTGGAACTGCCCACAGGGTCTCCAAGGCTGTCAGTCTTCACAGAAGCAAAGCCCAAACC
>NW_006921715.1:6986016-6988935 GCF_000298275.1 Orycteropus afer afer | reverse complement strand
GACCCACAGCGCCCCTAGAGGACAGAGTGGAACTGCCCACAGGGTCTCCAAGGCTGTCAGTCTTCAAGGAGGCAAAGCCCAAACCCAGACCCACTGCTGTGAGTGGATTCCAACTCACAGCGCCCCCTCCAGGACAGAGTGGAACTGCCCACAGGGTCTCCAAGGCTGTCATCTTTATGGATGCCGACCGCCTCATTTTTCTCCTGTGCAGCAGCTGATGGCTCAAACTGCCCACCTTTCAGTTAGCTCCAAGCGCTTAGCCACTGCGCCACCAGGGCCCTTCTAGGCACGAAAGCGAGTGCAAACAGAAGAAAGACGCCAGGAGGCGACTGCAAGGAGTGCGGAGGAGGACAGTGGAGCTGCTGAGACCAGGACGTGTCACCAGAGCCGAGAGCCCACTTCTGGCTCCTGAACTGTGAGAGCGCACGCTGCTGTCCTTAAAGCCACCCCCTTGTGGCAATTCTGGTGCATCAGCACTAGGAGATCCCACCCGGGACCCTGGGAGCCCCATCCAGCCCCCACCGAAGGTGCTCAGCTCACACTGGCGGGGGGTGCCCAGCACCAAGCCCCCAGCACCCGTGCCTGGGGGGGCTGCAGAACTGGGTGGTCCCAGGCCCTTGCTCTCACTCTCGGCATAACCCACCCCTCTGCTCTCCCCACTGGTGCGTAAGTGACCCCCTCTGAGCCGGCTCAGCCAGGGCGTCAGGGGCAGGGAAATTAGTGCTGCAACCCAGGAAGGCACCTCAGCCCCAAGAGAGGGACTCGATCATGGGTCCCCAAAGGTGCAAGGTGCCTGCCTCTGCCGTCACGCGGGACTCTCTGCTCAGCCAGGACCCACAGAGCTTTGAGACCAGGGCACTCGACAAGTGAGGTGCGTGTCGGGGTGAAGCTTCCAGTCACCCCAAGTCCGGGTGGCCCCCTGAGCCCCTTCACGCTCACGACGGTGTGGTCAGGGAAGGGCGCCCCCGGATCCTCTGGGGTCCTTCCCCGCCCCAAACTCAAACGGCGCCACGTGCTGAGCCTGGAAAGCAGCCGGGAGCGCGCACAGCCTGGGCGGTGGGGCCAGGTGGGGTCACGGCCGCCTGTCCTCTCTGCCCAGAGCTACCACCTGCGCCCCAGGGGGAACAGGCGGCGTGGGACAGGGCCGAGCGCCGTGGGAACGACGCCCCCACCTGGACCCATTCCGCGCGGCCCCGGGTGACCGCACGACAGACTCACCGCTGCGACCGCTCCGCATGCCGATGGTGCCGCCGGTGTAGACGGCCAGCAGTCGCCGCTCGGGTTCCGCCGCCCGCGCCATGCCGGCCCCGGGACCGCAGACGGCAGGAGGGTTGTGGAGCTGACGACCCGTGCGCACCCGCAGCAGCCGGGCACGGGGGGCGGGCCCTGCCGGGGCGGGGCGGGGTCTCGGGGCGCGGGGCCTCAGGGACGGGGGCGGAGCCTGCCGGGGCGGGTCCTCTGGGAGGGCCCGGAGGTCCCCCGGAGAGGCCAGAGGGGCGCCTGAGCCCTGGGAGTGGCTGTCGCGGGCTGGGCAGGGCGGCCTGGGTGTCTCTTGTGACTGTGACGAGGGTCCCGCAGTCCCTGCCTCAGACTGTTGGTGCCAAAAGACCTCCAAGAACGGTCGGTGGTGGCCGTCCTCCTCTCTGGGACGCTGTCAACAGACATCGACGCCTACCTACACTGTTGACACGTCCCCGGGCCCTCCCTACGGTGGCACGGGGCAGGAGGGCCGGGGCCCACGGGCCCAACCACGCCCCATGCAAGCCCTCCAGGAAAGCATGGGCCCTCGGTACCTCTCCAAGACAGAGCACACCACTGGGGGATGGGTGTGGATCCCAGAGGGGCTCAAGCAGCAGGCCCAGCCCCCTGCCGTTAGTGCCCGTGACACCAGGCCCCTCCTGGGTGCAGGGAACCCACAGGCTTCGAGGGCAGGGGCACTGCTGGTGAGACACACCCACCCACTGCGGTGGAGTAGCTTCCAACCCACAGCGCCCCTAGGGGACAGAGTGGAACTGCACTACCTGGTTTCTGAGGCTGTAATGTTTGGAAGCTGACCGCCACACCTTTCTCCCTCAGAGCCGACGGTGAGTTGGGATGACCCACCTTCTCGTTAGCGGCCAAATCCCGATCTCTGACTCTGAAACCAGGGCAGCTCCTTGGACAGCTGCCAGCAGTGCAGTCGCCGTCCACAGAGAAGCGGTGGATTCCAGTTGGAATTCCACATGTTCCATCCACACAAAAGCCAGTGGGCCCCCGTGTGCACGAGCAGCGGAGAGTCTGGAACCATACATGTGTGTGTCCCTCAAGCCCTCCTTTGAGAGGGTCCTACACCTGCTTGAGGCCCCCAGCTGAGTTGAATACCCTTCAACAAGCACCCGTTTTCGTGGGTCTGGGAGCAGCTCTGCCCTGTGTTCTGAGTCAGAACCCACTCCTGCAACACTATAGTAATGACTTCACCCTTCCGGGAAAATCCTCCAACAACCACCCAGTTCCCCAGTGCTGGGGGAGCAAAGCAAGCCAAGTGGGAGGTTTAGGGACAGGTTATTCCCTCAAAGTTCAAGAGGCTGCAAGTCTGAAGCCAGGGGGCCTCTGAGGCGACCTTGTCTCTTCCAGGGGCCGTGGTGCCTGGCGAGCCTCACTGCCCTTGTCTTCAGTGTGTGCTCACCCACCTGTGTCTAAGCCGCTGCTTATCACTTGGAGGTGGGGAGGGTCAGGACGCACCCACACTGGCACGCCTCATTAATGTAAAACCAAAGAATGTTCCCAGTGGGCTTACACCCACAGGCACGGGGTGAGGACGCCAGCTCCTATTTAGGGGACACAATTATGCTTACCTGTGTTTCACTGACTATGCAAAAGCATTCAACTGTGTAGAGCATAACAAATTGTGGATAACATTGAGAAGAATGGGAATTCCAG
>NW_006921715.1:6980652-6983126 GCF_000298275.1 Orycteropus afer afer | reverse complement strand
TCATAAGGTTTTCCCTGGCCAATTCTTTCAGAAGTGGACGGCCTCTTCCTTCTTCCTAGTCTGTCTCAATCTATAAACTGGGCTGTTACCTGTGCACCAGGTGCATCTCTCTGGGTTTTGAACACCAGAGGCTCAGCCTCAAGACTCACGTCTACATGTCACCACAGTAGGACAAACCAACAGACAAGTTTGTCCTGCTGTTGGAGACCTCTCCTATCACCCCCACCTGGGTCCCTGTGGCTGACTGTTCCTCTGTCTGGCTTCCTGGTTTTTAATCCCCTTTCTCCTGCTCTTCTGGCCTGCTGTTTTGTGCGTCCCTGAGTTGTCTCTCCTCACCTGTATCCCTGGGGCTGACTGCTCTTCTCTCCGGGTTCAAGGCTTTTATCCCCTTTCTCTTGCTCTTCTGGCCTGCTACTCTGGGCGGGCCTGAGTTTCCCCTCCTCACCTAATCCCTTCGGCTGATTGCTCTTCTCTCCGGGTTCAAGGCTTTTATCCCCTTTCTCTTGCTCTTCTGGCCTGCTATTCTGGCGTCCCTGCGTTGTTTCTCCTCACCTGTATCCCTGGGGCTGACGTATTGCATTGGGCAAATCTGCTCCAAAAGACCTCTTCAAAGTGCTGAAGGACAAAGATGTCTCTTTGAAAACTAGAGTGCACCTAAACCAAGCCAGTGGCATAGTGCCTAAGGCATTTGACTGCTAACCAGAAGGTTGGTGGTTCAAACCTACCAGCCCCTCTGTGGAAGGAAGACTGGGAGACCTACTTCTGTAAAGACTGCCCGCCTCGGAAACCCAAAGGGGGTCGCTATGAGTCAGAATCCAGTGATGGCAGTGAGTTTGTCTGTTTGTTTTTCCTGTAACCCAAGCCATGGTGCTTTCAATCGCCTCACATGCATGTGAAAGCTGGGTGACGAACAAGGAAGATAAAGAACAGTTGATGCTTGGCGAGGAATACTCAGGATTCCAGGGACCGGACCGCCAGAAGAACCCACAGATCTGTCCTGGAAGAAGTGCAGCCGGAATGCTCCTGGAAGCGAGAATGGCCAGCCTTCGTCTCACCTACTCTGGTGAAGTTGTCAGAAGGGACCTTTCCTGGAGAAGGGTATCATGCTTGGTAAAGCGGAGGGTCAGCGAAAAAGGGGAAGGCCCTCAACGAGATGGACTGACACAGTGGCTGCAGCGATCGGCTCAGGTGTAGCAGGGATCGTGAGACGGAGCAGGAGATGGCCTGATACAGTGGCTGCAGCGACGGGCTCGGGCGCAGCGAGGGCTGTGAGACGGAGCAGGACACGGCAGTGTTGCGTTCTGTTGCACACGGGGTCGCTACGGTCCCAGGCTACTCAACAGCACCTGACAAGAACCTGAGTCCACAGCAAGGCGCCTGCCGTCATCAGTCCCAGATCCCGAGTTCCGGGGTGTGGTGAGAACCCTCATCCGAGCGGCCTCCTCCGCAGGGGTGTGTGGCTCATACCTGGTTCTTATCAAAACCGCTTTGGAAGCAGGCTTGCCCAGGGCCAGCGTCGTGGGCAGCGCTGCACTCGGTTCGCCCTGAATCCTGGCCGCCAGCCCTGCTTCCCGGGGCCCCGGGGCCCCGCTCAGTGCGCTCAGGCCCGCAGCTTTCTTTTCTCAGTGGTTTAGGCGCGGCCGCTGCAGGGTCAGCCGTGGGGCATTCTGGGCACCGATGGGTCCCTGGCCGCCGGGAGCGTCCGTTCTGGGGTGGGGGTCCGGGAGCAGCAACGACAGTGCAGGGAGGGACAAGGGGGCGGAGAGACGGGGCTGGGGCGCAGGCTGACGAGCGGCAGCCCCCTGGAGCAGGGCCTGGGGAGGTGCGGGGCCGCTGCCGGCAGGTCCAGGGCGAGGCGACGGCGAGGAGGGGGTGACAGCACCCCGGAAGCCGGGGCCCGGGGACAGGGGGAACCCGCAGCCGTACGCTCGTTACGGAGATGGAAACCCGACAGGAGCAGCGGTCGTTCTCCGGGTGAGCCACCAAGTCCTGGGGAGAGGAGGCCCCTGCCGGCCCCGGGGGAGCGCGCCGCTCCCAAGGGATGTCCCGGTGAAGCTCCCCGCGCCGGGCAGAGCAGCGGTGTGGCTAGCACGGTCCCCACCCGGCCGGCCCGCTCCTCCTCTGGTTTTCCTGCGAGGCGGCCGCAGAACGCAGCGTCTAGGGCCACCTTCCCGCCCTCCACCCGCCCAGGCCCCGCCGGTGCACCGCGACCCTCCCAGGTCAGAGCGGAGCTGCAGTTCCCCCCACGGCCGCAGGCACCAGCCGGCCCCGCCCCCAGGCCCCGCCCTCCAGGTCCTGTCGGTGCAGCGCGACCCTCCCAGAGCAGAGCAGCTCCTCCCCCCCGGCCGCGGGCACCAGCCGGCCCCGCCCCGTACCCCGCCCAGGCCCCGCCGGTGCAGCGCGGTCCTCTGGGACAGAGCTGCAGTTCCCCCCAGATCCTGGGCACCAGCCCGCCCCTCCCCCAGGCCCCGCCC
>NW_006921715.1:6976750-6980241 GCF_000298275.1 Orycteropus afer afer | reverse complement strand
GCCGGCCCCCGCCCCGGCCCCGCCCGGGCCCCGCCGGTGCAGTTCCTCCCCTGGCCGCGGGCACCAGCCGACCCTGCCCCCAGCAGCTCGGGAACTGGGCCTGGAGCAGAGTGGGGCCTGGGGTGGGGCCAGAAGCGGGTGGGGCGGGACCTGGGCCGGAAGAGGGGGGTACTTTAGGATGGGCCGGGCCTTGGGGAGGGGAGGTGCTTGGGGCAGGGCCTGGGGTGTGGCCGGGAGCGCTCGGAGGCGGGGCCTAGGAAGGAGCTGGGTCCTTTCGCGAAGCGCAGGGCCTAGGGGCTCAGGACAGAGGGCGGCGGTGGGTTCCAAGAATGCGGCTCCGTGGCCCCCGTTTCTCGCATAGGGACACCTCTCATTCTTCCCAGACACGGTTCTCAGTGCGTGGGCACAACGGCCACGGAGCAGCGCCTGGAACGTGTGACATGCGGCGTACCCATGGCCCGATCCCAGCCCTGGTGGGGCGATCGTCAGCTCTCCGACAGGCCATCCAGGCTATCACCTGGCACCGGGCAAGCCGTGCCACTAACTCATCCCGTCCACTGGGCGGTCGTACTGCGGTCTGAGCCCCGCTCAAGGTCACCCAGCCCAGGCGGTTTTACTGACAGTCTACTCGCTCACTGTGGTGAACGGGAGTCCAAGTAAAGGGACGGGGCCCCGATGGACGCACCACGCTACCTCCAGACAGGGTGGCAGGCGGTAACAAGCAAGGAGCAGAAGGCAGCGGGAACAGGGGCGACGCCGCCTGTCCTCCAGCCATGCACCGCGCTTCCATCCCAGTGGGTCCCCCCAAGCCCACCAGGCACACAATTGGAGCGCCCCACCGCCATCCCAGGATGAAACTCGGAGCTCCTTGGAGTGGGTGTGGCCGACGCCCCTGAACGACAGGAAATCCAGTGAGGAGGAAAGGCTGACTGGGGGCAGGAAACCACCCGCAGGTGACACTGCCGCGAAGCCACCTGCTGGGGAACTGAAAGGCCCAGGGACGCCTTCCCGGCAATGTCCGTCTGGTGCCCTCTACTGGCGAGGCCCGGGACTGCTCTGGCCCAGGGAGAGATGTTTAAGGCATCCAGATCCTTGTCACACAACAGAAACTGGGTATTTGGAGCTCCCACCAGCACGAAGTGTGAGTGTTGCAGCCTCCTTAGACAAGTGTGGTGGTCTCCCACAAAGGTTTCCTACAGCACCCACCCAAACAAACAAAACAACTCACTACCACCGAGTCGACTGCCACTTACAGCGTTCCCCTGTGGGTTTTCGAGATAGATTGCCCAGACTTCCTTCCACAGAGTGGCTGGTGCATTTGAACTTCCAGCCTTCTGGTTAGCAGTAAGTTGCTTCAGGCACTATGCCACCACAGCCCCACAGCACTTGCCCAGGACCCAGTAATTCCATCACTCCTGCTACTTATCCACGACAAATGAAGACTGGAAACCACCCAACTGCCCATCAGTAGAAAAACGATGAAGAAACTGCTCCATTTATACAATGGACAATCAGAGAATCCATGACTGAAACAACCATCTGAGCACATCACAATCGGTATGTTGAGCCAACGCCACACGCAAGACAGCACACGTCACGGGACTTCATTTCTGAGAACTTCGACACCAAGCAAAACCCACCTATAGTGAGGGAACTGGAGCAGTGGGACTACACAGCCGGGACCTTTCTGCAAGGAGGGACACACTGTCGGGTGCGGGTGTGTATGTAAAGTCTTCAAAACTGAATTAAGTACAATCAAGACTTCCTTGTATGTAAGTTACACGTCAAACTTTTAAAGGGGGGAAGAGCCCCTCCCTTTGAACCCCATGAAGAAAGGAACAGGGAATCCTGGCATCTCATTGCATCTGGTAGAAGCTGACCCCTATTCAAAGGCCACTGTGTAGTGTCCCCAAACGACTGAGAACCTATCGGCCTTCCATCCCTATAAATGCGCTCTCACAACACTGGAAGCTCTGCTTCCTTAACTTGCCAGAATCTCCCATTAGTGTTTCCAACTGTATTTTTCTTTTTCTAATTTTGCGGTCCCAAATTTTTTGGGCCCCAAGCCCCCTAGAGGCAGTAAAGGGAGGGAAGAGGAGAGGCCAGGGACCTCGAGCAGCAGGATATCCAGGTAAAGGGGAGGGAGGCAAGGCTAGGCTCCAAGCCCCCTAGAGCCAAGAAAGGGAGGAAGCAGCCAGGGACCAGAGAGTAGCAGGTTCCAGGAAGGAATTAGGTAAGGGAGGGCACAGAGGTTTCCAGCAGCTAAGGGAGACAAACTTGTCTGCCAGTTTGTCATCCTGTGGGGCTTGTATGTTGTGAGGCTTGAGGAGGTACCAGTGGTGTTTTAGACGCCAGCAGAGTTGCACATGGTGCACAGGTTTCAATGCAGCTTACACACTAAAACAGACTAGGGAGAAGGAGGAGGCCATCCACTTCTCAAAAATTGGCCAGGGAAAACCTTATGAATAGCAGAGCAACACTGTCTAGTACATTACTGGGGAACTTTATGAATACTTCAGAAACATTGTCCAATACAGTGCAGGAAGATGAGCCGCTTGGGTTGGAAGGCACTCAAAACAGGGCTGGGAAAAAGCTGCCTCATCAGAGTAGAACCAACCTTAAGGATATAGATAAAGTAAGTCTTTCAGGACCTCCATGTGCTGACATGGCACCACTCAATTGAGGAGAAACAGCTGCAAACATCCATTAATAATCAGAACATGGAATGTACAGAGGATAAATCTAGGAAAATTGGAAGTTGTCAAAAATGAAATGGAACACACAAAGACTGATATCCTAGGCATTAGTGAGCTGAAATGGACAGGTTTGGGGCATTCTGAATCAGACAACCATATGATCTACTATGCTGGGAATGACAAAGTGAAGAGGAATGGCATGGCATTCATCATCACAAAGGGTGTTTCAAGTACAGGACAGTACAGTAGTGAAGTACAATACTGTCAGTGATAGGAAAATATCCATATGCCTACAAGGAAGACCTGTTAATACTACTATTATTCAAATTTACACACCAACCACCAAAGCCAAAGATGAGGAAATTGAAGATTTTTACTAACTTTTGTAGTCTGAAATTGACTGAACGTGCAATCAAGATGTGTTGCTTATCACTGGTGACTGGAATGCAAAAGTTGGAAACAGATACAAGATGGTGGACTAGACAGAAAGACTGCACAGACCCTCTTCAACAAAGAAAAGGGATACCAATTAACACAGACACAGAAGCTAATCCTGGACCCCTGAGCCTTGAAAGGAAGGCTATACAAGTGGACTAAACCCCAACTAGCAGAAGAATTTGTGTGAAAATACCAAAAAAGGAGACAGACGGAGCTGCAATCTGGCAGTGATCTTGAGCGATCCTGACGGCACAGACAGCTTGGAGATTCCCGAGTGGTGGTAGGACCTAAGAATTAACCTAAAAATCACCCTGCTAGCCAGGGACTGCACGGAGGACTGTGCACAGTGGCTGGGGA
>NW_006921715.1:6975880-6976650 GCF_000298275.1 Orycteropus afer afer | reverse complement strand
ATAAATAAGAAAAAGAAAAAAAGGTTGGAAACAAAGAAGAATCCCCAGTAGTTGGAAAATTTAGCCTTCGTGACAGAAAACAAGGCTGGAGATCGCATGATAGAATTTTGGAAGGCCAATAACTTCTTCATTACAAATACCTTTTTTCCAACAACACAAATGGTGGCTATACACGTGGATTTTCACAGATGGAGTACACAGGAATCAGACTGACTGCATCTGTGGCAAGAGGAGATGGAAAAGCTCCTATCTTCAGCCAAAACCAGGCCAGGAGCTGACTGTGGAACAGACCATCAACTGCTCATATGCATATTGAAAGATTCTATGGGCAAAATATTGAATGATGCAGGAAGCATTAAAAGGAGATGGAAGGAATACACAGAGTCACTGTACCAAAAAGAACTGGTCAATCTTCATTCATTGACATTGAAGACAATTAAAACAAGTCCATGAGAGCCAAAATATGACTCTGAATATATCCCTCCTGAATTTAGAGACCATCTAAAGAATAGATTTGATGCACTGAACACCAATGACCGAAAACCAGAGGAATTGGGGGATGACATCAAGAGCATCATCTGTGAAGAAAGCAAGAGGTCATTAAAAATATAAGAAAGAAAAGACCAAAATGGATGTTAAGAGAGACTCTGAAACTTGCCCTTGAGCAAAGAGTAACTAAAGCAAATGGAAGAGATGACAAGATAAAAGAGCTGAACAGAAGATTTCAAAAAGCAGCTTGAGCAAACAAGGCCAATTACTATAATGAAATG
>NW_006921715.1:6974725-6975399 GCF_000298275.1 Orycteropus afer afer | reverse complement strand
GGTGATCCCACAGAATGTGGAAATTATCAAACAATATCATTAATATTGCATGCAAGTAAAATCTTACTGAAGATAATTCAAAAATGGTTGTAGCAGTATATCGACAGAGAACTTCCAGAAATGCAAGCTGGATTCAGAAGAGTACGTGGAATGAGGGATATCATTGTTGATGTCAGATGGATCTTGGCTCAACGCAAAGAATACAAGAAAGATGTTTGTGTTTTATTGACTATGCACAAAAGCATTTGATTGTGTGGATCATAACAAATTGTGGGTAACATTGAGAAGAATGGGAATTCCAGAACACTTAACTGTACTCATAAGGAACCTGTACACAGACCAGGAGGCTATCGTTCAAACAGAAAAAGTGAACACTACATGGCTTAAAATCAACAGAGTGTGTCAGGGTTGTATCCTTTCCCCATACTTATTCAACCTATATGCTGAGCAAATAATCTGAGAAGCTTGACTGTATGAAGAAGCATATGGCATCAGGATTGGAGAAAGAATCATTAACAACCTGCGATATGCTGGCAACACAACTTTGCTTGCTGAAAGTGAGGGTGATTTGAAGTGCTTACTGATGAAGATCAAAGACTACAGCCTGCAGTATGGATTACATCTCAATATAAAGAAAACAAAAATCCTCACAACCAGTCCTATAACCAACATTA
>NW_006921715.1:6973667-6974625 GCF_000298275.1 Orycteropus afer afer | reverse complement strand
CTTTCCAGCAACCCCAAGGACACTCGGGACCTGCAAGACTGAAAAGGTATGACATTCCTCTTGGTGAACGGAGGTGTGGCCACCTTCCACTCCTACCTACCTTCTGGGCCCACAGGAACTCCAGCACAGCCTGTGTGCTCAGAGCCTGGGTGCCCTGCCCTGTCCTCCACCGATTTTTTTTTTTTCTCTTTTTTATTTTTTTCTTTTTAGCTTTCTTTTTTTCTGGTGATTAGTTTGCTTGTATTTGTCTGTTTTAAAACAACTAATATTATTAGTACTTTTGTCCTTTTTATTATTATTCTTAATCTTTCCCTACCAGGTCCTAGTTTTCAGCATTTTTTCTTTTCCCTGTGCCTGGTTGAATTTTTTTTTTTTTAATTTAATTTTTTTTTCCCCACTTTTTTTCTTGTGGTTAACCCTGTTCCTTGATTTTTTTTTTTTCCATTTTTCCCACATTTTTTTTCATTTATTATTCTCCTTCTCTACTTTATTTTTCTTAGTGCCCTATCCCCAAATATTGCAGGTTTTCTTGTTTTTTCCTTCTTTTTTCCCTTTTTTTCTGTTTTTGGTTACTGTTCCTGTGTGATTACATGGTGTGTTTTTCATCGATGGGCTTTTAGTTTTTTGATGGTTATTCAATTATAATTTGTGTCTAATTGAGTGGGAGACAACAACAGTCTCCATAAGACACAACTACACCCACATCTCCTGCAACTTCACTTACTGAGCGAGAGCTACTACCTCCTTCTCCACCAACAGGCCAATGATAAAAACCCACCAAGAAGAGACTGAATCACCCTTGGCTGCTCTTCACAAACAGTTAACAGAGATCTAAATACAACAACACCACGATGCCTCAGAAACAACAGACCATCACAGTCCACACAAAGAGCCAAGATAAAGTGGTAGAAACAAGGAGCCAGGATACAGACCCAGAACACATCCCTGAGGAAGAAGC
>NW_006921715.1:6971174-6972985 GCF_000298275.1 Orycteropus afer afer | reverse complement strand
TGGCTGGTGGGTTTGAACCGCCAGCCTTCTGGTTAGCAGTCAAGTGCTTTAGCCGCTATGCTACCAGAGCTCCTAACGATTCTCCTTAGGAGGGAAAAACGCCACGTAGGGTCGAACTGCTTCACTGAAACCCTGGCGAAGGAGCTCATTACCAAATGCCGTGGAAGCAGGAAGCATTATGTGAGAGGCGGCACACCACTTCTAATTACAGGCCTTCAAAGCTCAGTCTCATTGAAGGCCCCTCTGAAGTCCTTGCTGATCATCTCTCCCCATTATGCGACCTCCCTGAAGTTATAATGACATTTTCCCTTGTGCTTCAAAAAAGCCTTTTCAAGTTAAAGTGCAGATAATTATTCTAACACGAAAGTGAACCCAGAGAACCAGGAACAGACTGACAGCAGGGCACACTTGGGCACCACTTGCGTGGTGTCTAATTACACACAGTGTGTCAGGCTCCTGTGGCTGCCCACACTTAACCATGTCAACACCAAGTTATTTTCTCCTCTGAATTTTGTGTTGAAACCATGTGTTTTCAGTACTGGAAGCCTTTTTAAATGAAAAACAAGTTTTTGAGGTAATATGGATTTTTAGTGTGACATCCATGTCCCAAGGGGCTTCTGGTGCTGGGGTTGGTGGGGTAAGGTCCTATTCTTCAGACTCATACAAGCCCCCACTAGATGGCAGCATACACTAACAGTGGGACAAAAGCTTCCCAACTCAATCTCAGAGGTGGGAAATCAGGTGGCCACTGTATGTCCCATGGGTCATTAAGGGATTAAAGGATCAGGGACTAGGTTAAATATGCCTTGTATATGCCCTAAAACAGGGATGGCTCTATGGTGTCAGAGAAGATGCTTAGTAAATATTTACAGACTTGAATTCTGATAATTTGGTATCATTAGTTCTTTCAGAAAGAAGTGTATCTGGGGTTTTCAGAGCAGTGACCAGTGGTCGAGAGTCCCTTGAACGTGGACCAATCAGAGTGAGGAGCCTAGAAGCACATGTCCGTGACCAACCTTCACGCAGGTCACGTCCACCTGAACCGCCGTCCATTCTATTCCTTCTGCAACTTGGCACTGCATTAGTTAAATGTGTTTAAGTTTTAGTGCATGATGTGGCAAACAGGAACTCTGATTGATTGCTTGAGAAACAGACCAGAAATAACAGAGGCTTAAAAAAGTTAATTTCTCACTCACGTAAAACAAAACAAAACAAAACAAAACTCACTGCGATGGAGTTGATTCCAACTCATAGCAACCCCTCCTTGGGTTTCCCAGGCAGTATCTCTACAGAAGTAAGATTGCCCAGTCTTCTTTCTGGGGAATGGCTGGCGGGTTTGAACCACCTGCCTTCTGGTTAGCAGTCAGATACCTTAGGCCCTATACCATCAGAGCTCCTACTCACAGAAAAGAAGTCCATAATCCAGGGAGAGGGTGCCAGCCTCACTTCCAAGGGGCACTCCGGAGCCAACACCACAATTCAAACGTATCAGTCCTTCTGTGGTCTTCCCCACTCACTGACCAGCTCTCATATGCATGGGAGGCTACTGCCTCACACTGGCCTTTAATACATTTACATTTATTCTGGCATGGTATGAGACCCAGCTGTGCCAGCCTTGTTAATTCAATAATCCCTCCTTCCCCGACTGAAGTAATGGCCACCACTAGCATGTGCTGAGTTCCCATGTGTACTATTTCTGATACTCCTGAGCATCTGCTTCTGAATTCTCTGTTCGTCCCAGTTATTTACTCCTCTATATCAGTACTAAGGAGCTCTGGTAGCATAGTGCCTAAGGCACTTGACTGCTAACC
>NW_006921715.1:6969740-6971039 GCF_000298275.1 Orycteropus afer afer | reverse complement strand
AACAATATTAGTACTAGGCTGACCTGCTGACAATAGCTTTGCGATATGTCTTCTTACCTGGTGCGGAACGTCTCCCATCACTACTCAGCAACACAATCCAGAAGTCAGGTGTATCTGTCTGCTGGTGGCCTTTAAAATCCTGCAACTAAAAACATTTCTTTGTGGCTAAGCGTAAAACCTGTTGTCTCATAAACTTGAGTCTACTCCCAATTCCAGGGGCGCTGGTGCTGTACAGACCGTACCAGTGCTACTGGTGAGATGAGGGCAGCCCTGACCCTAACTGGTCCATTGGAACACTCTCTGTTGAGGATCAGGAAGCTGTGGCTCCTACGAGCGTGTTGCCTGTGCCTTGGTACCACTTGGCTGCTCGTAGGGCACGTGTTCCCGACTCGACTCGTACCTGCGCCTTCAGCAGGAAGTGATATTCCTGTCTGTCCAGTGCTCTGACCTTAGGCTCTCCCTTGTCTGGAGCTTGTCATCTAGTTCCGCCCACCCCACCCCCTTTACCTAAGAATCTGTAAGATCTTAAAAGTCTGTAAGGTAGTAGGATTTGTAAGAATCGCCCGGCGATCTTGTTATGGCGTAGACTCTGCTCCAGTGTTTCTGCCTCTGAAAGGCAAGTTCTGGGCAGGGGTCCAACCAGAATGAACCGGCTGGAGGCCCTGGGTGCTCACTAGCACCACAGAGAGGTGTAGCACACCTGGATTCTCGCCACCACCCTTAAGGCTCAGCCACTGCCGAAGGTGCCGCCCTGCCTCTCGCCCCGCCTCCCCCTCCTCACTCCAGACCCAGCAGAAGCTCTCCCAACGGGGGGCATAGGCATTTTCACTCAGCTATCCCTCAGGGAATGAGCCACAGGAATCTAGGTGAGGAGAGGGAACCCAGGCCACACCCCAAAGTGCAGGGCAGGAGAACGGGAGAAAGGAGAGGAAAAGGCCCAGGGACCGGGACAGACGAGGAGTCAGCTGCAGGGATCCAGGTGAGGAGAGGGAACCCAGGCCATGCCCCAAAGTGCAGAGCGGGAGAACGGGAGAAAGGAGAGGAAAAGGCCCAGGGACCAGGACAGAGCGTGGAGTCAGCCACAGGGATCCAGCAAGGTGGTACGAGAGGTCTCCAACAGCTAAGGGAGACAAACTTGTCTGTTGGTTTATCCTACCACGGGGACGTGTTGATGTGAGTCTTGAGGCTGAGCCATTGGTGTTTCAAACCCAGTGGGATGCACCTGGTACACAGGTATCAGCCCGACTTACAGACTGAGACAGACTAGGAAGAAGGAAGAGGCCATCCACTTCTCAAAGA
>NW_006921715.1:6961933-6966758 GCF_000298275.1 Orycteropus afer afer | reverse complement strand
ACTCGATGGCCCCTAACAAAAACTAACAACATCCCTCAGGCATGTCCCCTGCTGTGCCCACTGCATCACTCTAGGTATTTTCCCAGCTGCGAGACTGGAGACCTGAAGCGGTTCCCAAAGAAGCATCTTCTGTCATGGCTCACTTCTCATCAGTCACTGTCCTCCCACCACCTCCTCTGTAAGTGCTGCAAATCCATTCTCTTAGGCTGGGGTCATTGCTGCCCTGCCGGCTAAGGCCCCACCTTTGGCCTGGTCACCACCTGTTCTTCCTTCCTTCTCTCCACCATTGTGAGCCCACGATGGCTGCAGCTTGACTGGGATGGAGTCGCTGTCCCACCACACACCACATTGCTGGGCAGTGCTGTCTTCGTAGGGGCCCGCTCCTTGTCTGGCCACTGCCCCCTTGCATGACTTCAGACAGAAGCCCCACCTGGATTTGTCATGCGGGAGGCAGAACTGATGGTAAGGCCTCGAGCTGTCTCCTGGAACTAGGGACCCACATGTCCCTGGCATGGTGGCCTCGATCATCCCTCCACATAGCAGGAAAGGTCTCCAGAGCGTCCATCTTCCGCCATCAGCCACGTGGAAGACGGTGAGGCCCCAATGCCTCTGGCCAGTGACATCAACACTGCATGTCAACTTAATCATCAAGGAGGGTGTCCTGGCCCAAGGAAGGCTGATGTCCACTCCAGAGCCATGGGGCCACTACACAGATGCACGGAGGACAGCACTCAGCACTGGGTCTGAGTGCCTTCACTCAGAGTGTCTCAGGGTCTTCAAGGAAAACAGTGCCCAGGGCTCGCTGCCGCTCTAGCTCTCTCCCGCTCACACTTCTCCCCACACCTGACACCCCGTCATCCTGAACAGGCATCCTGTCCTCCTAACAGGCAGCTCTCTGACATCTCTGCATGTTCTCAAAAGGCCAAAACACCCTCCCCACCCCTACCCCCTTTTCCTTAGTTTTCTTTCAAAACTCAGCTGAAATACCAAGTCTTTCTGGAAATGTCCCAGGCCGACACCCCCTGCCATACTTCTTGGTTTGCTGATGGCAGCACTTCACACAGCCCCCAAGCTCCCTCTGCCAGGCCACAACCCCATGTGCCAGTCACCTCCTCCCAACTGACCAGCACTTCCAGGGTCCTCTGTGGACTCTAGTGGCACCACATTTGAAGGTACAATTACCTGGTCCTGCAGAAAATAAGCTTTACACAGTGAGTATGATAAAGAGTGGGGGCAGGGCTCACCAACGCTACTGATGGGACTCTGTGGGGATGGGGACTCTGTCCTCCTTTCTCTCACAAGACAGTCTTCTGAAAAGATGGGTGCAGTTCTCACGTAACAAGCCGGATGCTCGCAGGTGTGGTGGTACTGTTAACATGTGCGCTGGCTCTGAAATCTGGGAAGGCCCTGTCCACAGTCCTCTCTCGTGCTGGAGGTTGGAGCTGCTCAAGAGGAGCAGGACCAGGAAGGCAGAGTGAGGCGGAGGGTGACACACAGGGACTAACCACAGTTCATCTCAGCGCTCAGACCCCAGGGCCACTCAGCATCCTGATGGGTTTGGGCCAGGTCCAGGTGCAGGCCATGCCCCCTTCTCTCCCAGAACTCAGCTGAGGCCCATGGGAGGCCATTCCACAGAGGCACTAGCTCCCCAGCTTTCCTCCTATGTCCCCCATATTAAAGCAGTAAATGCCTCTTTTAAAAAGTCAACTCCTATTGCAGTCAGGTTTAGTCAGACAGAGAGACAGAAAAGATCTGGTAGTGTGTAGTGCATAAGGCATTTGACTGTTAACCAGAAGGTTGGCGGTTCAAACCCACTAGCCACTCTGCAGAAGGAAGATTAGGCAATCCACTTCCGTAAATATTTACCACCTCTGAAACCCAAAGGGAGTTGCTGTAAGTCAGAATTGACTCAATGGCAGTAAGTTTGGTTTTGGTTGTTGGTTATATCCCTTTGAAGGAGCTCTGGTGGCACAGTGGACAAGGCATTGGGCTGCTAGCTGAAAGGCTGGTGGTTCAAACTCGCCAGCCAGTCTGTGGGAGAAGATGGGGCAGTCTGGTTCTGTAAGGATTGACAGTTTGGAAACCCTAGGGGCAGTTCCACTCTGTCCTCTAGAGGTGCTGTGAGTCAAAACAGACTCGATGACATGGGGAGGGGCTGTACATCCCTTTATCTACTAATTTTATAAAACTAGAGTTTTTAGAATGACATACACTTCAATGTACTGACTACAAACTACCATCAACAGCAGCTTAGTCTAATGTTTTTATTGTTTAACACAGACAGACTGGTCACCAGGTGAACACTGTGATTTCAAGACATGGATGAAGAACCGTGACTTAAAAACCTAAAATGTACAAAGCTCAAGTCACTTTTACCAAAATTAAATGTTTTCCCTCATGGGGGACGGGGAGGAACTGAGAAGATGCCACATGGTTTTAAACGCAAAGCTGTCCCCCGCAGTGTCCTGACTATGATTGAATATAGAACAAGCACATTCTGGAATTGGACACATAACATCAGCCACTTACAGTTGCCTTACTAAATTTAAAGTCAAATACAGCTCTTTCTCCAAACAAAGCCTTCTTTCAAAACAAATTTTTCCAAATATTTGATACCGTGATTTTCTGTCTTCAGAAAAGCTGGCCACTCCCACCTTTCCCACTTGAATGGACCCCCCAGCTACCTGTGTGGGAAAGGGCCTGGGGCAGGTGGCCTTCATGAAGCCGGGAGCAGAGTCTACTGTCATCACAGGTGCAGAGAAGTCTATCTGGGAGCCACGTTTCCACTGATGTAGACAAGGTCTGGACGTGTCCACCGACAGCTAGGTGGCCAGCACAACCAGCTTATGGAGCTGGTAGAGAAAGGGGCTCTTCCTTCTGCTGCCTTCCCAGTCAGCCGTCTCCATGACTAGTGTGGGGTCAACCTAGCAAGACAAGCCAAGGGCCAGTCAGGCTCACTATTATAGGGTGAGCTTTCTATCCATAACAGAAATAAAATAAACACATACAACTATGCATGTGCACACAGACTGGTACGTAAGATACCAGCAAGTGTGCTGTCAATTTCCCTCAATGCTCCTCCCACCACTGCTATGAGTGCCTCGGCGACAACATGCTGTCGACAGGATCTAACCACCCCCAGGTTTCTAGGCGTAATCTTCACAGAAGCAGGTCGCCTCGTCTTCCTCCTGTGGAGCTGCTGAGTGGGTCTGAACCGCCAACCTCCAGTCCGCAGCTGAGCGCTTTGCCACTGCGCCACCAGGGCCCCTTCACTTCACAGTCTGTATTTGGTATTTCAACTGCAAATCCTCATTAACATGGTAACTTTCTCAAAAAACACTACACATTTCTGCTCACTAACAGGACCAGACTTCATGAAGCGCATTAAAGCCCGGGAGGGCCGACAACAGCACCCCAATGAAGTGCCACTTTGAAGGCCAGTGGCCTGTGGCTACAGTGGAACGCTCGGTGACATGACACCCTGAGGGAGCCAGTGAGGGCCACTCGGTGAGGCAGGGCTTCTCACAGTGGCAGCAGCCTCTCCTGGCATGCTTGGCCAGAGGGATGAGGACCAGCGCCCAGCAGGGCTGCTCTGAAGGCATGTCTGCTTGGGGCTCAGCTCAAGCCCTCCCCGTGGTTCCCCCACTGAAGTCAGCTTTAGCCAGTACTCTACCAGGTGCCCAGGGTGAGTCTGCCCCATGTGCAACTGTTATGACCAAACACTGATGAGAAGCCGAGTGTCAGAGCTGCAAAGTGCTTTCATACAGGCCATGAGAGACAAGGGGCCAACCCAGGCCAATGCAACTCGCTATCCCACAATTCCAGACAGTGGCTGGGGACTGACAGTCTTCCCAGGCCTTGCACAGGCCCACTCCCCTGTGCAGCTGCCCGGTCACCACAGCAACCCCACTCGGCCTCGAGTCCCCTACTCTCCACGTCCCCTGCCGACTTGTGGCCTGACCCTGAGTGGCCCCAGAGAGGCCTGTCTCTCCACTTCTGGCAGCCCATCGGCTCGTCACTCACCTGATTCCACTCATACGGCTTTTCATACCACTTAGGGACAACTCTCTCTCGTGGCTTCAACTGACAGAACAAGCTAAAATTTAATGAAAAAAGTGAAATTACTTTAGTTATACATTAATAATAAAAACACTGTGATTGTTTTTAAAAATCCTATTTTCCCTCAGAATTGTACTACAGTAATTTTGTCAAAAGTCAGAGAAAACATTTATTCAAAGCACAGTCAAACAGAGAAATGTCCCATGTGCTGCCTCACGGACAATGCCACCCACTTAAGAAGGCAGAGAGACACGGAATTCACGCAGCAAGAGTACAGAAAGACCTGAGAGTCTTCTCACCAAACACAACTACGACGCCAGGTGAGAGCACGGGAACCACCATTGCACAGCCCCAGGCATCCACCTGAGGCATCCACCTGAGGCAGAGCAGTTCCGAAGCGTGTGCCCAGCTCCAGGCCGGAGCAGGGTGGCTGTGGTATTCCTGCCAGGGCTGCTCTCACCCACCTGCTCGCTCCAGCACTGGCCCTAGGGTGGCCGGCCACGCCCAGTGGCTTCACTGCCACCAGAGGGAGCTGAGCACTGTCTGCAGAACAGCTGACTCAGCAGTAAACGGGGGGGGGGGGGGGCACAGTTTTACTAGCCACAGCCATGGTCCTGCGTGGGGCATGCAGCAGGTGGCAGACTGCCCTGAAACGTGAGGGAGATTTAGAAACAAGACTGCCACCAAAAACAAGACCTGACCCCCCCACGGCCCTGGCGGCTGGGGGCAGCATCGTGCACACGCACACGCACGACAGGAAGAGCTG
>NW_006921715.1:6929057-6961528 GCF_000298275.1 Orycteropus afer afer | reverse complement strand
GCAGTGCAGCCAGAGAACCCCAGGGTGGGAGCCAGAACCCAAGCTGCCTCACTACCTGACACAGAAAAGCCATCTGCAGTAAACACTATGAAGCATACGGAGAAACAGGCTGTGGGACCCACACTCAAAGGGAAAAGCAGCCAACAAAACAGGTGAGGGGCCCTGCAGAGCAGCCGCTTGAAGTGTGTTCAAAGGATCAAGGGAAGGTAAAATGCCAGTCACTCAGATAGTATCAGTAAGAAAGGAAACCACACAGAAGTGCCAAATAGAGATTCGGGAGTTAGCAATACCATGACTGGAACGGAAATCTCAGAAAATCAACATGTGCATATCTGAGAAGGGAGAGTAACAAGTCATCAACCTGAAGACAGGTGGGCAGAAACTAACCAACCTGAGGAACAGAGACAAACACTCACCAGCACCTCAGAGACCAGTGGGACAGCCTCAAGTGTGCCAACATATGTGTAATGGGAGTCCCCCAAGGAGAGGTGAGCAAGCAGGGGACAGAAAAAAAAATCTGAAGGGTAGCCAGAGACGTCAAAAACTGGCTTACAAACAAACAAACATTCATGTATAGATCCAAGAATCTCAACCCCCAATAGAAGAACAACAGATGTACACTTAGATGCATTACAGTTCAAGTGTTGAGACAAAGAGAACTTTGAAAGCAGCAAGAATGAACCAACTCGGCACCATTCTTGTAAGATTACCAGCTGATCTCTCCTCAGAGGCGATGGAGCCAAGAGGCATGGAATGACACAGTCAAGGGCTAAAAGATAAAACAGTCAACCAGCAGTTCTCTACGCAGCAAGTCTATCCATCAAGATGACGGTGACAAATAAGCACTGAGAGAACTCCCTGCTAGCAGCTTTACAGGAGGTACCAGAGAAAATCCTTCACTCTGAAACTATGACACCACAGAGTGAAATGAAAAGTACCAAACCGAAACCCACTGCCATCTAGTCAGATCCAACTCACAGCGACCCCTCCTTGGGTTTCTGAGGCAGTATCACTATGAAGTAGATTGCCCAACCTTCCTTGCGAAGAGTGGCTGGTGGGTCTGAACCACTAGTCCTCTGGTTAGCAGTTAAATGCCTTAGGCACTATGCTACCAGAGGTCCTGATGAAAAGTACCAGGAATAGTAAATATGTGGGTTAACAGAAAAGATTCTAAAAAGATTTGATGCTTTTTTAATCTCTTTTAAAGGAGTAAGATGTATAAAGTAGGAACTGTAATGCTATGTTGTTATGTTTATAATATACAGAAATAAACGACAGTAACAGGACAAAGGAAGGGGGAAATAAGGCTAAAATGCAATAAAATTGTTCTATTTTACTGGAATTAATGAGTATTTACTTGTTACAACTGAATTCCAGTTCAGATGCCCTTGTGACATAGTAGTTAAGCACTTGGCTACTAACCAAAAGGACAGCAGTTCAAACCCACCAGTCATTCATTCTATGGGAGAAAGACATGGTAGACTGCTTCTGTAAAGACTAACAGCCATGGAAACCCTATGGGGCAATTCCACTTTGTCCTCTAGGGGTGCTGTGAGTCAGCATCAATTCGACACCAGTGGCTTTTCGTGGTTGAGCAATCATTAAGAAACAACTACAAATATTATCATCACTTTGAAGACTCAAGTGCACCTGACTTGAGCATGGTATTTTCAGTTGCCTCATATGCATGGGAGAGCTGGACAATGAACAAGCAAGACTGCAGAAGAACTGAAACCTCTGAGTTCTGGCGCTGGCAAAGAATACGGAATATGCCATGGACTGCCAGAAGAAGGAACAAATCTGTCTCAGAAGAAGTACAGCCGGAATGTCCCACAGAAGTGAGGACAGTTGTACGCTGTCTCTTGTACTTTGGTCATGTTGTCAGGAGGGACCAGTCCTTGGAGAAGGACAGCATGCTTGGTAAAGTAAGATGGTCAGCTAAAAGAGAAGACCCTCAATGAGATGGACTGAAACGGTGGCTGCAATAATGGGCTCAAGTACAGCAGTGACTGTGAGGACGGCCCAGGATTGGGCAGTGTCCCCTTCTATTGACATGGGGTCTCTAGGAGTCGGAACCGACTTGACAGCACCTATCAACGACACTACAGTGGAATCACAGAAATGCTGGATAACTGGGTGGTGGTGATGGTTGCAAAATATCAATTTTCTAGAGTCACTGACTTGTTTTAGAAAAAGAAAACCCACCCAGTCTACAGCATAACGAGTCAGGATCCAGGTGCCTTGTTGTGGGTAAATGACAGTGGCTGCAGGCAGACAAAAGGGTGCTCTGGCACTGGACCTCGTCCCTTGCCATTCTGTGGACATGCACTGGGCTGGGCACGCTGTGGCCCTACAGCTCCCCCCATGTTTGTGGGAGGAGATTATCCTGCTGTCATCAGAAGCTGCCTGCTTCCCAACCAGCGCAGCACACGCTCTCCAGGCAAGGATGGCCTGCCACTACTCTGGCAGGGCTCTCTGAGAAGGGTGCTGGACACCACCTGTGCTCCTCACTTCTAGTCTCACTCTTCTTCCCTGCTCTGGGGCCCTCAGGACTGACCTGTAGGGGCTACACCCCTGGAAGCCCTTGCTCTCTGGATTCTGGTTAGGTCTGGCCAATGGGAGTCCTATCAAGAGGTGAGAGGGAGGCAAGGAGGTAAGTCAGGACGCTTCTCCCTGCTGCTCCCAGGCTCAACAGAGGGCCCAGACCCTATAAATTACCCCCTCCGCCTCCAGGCCCCCAGTTCCTCTCCTTGCCTCCAAGACATTCCATTGTGTAGAGCTCCAAGGCACTGCAGTGCCCCACCCACACTTTGTGAAACTGACCCAATTTGAGAATTTCAACTGCTTCCTGACTGGGTCCTGACTGGCATCCAATGGGGCACCTAGATGTTGCCTGGGGTACTGGAATCTACTTCAGATGCTCAAGCTGTCATCTCCTGACCATTCAGAACACCACAAAACAGCTGACCAAGCTCAAGAGGGAAGGAAAGGCACCCATGCCACCACACAACTTACCCTAGAAGTTTCTGACGAGCGTTATCCTGTAACTGAGCAATTCTTTCCGGCCCAAGATTCTTAGATCCATTTGGTCCATCACATATCAGCTTGTTAATAGCTGCCCTGAGAATATTAACCTGTAGACAAATGGTAACATAAATACCCACATGGTTCCATCGTAAGCTGATGAAATGTGGGATGATAACAACTCAGTCAGAGTTAGTGTCTGAGAAACGGTTGAAGCAGGAGCATCCGAAACTGTCCAACTTCAGGGAGTTACTGCTAATCGAGACCAGCCCAGGGTGATTCCCGTGAAGCAGCAGACATGCCACCCCCTCCAACCTTTTTACCAGTTGTCACATCGGCTGCCCTCCCATGGCACCCTACTTCTCTGTTCCAATGGCCACACAAAACTTACACCTCACACCTACAGGTAAGTGGTTCGTTAAGGTAAGAGGCACCCTACTTCTCTGTTCCAATGGCCACACAAAACTCACACTCCACACCTACAGGTAAGTGGTTCGTTAAGGTAGTAAGAGGCTACAACTCAGGATCAGGAAGCCCACAGCCCAAGTCTGGAAGGCTGCCCTGAAGACAGAGCTCATTCCTCCAGTCTTCACTTCAGGACAGCCCTCTCTGCTCCTCTTGGCCACGCAAGCAACCAGGCCCTCCTCTGGGCCCTCTCAGGATGCGCCTCCTCTGAGGACAGGCCTCCTCTCAGGACACGCCTCCTGTCAGGACACACCCCCTCTCAGCCCTCTGAGGACACACCACCTTCTCAGGACACACCCCCTTCTCAGCCTCTCAGGACATGCCTTTTCTCAGGACACACGCCCTCTCAGCCCTCTCAATATAGGCATCTTAGCCCCTAAGCCAGGACTCTCTGCCTGTGGCCCTCCTGCCCTCACTACTGAGTCTGGCAGAGGGCTCCTTCTGGGCCTCTCACTGTCTTCAGTATGACAGCCCTTTACCCAAGTTATACCTCTTTCAGGAAGGTCCTTGCCTCCACTCTTCTTCCTTCTGTACCCCATCTGAAAAATGTCTGTGAGGTTGGCTGTACATATACATGAACTTCTCACCAATGTCAAAGCATGGTTCTCCACACCATGAACTGACCAGTCACTTCTTGGCAAGCCAAAACACCTACCTTATTTGCATAGCAGGCTACAGTCACTTCATTTACCTAACAGTCACTTCATTTGCCTGTTATACTGACCAATCCCTGCTAGGGTCATACTAATCACAGGACACGCTGCAGCCCGAGACCAAACAAAGTATGTCGAGATGGTATTAAAACAAAAATAACCACTATCATAGCTTAAAAAACAATAACAAAAGAATTTAAACCAGCAAGAAAGGTTCGGACTTGTAAGCATGAGCTCACTTCCTGAAGTTCTACCTCCCAATCTAACACAGTTTAACTTGAGGGGCTACACATCTCTAACCTGCTAGGACCGCAGCTGCTCCCTGGACTTCATACTGTCACATGACAGCCTGGAGAGGACGCCCACCACAGGGGTACATACAACACGCTCTGCTGAGTTTCCTGTCCTTGTCAGAGTTTCTAACATTAACTTTGTTTATTTTTTAAGTATTTTTTCATATTTTTAAAAGTTATGGAAAAACTATAAAGACAGGTCAGCGAGCTGTCCAACTTCCCCTAATGCTACCCTGGGACACACGTCCAAACCAAGACACCCTCCTAGGTACAGTCCTGAGAACTGAATTTGTCCTCCTTCCGGTCCAGGGCCAACTTCCGGCACCACACTGCTCTCATTCCCGTTTCCTCTGGTCTGGGCCTGGTCCACAGCCTTCTCAGGGTTTTTAATCTTGACAGTTGAGAGGTGTTCCAGTTTGGCATCTTGTAGAACATCCCCTGTGGTGGTTACCTTTGTGTGTCAACTTGGCTGGGCCTGGCTCAGAGGCTGAGCAGCTGGTGGTAGTTATTCTCCATGATGAGACTGGCAATCAACTCCATAGTGGGATCTAGCATAAGCAGCTGAGTAGCTGCCTTTGGGATGTGGTCTGCTTCCTGTATATAAGCAGCAGCTTTGAGAATGGTATCTAGCTTATGGCACTTTGAACCCTGCATGTAGCTGTGTCATTGTTCAGTAGCCTGCCATGCTCTGCAGACTTTGGGATTTACAATGAACTTGAATTAAGGGCTGCCATGTGGTTTGTTAACATCAGGACTGTGCCTTTTTACTTGTCAACCTTGGGCTTGGCAGCCTCAGCAGCCAGCAGCTGAATAAAGAAAAGCCTCTCGCTCCAGTGGGCCGGGAGCAGGAGGCAGAGCTGAAGCCAAGGCTGAGGGGCTTTCACCCAGCCCCTAGAGCCCAGCACTTTTAACTTGGACTTAAAGCCTCCAAACTGTAAGAGAATAAACTCCTGTTTGCTGAGGCCATCCCATTTGTGGTATATTCCTCTCAGAGCAGCACTAGGGAACCAGAACATCCCCTAATTTGTGTCAGTCTAACGTTTTTCTCATGGTCAGAATGGGGTTCCGGGAAGAAGACCTCAGTGCATGTGCCCTTATCAGTGCATTGGTCAGGAGGTACATGGTATCACAGGGAGATTACCTTCATCATCCAGTTCCCATGATGCCAGAGAGGTTTCTTCAACATCAGTTCCTCTTTTTCCCTTTCACTTCTCTACTGTCTGGAAGTGCATCACTGTGTCTAGCTCACCATCTGGTTATTGCTGTTAGTGGTCATCCAGTTGTACTGACTCAGAGCGACCCTTCGTACAACAGAGCAAAACACTGCCCGCTCCTGCACGTCCTCACCACCACTGCTATGCTGCAGGCCGCTGTTGCAGACACTGTATCAGTCTATCCTGTGGAAGGTCGAATTCTCCTTCACTGACCTTCTGCTTAACTAAGCATGATGTCCTTCTCCAGGCACTGATTCCTCCAGACAACATGTCCACAGCACATGAAACAAAGTCTCAGCATCCTCACTTCTAAGAAGCATGCCAGCTGTACTTGTTCCAAGACAGAGTTGTTCATTCTTTTGTCAGTCCATGGTATAGTCAACACTCTTCACCAACACCATAATTCAGTTGTATCAACTCTTTGGCCTTCCTTATTCACTGTCCACCTTTCACATGCCTATGATGTGACTGAATACAAAATGGCTTGGGTCAGGTGCATCTTAGTCCTCAAAGTGCCAGCTCTGCTTTTTAATTCTTTAAAGAAGTCTCTTCCTGCAGATCTGCCCAATACAACATGTTTGAATTCCTGACTGCCACTTCCATGGATGTTGAATGTAGACTCAAGTAAGATGAAATCCTTGACAGATTCATTTTTCTCCATTAATCATGCTGCTGCTTACTGGTCCAGCTGTGAGGATTTTTGTTTTATGTTGAGGTGTAATCCATACTGAAAGCTGTAATCTTTGATCTTCATCAGTAAGTGCTTCTAGTCTTTACTTTCAGCAAGCAAGGTTGTGTCACCTGTGCATCACAGGCAGTTAATGAGTCTTCCTTCCAGCCTGACGCTGCATTCTTCTTCATATAGTCCAGCTTCTCTTATTTGCTCAGCATACAGACTGAATACATATGGTGAAAGGATAACCCTGACACACACCCTTCCTGATTTTAAACATGCAGTGTCCCCTTGTTCTGTCTGAACGACAGCCTCTTGGTCTATGTACCAATTCCTCATAAACACAACTAAGTGTTCTGGAATTCCCACTCTTCACAACGTTATCCATAATTTGTTACGATCTACACAGTCAAATGCCTTTGCATAATAAAACACAGGTAAACATCTTTCTAGCATTCTTCGCTTTCAGCCAAGATCCATCCGACATAAGCAATGATATTCCTAATTCCATGTCTTCTGAATCCAGCTTGCATTTCTGGAAGTTTCCTGTCAATATACTGCTGCAATCATTGCTGAATTATTTTCAGCAAAATTTTACTTGCATGGGATAGCAATGATATTGTTCAGATTCAGAGAGAAGTGAGCAGAGAAAGGAGAACCCTACCATCAACAAGAAAGAAAAGCCGAGAGCAGAGTGTGCCCTTTGGACCTGGCATCCCTGCTGTGAGAACCTCCTAAACCCAGGGGAAGACTGATGCCAAGATACATAGAGATCTCCAAGGAATGCCGGGCTCACAGTGAATGGAGACAAGGACCTTCCCCCACAGCCATGGGAGAGAGAGCCTTCCTAGAGCCGGCACTTGAATCTGACTTCCCACACTGTGAGAGAATACATTTGTCAGTGAAAGCCACACACCTGTGCCATTTCTCACAGCAGCACTGAGCACTAAGACAGAGCCCTGACGCTTCCCCATACGTGCTGTTTCTATCCATCTCGGTCTGCGTTCAGGTGAGCTTCCATCCCTGGGACATCTCTGACAGGGATCCAGCACAGCAGGGCTCAGTCTAGCTTCCTTTCACCTTCCCTTCCTGCTTACCTGCAACTACCCTCTCTGCAACTACCTAGTTACCTGTCTGCTGAGCCCCAGTCTACATGTAACCCACCACAATGCTGTCAAGTCCGATTCACAGCACCCTCAGAGGACAGAGCAGGGCTGCCCAATCTCTACAGAAGCAGCCTCCCTCACCTTTCTCCCGTGGAACAGCTGGTGGGTTTGAACTGCTGACCTTTGGGTTAGCAGCCCAATGCTTTAACCACAGCACCTCCAGAGCCCCCTGCCTACACAGAAAGCAGTCTGAGATTGTTAACCTGCACTGCTACAGGAAACAGCCTCGCCAGCGGGGGACAGTGCTGACACGCACACCCTTGTCTTCAGCCTTGCTGGTTGCAGTCAGTCCCCATTTCCCAAAGCTCCATGCTTTCTCATCCCTTCAATGCAACGAAGTCGCACATTTGTATGACAGTCAGGTTCCTTTGTCACAGAACACTTACCACCCCAGGATCCCTGACACTGGTGTGGTGTGAGTGTGAGAGAGGTGAGCCTGCATGCCTTAGGGCTCAACTGCTTATGGTATATACTTCCGTGGGTTTCAACTAAAGCACCCATTCCTTCACCCCAAAAGTTCCCCTGTGCATAAACACTCATCCTTAGCCCAGACCAGCACCGGCATCACCCACAGGCTGTGCTCTGGGGAGCACTTCTCCAGAGTGTGTCTGAACCTCATTGTCAGCCAGCACCTACCCGTCAGCCAGGAACCCCACCTGTGACTGGGAGGAGGTGAAGGGGGTGGCAGGACCTATGTCCTTGTTTCCTAATATTAACCAGCAAAGGTGCTCAATTAGCTTTGATTTGCACCGAAACAGATTCTCAATGTCCTATGGCCCTAGTGTTCAATTCAACTGCACAGAAAACTCTAGTGGACCAGGAAAGAGAGAGTGTGAAGTCGGAGAGTACTGTCCCCACCAGGAAGACACTTCTCACAGAAAAGAGAAGTTAGTGGCATGTGAAGGGGGATCTCCGCACTGGGCAGCAGAGGGCACTAAGGAGAGGGCACCACAGGGCCCAAGCTGCCCGTCTGAATCTAGGGGACCACACCTGCAGCGCCTTGGGTTTCCTTATGTGTGGCCTTTCTGGACTTGGGCTTATAATCCTCCCCAAAACGACTGGCAGGGCCGCTATACTGAAAGGGACTGGTCTAGTATATCGTGCAAATAGGACACAAAAACCACCCAACTGGATGAAGCAACCTTGTGCAAACAGGTAGATTAGAACACAAACCAAGCGAGTGTGCTCTGCTCAGGAGACTGGTCAGTTCACGGCCAGCTGGGAGGGCTATGCCTTAAAGCCAATCTCACAGAGGTCAGGGGAAACTGCACTACCCCCAAGAAGGGCCTGGAAGGGCGTGTCCTTTGGACCCAGGATCCCTGCACTGAGAACCTTCTATACTTGAGACAGAGAGAGAGAAAGAACACAAGAGACAGAGCGAGCTGTACCACTGGAGACGGGATGAGACTGAGAAACGGCAGCAACCACAGCGGAGCCCAGCGCCGGGGAGAAGACAGCAGAAGCACGAGCAGCAAGAACCAGAGGGCTGGCTGGCGGCTGCGGTGGGCTTCCCGGCCCATGCCACGGGGCTGGCAGACTGCTGCGGTGGGGTTCCCAACCCACACCATGGGACTGGCCAGTGGCTGCAGTGGGCTTCCTGCCCCATAGAGCAGGTGGCTCCTGGAGTGAGAAAGCCAAGAGCCTTCAGGCAGGAGGCCTGCTGCAGAGTGGGATGCCTGGGGGCACTGTCAGAGAAGCTAAAGGGTTAACACTTTCCTGAGCAGGGCAGAGGCCTAGCAAGGGCCCACAGGCTGGCATGGCCAAGAGAAGGGTGTTGGTTGGCACACTGAGAGAAGGGACCACCTTCAGGCATGGCTGAGGAAGAGATGAGAGTCACTTTGGTTCAAAACTGTCCTGAATGATGAACTGTGCCCTGTCTCCTGAGCTGTACCCTGTTACCACCAAGTTAATCCTGACACTGAGTTGTAGCCTGTTACTTTCCAACAAACTACCTAAACGTTTATGGTCTGTGAGTTCCATGTGACCACTGTAACGAATTACTGAACCCAACAGAGAAGGAGAGTGTTGGGGGGCGGGGGGCGCACACAGGTATCAGAAACAGTGACAAAGTTAGAAGGTGGTACGTCTGACCCCCACCTCACAGGAATCCATTTTGTGTCAGCCTTGATTGTCTTCTCTCCTTGTGAACGCAGACAGGCTCAGACACTAATTACAGCACCAGACACCATACTCACCGTTAGGTGAGCGTGTGGGCAAGCCGAGAGGGGAGGGGCGAAAACTGGCACACTGTGCCAAGTCCGTCGGCATTACCTCCACAATATCCTCCATGGTGAACTGGACATCGAACGCGAGCTCAATGTCGTGCTCTGGCAGGATGGGGGTTCCGGTAGTTGGGTTCCAGCCCAAACCACAGAGGACCCCGGTATAGCCTTTTCCATCCTGATCAACCCTAAATGGAAGATTTGAGAAGAGTTAGTACCTCAAAATTGTCAAACGACTGTAACGCATGTCTGAACAGGGCAGAGGCCAGGCCAGCCCAGGAGGCCAAGGGCCAGGGGAAGGCCTGACCGATAAACTATGTCCTGAGTCGTGCCTGATCCTGAACAGCAGTAACCTGTCGTTTCCCTGATAAACCCATAATCGTGGGTATTGTCTAGGAGTTGTGTGTGATCACTGCAACAAACTACTGCACCCAGCAGAGAGGTGGAGAGGGCCAGGGAGGGCAAGCTGGAGCGAGAATCAGCAAGAAGACTGGACCAAGGAGACAGCTATCACAGGAAGCAATCTGCCACAGGCCGTGAGTGCTGATAAAGATTCTCCTGGCCCCTCATGAAGGCCAATGCGGGGCTGCGATGCCCATCCCCCAGCAGGGTTACGGTTTCTCGATCTCTCCGCAGCAGAGACTGCCACATCTCCGTGATGTAGAGAAGACTCATACGGAGCATCCCCCGCCTCAGAATCCTTTCTGTGGGCTACATTCTAATTAGTAGTGCTTCTGAAGAAGAGGCTGCACACACATTTGTAACTTGTGAAAAGAGCAAGCACTTAGTAAGAGCTTCCAAGATTTCTGTTCCATCTCCCCACCCTAAAAGAACTGTACAAATTTATGACTTTTTCTTTTTGCCAATTTTACCAGAACTTGCAACCCCCCTGCAGTGCCCTGTCACGCCCCTCTCTGAAAGGTGTACAGTGACTAGTCCTTGCCGGCTCTACCGCCACCAACCTGGCCCAAGTCACCCTGTGTAACCACCAGGCCACCAACGAGTCACCTCGACTCACACGTTAACTTCCCACATCTACTCCTGCCTCTTCAGATCCACCTTCCATGTGCACATGCCATTAGCTTTGAAAACAAGCCAGTGGTGTTCCCTCCCTGTTTACAGGTTGTCGGCACTCCGCCACCACACCCCAACTAGACTAAAGGGTGTACTTGTGATGGGCCAACAAGCCGAGGGGTGACTCGTCCCTGCTCAGCTCCACACGTCTCCTCAGACCGCGTTCTTACCTCAGCCTCCCTCATGTGCCCCTCCAGCCAGGACACTCCCTTCCTAGCACCAACTCTTCCCCAGCCAGACAAGGGCCCCAGAGCCCCACCCCCAGGACCCTTCAGGTCCCACCCACCCACCAGGCTCTTTCCCGTCTCTGGTGTTAGTTTAAATGCCAGGGCCACAACCCATAAGAGGCTCAACAGGTGCAGTGTAGTAAATTACTTTGTGTGGCTTTTCTACCCTTAAGTCTTTGTAAACTCCAAGGTGGGATTTGCTAAGAGCAACTGAGGAGCTCCTGATTGCTGAAGGTGTCCACCTGGAATATTTCTGTTGGGAGTGGCACAAAACAATGTTCTGGGAGGTGCCCACTCTCTCTCAGGTGCTTAGAGTTCTGATGCTATAATTGGCTAGTTTGACCACCCTGCCGGGCTCAAAAGGAGGCCTCCTAGAGGCAGAACTCTCTCTGACTGCTGGTTGAGGAAGACGTGCTGCTGAAAGAGACATGGGTTCCTGAGACATGCATTGCTGGGAAAGAGACGCAAGAGACACGCATTGCTGAGTGAGACACCGAGGGACCAGCACTGCTGCGAAAGAGACTGTGAGAGACTCTTGGCTGAGGGACGGTGGGCTGGGAGAGAGACTGAGCATTTTCCCTGAACTTGAGTTGTAGCCTGGTGCTTCCCTAATAAACCCTATAATCTGTGAGCTCTGTGTGGCCACTGCAGCGAATTATCGAACCCAGAGGAGAGGTGGTGGGTGCTTTGGGAGGAACGGTTGGAGAAAGGGCTGGAGGGAGGCAGCATGTTTGGCCTGGCAGGAATAGGCCTTGGGTTACTGCTGGTAATTCTGTCTTCCTCTTGTGGGATTAGAGGAGGTCAGAACATGTGACCTCCTCACTGTTTTTGCAACAGGTAATTATAAGGCGAAGAACAAACATTAAAACTCAATTCCTTGGGAAACAGTATGCTAATTTTCTTTTGACTCTTAATAACTGAGATGTGTTTTCCACTGTCTGGAACAATGATTTTCCCTAAAAATTCTAGGCAAAAGCAGTTTCCTTCTAAGTTTTAAAGACAGATACTTTTCCTGCTTGGTTTAACGTGAAGAAAGAAGTCAGCCTTAGACACCAAGAGGTACCTGTTTCATGAAACAGTCTCGCAGGTGTTTCTTTAGGTAGTAAGCGCCCACCCATTACCTTAAATATAACTTTCTTAACGTCCAGTTCCAATTTCCATAAAACCTTTCCAGGGCTAAAGGCACGAGTGACCAAGCGTCACTCAGATGAAAGTCACAGCCATCCCATCCACTTCAGAGAACCTCACAGAGCCTCAGCCTTAAGACCCGGGTGGGCCACTCGCAGGATGGCACGTGCATTCAAGCAGGATCTGAAAGGGCTCAGCCTCGGCCAGACCCATCAGGTGGCCATTCCGTGTGCTCTGTATTTGAGGTCGGAAGAGGTAACCCAGACACGGGTTTAATTCCCTCCAGGCATGCTAGAAAGTCACGTGGACTTAATGCCCCAGAAAACAGGTTTAATTCCCGTAACACGTACTTTGGACTCCAGCTGAAACTGTAAACATGGTGACAGCCACAGAAGTGGCATGTTCCAGGATAACCACAGCCGGGGCTCGGCACAGGTAGTGCACGTTTGGCAGCTGATTCAGTGCCAGAGCTGCATCTCCATCAGCCGACCGCTGCTGTGTGGGGACATCAGCCGACCGCTGCTGTATTGGGATGGTTGGCTTGTCCAGGCAACTACTTTTAAAATAAATCCAACAGTAGCCTTAACTGCTACTGCAGGTTTGCTAGGACTCCCTGCACGAGCCAAAGACGGTCAAGCTAAAGTTTCTGCAGCGACGGCTCATTCTGTGATGTGCACTCTCTCCGCGGAGGGGGGTTAAAGGACAGCGGTGGCCACACATCCTGCTTGGGAATGTCCTCTGCAGCACCTTCTGCCTGACGCGCTGCCAAGCCGCTCCTGGGCTCGGCACCCCCACCATCACAGCAGCTTCTGCACACAGAGCCCGCTCGTCAACTCCTCCAACCCTCCAACAGCCGCTGAGCCCACCACACGGTCCTCTGCCCGAGCCAGCCTGCTCACGGAGGGGTGGCACCCACACCAGCGGGTCCGAAGCCACCACCTGTCCACTCGACTATGGTCCCCTTTTGTCACGTGTTCTCACCACACCGCACACTTTTGATACTTAGACGGTGTCCTTCTTTATCCTCAAATTTTCTAAGGCATTTTTTAAGAAATGGGGCATAGATCAAGTATTTTTTTTTAATTACAAAAATTGCACATGAACACTTTATAAGGCACTCAGACCACACGTAAGCACAAGGTGTGCAGCCATGTCAGTCCCCCTGCCCTGTGGGTCCCAGGCAGCGAGAAGCCGACCCTCTCCCATCGAGGTCTATGGGCGGCGTGAGTCTGGGTGGGAAGTGCATGCCTTCTGAGGGCAGGTTCTGGAGCGGATTCAGCCTTCACCTGGCTCTCAGGACACTGAACCTTGGGACCCTGCCAGGTGCTGCGAGGAAGCCCCAAGAGGCCCATCCAGAGAGACCACGTAAAAGGCCTGCGTGGAGAGCAGCAGGCCCCCAGCCAGCAGCTACCTCTGGCCCGTGGTGGCTGGGCACACAGGACTCCCACCCCGCCAGCCTCAAGCATCCAGCTGAAGAGCCAGGCCCTGTGAAGGGAGATGAGCTGCGGACAGCAGGGCCCGCTGAAACCCTAACCCATAGAATCCAGGCAGGAAAATGGCCCTCTACCCCACTGAGCTCTGGGGCCCTGGTGGGGCATTTACAGGTGCTGTGGTTATCCTTTCCCATTCAGCCTCCAGCCAGCTTTTGTAAGAAGCTCTTGGGTGTGTGCATGTACAGGCACACTACCAGGAACTGAAAGCAGCACGCAGATGTGTGTACATGTATGTGTGTGCGTGTACAGGGATGGTATCAAACACAGAAAGCAGCATGCAGGTGTGTGTACACATGTGCGTGTACAGGGACAGTATCACACACAGAAAACGGCACACAAATGTATGTGCATGTGTGCATGTACAGTGATAGTATCATACATACAAAGTAATACGCAGGTGTGTGCACATGTGTACATGCACAGGGATGGTATCAAACGTGGAAAGCAGCACACAGGTGTTTTGTATGCGTGCATGTACAGTGACAGTATCATACACAGAAAGTACCACACAGGTGTATGTACACATGTGCGTGCACAGGGACGGTATCACATGCAGAAAGAAGCACACAGGTGTGTGTGCAGAGAGACAGTGAAACACACAGAAACCAGCATGCAGGCATGTGTACACATGTGCATGTACAGAGACGATATCACACGGAAAGCAGCACACAGGTGTGTGTACACGTGTATGTGTAGAGGAATGGTATGCGCAGAAAGCAGCAGGCAGGTGTAAGTACATGATTGTGTGTAGAGGGACGGTATAACACGCAGAAAGCAGCAGGCAGGTGTGTGTACACATGTGCGTGTACAGGGACGGTATCACACACGGAAAGCAGCTCACAGATGTGTATGCACGCATGTGTGCACAGGCAAAATATCACACATGGAAAGCAGCACACAGATGTGTGTACATGCGTGTGCATGCAGAGGGGCGGGGTCATACACAGAAATCAATATGCGTATGTGTCCCTGTACAGGTACAGTGTCATACGAGGACATGATACTGTGGGGAGAACATACACATCAAAGCATCAGCCAGCACAATTTCATGCTTATGAGTCAATGACGTCAACAACACTTTTCCTGTTGTGGCACCACTTCCGTCCTTTTCCAAAACATCGTATCACCATTAACACAACCTCAGTGCCTCCCACAAAAAGCATCTCCCCTCCTCCATGACCATTCCCCCTCCCCTCTCTCGCTGTGACCTAGCCCCCCCGCCACGACCCCTCGCCATCTTTGGTTTCTGTGTATTTGCTTATTTGTCTTTCTGGGGCAGTAACAGCTTGCAAAGGGACTTAATGACAGGGAGGACAGGCCCTTTTAGCAGTCCCAGCCCTACCTCAGCCAGCTGGGCTCCCCTCCCCACCCACTGCCAGAACAGAAAGGGTAGGAAGGGCCAGCTATTTCTCCCTCCCAGCCTGGCTAAGGCCTCTGACTTGCCCATTAGATGGGCTCCCAAAGGCCACAGTGTGTTCCTCTCTCAGCCCCCACCCTGCTCGAAGCCCAGATTAGTGCTTCACCGACAATGAACACACTGCAAAGGCTTCCTATTAAAATGACAACAAATCTTCCACGTGACTACCTCAACGGTCAGGATGTTTTCCAGCGCTCTGCTCACCCCACCCCTCAGTGACCTTTACTGAAGTCCCCAGGGGATCCAGGAACACCTGTCTCCTTTGACATGAGTCCAGAAGAACAGGATGGTGCCTACCACCAATACGGAACATTTTATACAAAGATTCCACAGACGAATCCTGATCAAAAGGGGGGAAATGACAAACAAAATTTAAAATTCTCATGGAACCTAGATTTTCTGGAGCTACTGAGGCTGGACAGTGCCTAAGGCACTTGACTGCTAACCAGAAGGCTGGCGGTTCAAATCCACCAGCCACTCCTCGGAAGGAAGATGGGGCAATCTACTTCCGGAGTGATACTGCCTCAGAAACCCAAGGAGGGGTCGCTATGAGTCGGGTCCAACTCGACAGCATGTAACAACAACAACAAACCCACCAAACTATTACCCAGAAGTAACATTTAAGCCTTAAACCAGAAATACTTCCCAAAGACTGGTTAAAACCTAGCAATGGTTAGCTATTAGTAAAGAAAGCCCACCTGGAATCCTGTAAAGAAAGCCCACCTGGAATCCTGTAAAGAAAGCCCACCTGGAATCCTGTAAAGAAAGCCCACCTTGAATCCTATGCGCTCTTTTAAGGATCTATATGGCACCAGACTGACAATTTAAAAGGTCAGACAGCAAACTGAGGGAGCAGTGAGTTTATGCCAATGGGGAAGGAAGAACTCAGAAAAGCAGGCTGAGGATGGCTGTGTAACTCGAAGAATGTGGTGGTTACGTTTGTGTGTCAATTTGGCTGGGCCTGGTTGAGTGGCTGGACAACTGGATGCAGTATTCCCCATGATGAGGCTGGTAATCAACTCCATGTGGAATCTACTGGGAGCAGCTGAGTAGCCTTTGGGTTGTGGTCTGCTTCCTGTGTATAAGATGCCGCCTTGGGAATAGTCTCCAGCTATGGCACGCTTGAACCCTGCATGTAGCGTGCTGTTGTTCGGCAGCCTGCCATGCTCTGCCAACCTTGGGACTTCCAATGGATTTGAATTAATGGCCTGCTGTGTGGTTTGTCACCCCTGGGCTTGTCAGCCTCAGCAGTCAGCAGCTGAGTGAAGAAAAGCCTCTAGCTTCAATAGGCCAGGAGCAGGAGACAGAGCCCAAGGTTGAGGGGCTTTCACCCACTAGGGCCTGGGACTTTGAATTCAGACTTAAAGCCTCCAAATTATAAGAATAAATGCCTGTTTGTCAAAGCCATCCCATTTGTGGTACATTCTTGTCAGAGCGGCACTATGTAACCAGAACAATCATCGAAGTCACTGAGCTAGATGGGGAAAACAAGCACATCGGTGTACATCCTGCTGTGCAGATCTTCAACCACCAAGAATGAAACAGAATAAATTACCAAAAAAAAAAAAAAACCCAAGTGAAATCCCTGTTTGATCCTGGCACCAAAGAACCACTGTCTGCTGAGTCTACTTCCTCCTTGTCCTCCTCCACGTGATGGGAGGAACAAGGCTTCCATCAACCCACAGTGCCAGGAACGCAGATCACACTCACAGCTTCCCACAGCGGGTGTCCACCAGCACGTCCCCCGCCAGCTCCTGTTTTCCCTTCCTTTGCCCACCCTTAACTCCAGGTCCTAAGGGCACTGTGTGGGCCCTCACGGAGCTGCTCTCGGCAGTAAGTCCCCACACAGAGCGGAAGCACGCAACAATAATGAGGCACAGGGAGGCCCAACCAGCAGCAGGATGGGCCACGGCCAACGCAGAGCGCCCGGTCTCCAGCTGCCTCTCGCTGACAAAGCTCGGACACAGCCCTGCCCCTCACCCACCTCAGCTCCATCACTGGCGCAAACAGCATGCTGAGCAGTGCCGGCAACCCTGGGATGTGTGGCATCACTGAGGTCTCTCTCAGCAGCATGGTGGACCCTGTGGGTGGGTCTCAGGCTCAGTGACCAGCCCCGTAGCCCCAGAGTCATTCCCAGCCCAGGCTGCCCCACAAACCCACCCCAAAAGCTAAGGGCACCCTGTCCTGCGTGCCCACAGCAACCTACAGCGGACACCTCACTACAAGGCTCTGGATAGCTCTCTCCTTCCTCTTTCTCTTTGGTGACTATGAGGTTTTCCAGGGCTCGGTACTTGGGCTTGCCCTCCTCTGTAGCCAAGCTCTGGGGAGGGAGAACAAAGAAAAAGCAGACGGCCTTGGGTTACCAGTTGCGTTGACCAAAAGAGACGCAGCGACCAGCATTCTCTGGTGAAGGTCCTCAGGGGCATCACTGATGATGATGGAGTTGATGCTCTCCTTTTCAATCCAGACACATCTAGGAGAGACAACCATCAGGGGACAAGGGCGACCTGACCTGCAGCTACGCAGCCTGCCAGGCCCAACCCTCCACCAAGACGTTTTAAAGTCAGCAGCCTGCCGCCCACGAACCATCCCCTCTCCTTCATGACCACCTCCCCTTCACTCAGGACCTGCTCACAGTGGGGCCACAAGCGGACAGACTCTCCCGCTCCTTCACCCCTCCCGGGTGGTGCAACCACTGCCTGGCTCTCAGGACAGCTGCATGCTGACCACTCAATCCCAGCACTCTGCTGTGACCCCATCACTTCTGTGGAGGCACCGACTGTGTCTTGCCGGGTAGTTTCTCCCAAGCTGTAAACCGTTCCTGGCACACAGTGGGTGCTCACAGGCCATATACACTTCAGGCACACAGTGGGCGCTCACAAACTGTACACTCTTTCTGGTACACAGTGGGTACTTACAGACTGTACACACTTCCTGGCACACAGCAGGTACTCACAGGCCAGACACACTTCTTGGCACACAGTGGGCCCTCACAGACCATATACTATTCCTTGCACACAGTGTGTGCTCATAGGCCATATACACTTCCTGGCACACTGTGGGCACTCACAGACCATACACTCTTCCTGGCACCCAGTGGGCACTCATAGACTGACTGAATTACAATTATAACAAGAACAGAAAAAATGAAGTCTTTGACGAAAGACACTCAAAGATGTCTTACACAGAATACCTTTCATGCAAGAGGGACAGAACACTTCTGATCTAGAGTGAGGGGAGAAATTAGGAGGAGTTAGGAGAGAGAACACACTACAAAAATTTAGACGTGAAGATTAGTTTCTGCTGAGTTCCATAAATAGATGAACAGATAAACAAAAATCCCATGCAAAGTTAAATCAGTCACACCTGAACTTGGATATTCTGGTCAAACTGTGACACTTCAGCTCGTAAGGATTAAAAGGCCCACGAAGCACCGCCTTTAAACACAAAACAGACAAAGTACAGCCAATAAGCAAGAGGACGCCTGATACGTGTCTATAAAATCCACAAGCCAGCCTGCATTTGTTCTTAAGAAGCTACGTCTAAATTATGACTCCACGAGTCCACGAGAAAGGTCTTCAGAGGCTGTTCTTCTAAGCTGCACCTGATTGCTTCCATGAAGATTTCACTAGCATTCCTCAACACACACATTTAAGAAAACCTTTAGCCAAACAAAAGGAGACACTGCCAAATAATGCAGTGAAAGTAAACCTTCGTTAATCGTGGTGTAGTAGTAAAGCACTTAGCTGCTAACCAGAAGGCTGGTGGTTCAAACCCACCAGCTGCTCAGTGGAAGGAAGATGAAGCAACTTACTTCCAGAAAACCAGCGGGAGTCACCATGAGTCAGAACTAACATGATGGCAATGGGTTTGGTTTTTGGTTTTGTTCATTGTAACAGACCAAGCAGCCAAGTGGGGTGACCAGAGGCAATCCCCAGGGAGCTCCTGAGCAGGAAGGACAGCTCCCCAGTCCTCTTCTCAAACAGAAGCAACAGATGCCTTAGACCCAGCAGGTGCCTGGGGGTCCCAAGCCCACCGAGGGGCTGGTCCAGAAGAGAAGTCAACCCAGTGCAACCCCCATCTGACACACAGCACACTCTGCCTGTGGAGAGGAGGTCAAAAAATAAAACCCACCCACCAACACTGTCCTCTACCCGGAGACCGTGGCTGTGTCTTTCCATTACAGGCTCCATTGTAGGGCAAGCGATGCTCAGCATTCAACACTGCAAAAGGCGCGGGCCCAGTACCAGCGGCTACACCTCCGAGCACGCCGACGCAGAGTCCCCAACGCGGCCCACAGGTTACCTTACAGTTTGGAGCACCCAGCTGATGAGAACAGCAGCTCTCTAACAGAATCTGGACCAGGTAGTTCTCGTTCTCCTTCATGGGAGATGGCACCGACCTGTCTGTCCCAGGGCTGTTCTCCACTGATTTGGAAAAGAGACCTTTGAGAACTTCATGGCTTTGCTGAAAAAAGAAAACCTTATCAGAGAAACATTACATCAACAACACTTTATCCCAACCCAGTCACACCACTTCACAGACATGATCTTGTTTTCACTGGTCACCCAACCCTTCATGTGCAGCAGTTAACTCATCAAGCACATTTTAAAATGCAAACAAAACAAACAAGACAGGGTCAGAATGGCTCCATCACCCTCCCCTGCCACCACCTTTCAGCCAGCAGAGAATTTAAAAGAGAGAGCAGCCAACCACAGACAGAACATTTTCATACAAAAGTCTGGTTTCCAATTGGGAATACTACCATTGTTCCCTGATGCGTTTTCCACATATTTAAACACAGCATTAAAGAGAAGATCAAAATATTCCTTACGCAGGCAGACAAACTGGCCAATAAAATAAGCACTCTCCTGGGGGCCCCCACCCGGACCGCACCCCAGCAGAGTGAACACCTCCTCTCCATTACCAACCATCAGGCTGTGTCTGTGCCCAGATCACACTGTACGGACACGAAACAGTGAATGGGAATGCGTGAAAAACACCACCAATCTGTAGCCTGCCCTTCCTAAGAGGCCCAGGTGACCCCTTACAAAAAGGGGCATTGAGGGCAGCAGCTTCTGCCCTCCTCTAACTTCACAAGAAGAAGACAGAGTCACCATCAGAAGCCCAAGGCAGATTCCTATGAGGCCAGACACACTGTCACCCTCCAGCCTTTGACCAATTCTGACAACAACCACCCCTCCTACAGCACTTACTACTTCTCTGCTGGGTTTGATACTCATTGCAATAGCCACACAGAACTCATAGACAACACTCACAATTATGGGGTTTATTAGGGAAGTAACAGGTTACAATTCAGGTTCAGGAATGTGCTCAGGATACAATTCTTCGATCAGGACAGTCTCCCCTGTTATGCCCTCAGGCACACCTCTCTGGCCCTTGGCCTCTTGGCCTGGCCTCTGCCCTGCTTGAGCAAGTGTTACAAAGCTCTTTTAGCTCTGCCGACAGGTACACCTATGTGTACCTCACTCTGCCAGCAAGCCTCCTATCCAAATGCACTCGGCTTTCTTGCTGCATAGGCCAGAGGGCCTGTTGGTCTATCTCATGCCTCATGGTTCCACGGTCACCATCTCACAGCCACGTGGGCCTCTGCAGGGTGTCTCTCTCAGCCGGGTGTCTCTCTGTCAGAAGTCTCACAGCCACAGAGGTCCAGCATAAGGATGTCAGGTCCAAGGACACGCTCCACTTCATCTCTAGCTCATCACTCCTGATGGCAGTGAGATCTTCCCTTCTGCCTCTAGGAGGGCTCACATGAAGCCTGGCAGAGTGACGTAACTAACCAATCCCAACATCAATGTTATACACACCTTATTTGCATGGACCCACCCAGTAATCCAGTGGGAGTTACCAAGACTATGGCTAGAAAAACCATACCAAGTCGCTATCCTGTACCCCTCCACCCTAAGGCCCTGTGTACAAGTGTCCAGTATAGAGGCGCTGAAAACCAGAAAGCGTGAGGGCTCACAAAGCATCGTGGGCCACTGCCTTCACAGTGAGGGTCCGTCACTTCTTACAAGGGGACACACACAGCTGGCTTGAGAGTGCCCTGCACAGGGCAGGCTGCTCCTTCCTGTCCCCCAAACGTGCTCATTCCCCACAAGCAGGCACTGCTCATCAAATCTCAGGAATATATAGCATCCTGCCTTAAACTACATGACACAGGTACAGAACGAAGGAGGCCTTCACATCTGGAGCAGTGGAGACAGAGCAGAGGACACAGAGGGGCTCAGAGAGCCACGGCCACACAGAGGGCCACACAGAGGGCCCGGAGAGCCACGGCCACACAGAGGGCCACACAGAGGGCCACACAGAGGGCCCGGAGAGCCACGGCCACACAGAGGGCCTGGAGAGCCACGGCCACACAGAGGGCCACAGAGGCAAGGTCCAACAGGAGGCCACACGTGCTACAGTGCCACCGTACTCCTGGGCTGTGCTAAGCACCGTAACTAACGCTACTGGTCACCAGCTCTCAGGAGAACATCTCGTGAGGCTGCTGGTCCCCTCCTCAAGGCAGAAATGACAGACTCAAAAGACTTCCAGCATCAACCTCCACAGTGAACTCCCCTCGTTGAAGCCCACAGACCAGCAAAGGGAGCTCTGCAACAGAGAGCCAAAGAAACAGCTCAACAAAATTTTGAAACGTTCGAAATACATGAAGCAAATGTTTAGTAACCACTAACTTCTAGGGAGACCAAGCTTGGAATCCAAACTTTAAAAGAAAACCCATCAAACAAAAAACTTCAGCAAATACAGGACATTTTAATCTAGGTTTGATTCCAAGGACAAAAACCAGAGCAGCAAACAGGGAACCAACAGAAACCCCACGAAGCCACCAGAATGCTGTCTCAAAGAAACTGAGAAACATCAGGCCCCACCCAGGGTCCCAGTGGGGAGGTGTACCACCCATCCACTCGGCCCCAGGCACACATATGGACACCCCCGCAGCTGGGGCGCATCAAGCACACGCATGCACATTCACACAGACACCACCCACCCACCTTCTCAGCTGGGGCTGGGCACACACATGCACGGTGCACACATGCACACACACCAGCAGGTGCCAGCGTGCGTACCTTGGACTCATAGGACTCCTCTGTGAACTCAGCATAGCCCTCCTGGATGAGGACGTCCCTCACGTTGATGGTGTCCTGAACTCCTGAGCACCGGTACACATCCACCCGCAGGACGCCGTGTACCACGGAGAAGACCTTCACGAGGAGCTCACAGTCGCGCACCAGGGAGGCAAACCGCTGGCTGGCCCTGCAGCTCCAGCGCTCACCGCATACCAGGGACTGAGCCGATGGCCGCATCTGGCAGATCTTAAACTCCAAGGCCTGCAGGACAGGGCGGCATGGCTGACACGGCCAGTGGTGGACACAGCCCCCCAACCACCTCATCACGTATGTCTCTGGCACACATCTCACTGCCACTCCCAGAAAACCCCCTGGAATCGACTCCACACTATGTCACAATGTCCTAGTTAAAGACACGCATTTTTCTTTTTCATCAGGACAGTGGAGAAACCTGGAGCATGTTTTCTCACTTACAGAAACAGTATGTTTTTTCCCCCAACCCACTCCACTGGAACCTGAGACAGAGTCAGAAAACACTACTGAAGTTTAAAACTAGGACTTGTTTGCTACGTTTGAAGCCCTCCATATATTTTAAGTCACTCTAAAAACAGTATTAGCAAATGCATCTATGGCAACATGCTCTGAGGGGGAAGCAGTCCCCGAGTAAGGTTGGTGTGACCAAAAGCACTTCCCACTCTGGGCCTCAGCCTCCGTCAGCAGAGGTGGACCCCAGAGCTACCAGAGCCCCTTCCAGTTTCACACACTCACAGGCTCAGACCTTCTGGCCTCACCTGAAATGGAAGCTCCAGAAACTGACAGGGGATCTCCATTAAAAGGTCCAGATCCACACGGGCCCGGTTGCCGTAGTCGACAAAGAACACCTGAGGAGAGAGAAGCCTGAGCTCTGGCGCCGTGCACACCCCACAGGACCGGGCCATGGGAAGAGCACACTACCAGAAGTTCTCACTGTGACAATCTTATCCTCGCTCCATCTAGAATTCTGGGGGCCGTCTCTGAGCTGCCCACTCCACGGTTTGTCACGGGAAAGCGTACCTCAGCAACCACCCCGCGGTTTGTCACGGGAAAGCGTACCTCAGCAACCACCCCGCGGTTTGTCACGGGAAAGCGTACCTCAGCAACCACCCCGCGGTTTGTCACGGGAAAGCGTACCTCAGCAACCACCCCGCGGTTTGTCACGGGAAAGCATACCTCAGCACAGGGTCCAGACACGTACAGGATCTGCGCTCTGAAGTAGCGTTCACCATCCGAGTCGGCGAAAGGTGCCAGGCAGACCAAATCCGGGTGGGGGTGGAGGGCCAAGGGCACCAGCTGCAGCTGGTTTATTTCAGCAGTGAGCTTCTGCAGAAGCGTTGCACTCCCCTCATCAACCCTGTACCCCCAGAAGTGCCCCACTTCAACCACCTGAAGGGAAGACACAGGAGACGCAGCGTGAATCCACAGCCAGAGGACGCCGAGCTAGAGCAAGTGGGTTGATGCCCAGCTCAGACAGCATCACACACTCAGCACTCCCTGGTGCCTGAGGACTCTACAGGCTGCCAGCAGGTCAAGGAGGGGGAGGAAAAGGGCAGCCCCGGTCAGCCACGGTGGGAAGCTGGAGACTCTCAGTGGCCACATAATTAAAAACACCTCTGGTCTCTGGTTAGCCCAAAGCAGTAAGCCCAGTGGTTCCAGGGCCTGGCAGGTCCCTGCCAAAGCGCTAAAGGCCAGAGTGGGGCACTCGAGGCCCATGGATGAGCATCACCCATTAAGGAACTGGACAGAAGTGGGAGTGGGTGCCTCATCAACAGGCTCTCACTGAGCAGCTCCTGCCCAGGGTGCCAGGGGCCCAGACAGTTTTACACATCATCTCCCAGAGGAGGTGTGGCTACACATTGATTTGGAAACACTCATTTCAATCAGAATTGTCTTTTAAGGAAAATCCCTAAGGAATAATACTGTCAGTTCTGTTTTGTCGATGAAACCAGAATTTTATAGGCAAGTACCGTTATGTCCACACACATACCTTGTTGCAGAAAGCGATGTGCATTTTCAACCACCTAGCCAGTGTTTTAAACATTCAACATTGATTTGGCAATCCACACCAGTGCCTCCCTTTCTATGTCAGCCACCCTTGATTCAACAAAGATAGCATTTCAAGCCCACCCATGCTCCCAAGGTGATGAAAGGGCAGAGGCTGTGTGCGTGCATGTGTGTGTATGCATGTTTCTGGCTGCATGTGTGTGTCCCCAAGAATGCAGCCAGAGTGCTCTTACCTCTGTGACATCAACAGTCAGGAGAAGACTGGTGACTGACTGTGACCTGTCCAGTGTATTGAAAGAGACTTGCATGGGGTCCATGGTCTGCTTCTGGAAGTCCACATTTACCCTGTGTGATAATGATTTTTCCAAAAGACAATTAAAAATCAAGTGTTACACACTGATATGTGTGATGTTATTCTGTGAGGAGCCCTGTACAATCAGGGCTCTCAAAGGGCCTTAGTTCCAAACCAGGCCCTGCAGTGTCCTAAGTGGGCTTCACAGGTGGGCAGCTCTGGCCTCGCCTCACGGTAAGGACTCATGCTGGCTCAAGTGATTCTCTCTAGCCCTTAAAACACCTGTCTCCCCCAGAGCAGTGAACAGCCAGTGCTAGATTCGGAGAGTAAGACAAATCAGATAAAAAATAAGATGCTCCCAAAATCTGTATTCTAAACTGAGGGGAAAACTTACATTACAACTGCTGACCCAACTCATTTTCCGATTTTCGGGTCCATTTAGTAAATGTGGTGGCTTGGGCAAAGTTCCACACATTCAGGCACAGACGTGTGTCAAGCCTGGCTTTTAGAAAGCAGGACAGGAAGTCCTAGCCAGGGCAGTAAGGCAAAAAAGGGAAATCAAAGGCATGCAAATTGGTAGAGAAGAAGTCAAACTATCCCTATTTGTAGATGACATGATCCTAGACATAGAAAACCCAAGAGACTCAGCAAGAAAACTACTGGAACTAATTCAAAGATTTAGCATAGTATACAAAATTAACATACAAAAATCAGCTGGATACCTCTACACCAGCAAAGAGGTCTCTGAAAAGGAAATAAGGAAATCAATACTATTTATAATAGCTACCAAAAAGATAAAATACTTAGGAATAAATCTTACCAGGGACACAGAAGACCTATACAAAGAAAATTACACTACTTTAGGAAACTATAAGAGATCTACATGAATGGATATGTTCTGGGACAGGATGATAGAACACTGTGAAAATGCCAATTCTAACCAAAGCATTTAATGCGATTCTGATCCAGATTCCATCAGCATTCTTTAAGGACATGGAAACAACAATTACTAGTTTTATATGGAAAGGGAAGAGACTTCAGATAGATAAATCACTACTGAAGAAGAAGAACAAAGTAGGAGGTCTCCCAGATCTCAAAAGCTACTGTCAGCCACAGTTGTCAAAATAGCCTGGTATTGGTACAGTGACAGACACACAGACCAGTGGAACAGAACTGAGAACTCAGAAATATATCCACCCACCTAGAGTCAGCCGATCTCTGACAAAGGGCTGAAATGCATTGAAAGGGGAAGAGATGGTCTCTTTCACAAATGGTGCTGGCAAAATTAGACATCCATTTGCAGAAAAATGAAACAAGATCGATCCCTCACAGCATACACAGAAACTACCTGCAGAAGGATCAAAGACTTAAATGTGAAACCTAAAACTGTAAGTTCCTCAAGGAAAAAACAGGAGCAAACTTAGGGGCCCCAATTTATGGCATCAACAGACTATCAAGCATAACCACAAACACACAAATAGCAGAGGAGAAACTAGATGAATGGGACCTTCTAAACATTGCTTCCAAAGATTTCTCCAAAAGAATAAAAAGAGAATCTATAGATTGGGAAAAAATATTTAGCAACAACATGTCTGACAAGGGACTTATTTCTAGAAATCACAGAACACTCCAACAACCCAACATCAAAAAGACAAACAATCCAATTAAAAAATGGGCAAAAGACATGAACAGACACTTCACCAAAGATATTCAGGCGGCCAACAAACACATGAAGAAATATTCTCAAACATTAGCCATTAGAGAGGTGCAAATCAAAACAACAATGAGATACCATCTTGCCCCCAGCAATAGCAAAGTTCAACAAGACAGAAAATAAATGCTGGCGAGGATGTGGAGAGACTGGAACTTTCATACACTGCTGATGGGACTGTAAAATGATACAACCACTGTGGAAAGCAGTATGGCAATTCCTTAAAAAGTTGGCATTAGAAATATCATTAGACCCAGCCACTCCATTACTAGGTATATATCCTAAAAAAGGGAGAGCCAGGACACAACTAGGTATGTGCACACCCATGTTCATCGCAGCACTATTCACAACAGCAAAGAGATGGAAACAACTTGAAGCGTTCGTCAATGGAGGAATGGATAACCAAACTGTGGTACATACACACAATGGACTATGATGCAACACTAAAGAATCATGTAGAATCCACAACCACCACATAACTTAGATGAACTTGGAGAATATTATGCTGAGTGAAATAAGTCAATCCCAGAAGGACAAATACTGTATGAGTTCACTACCATGAAAAGTCAAGGAAAGGTGTATACATGGAAGGCAATGCTCTTTGTTGGTTACCAGGGATGGAAGGGGAAGGGAGGGAACACAACACAGCTAGATAGGTATGAGACAAGTATTGATACGGGTGAAAGGAAAGGCAATATACCAAACTGTGTGAATAACACTAAGGAAAAGGAAGACACAGAGAGGTGGACGAGAGGTAAAGACAATAAAGATAAAGCCTTTTACATATACAATACTGCGTTATCAGGGATAGCAAACAGTCTATGGGAATTAGATGGATAGACAGGCAGGCTGAATGACCAGGTATGTCTAGACAAAAGGGAGTATCCCCATGACCCTATCTAAGGTTTGCAAATGATATTTCTATGTATTTGCATGTGTTGTAAAAATGTCCACATAAAACCTGGAGGAAGGGAAGCCCCTGGCAGGCTCAGCCTGCCCTGCCCTCACGGTGCCTCCAGCTTCAGGCGGTGGATGTGAGGAGCCCATCATTAACACCAGAGATTGCCTTCCACAGAGACCAACAAACGCGTGTGCAAACATGAAGTCCAACCCTGCTATCCAAGCATCATCAACCTCACAGCGGGGGCTGCAGGGGGCACTGCATGTGTCCTGACTGGGCAGCCCTTTGACACAAGGAAGGGAAGATGCAGACATCCCCCACCCTGTACAGGGGCTTCACTGACTGCTGCCTGAAGACCTCCTCCCAGGTGGGATTCCAGGGCTTCTACAAGGGCACCAACCCAGCACTGACCACCAACATCACCAAGAACTCTGTCTCCTTCATGTGCTACAGCTTCTGCCAGCAGGTGGTGAGGAAAGTGATTGGGCTGGACCACAGGCAAAGCTGGGCGACCTTCAGGACGCAGCCGCCGGGTCCCTGGCCTCCACATTTGCTGTCCTGCTGCTCTGCCCCACTGAGCTCATGAGGTGCTGGCTGCAGATCACATCAGGAAAGACAGCAACAAGCCAGGATACAGTCTGGTCTGCTGTGAAGAGTATCCTTAGGAAGCACGGCCCCTTGGGTTTCTCCCATGGACCCTCAAGCACTTTACTTCCAGAAGTACCAGACTATTTCTTCCTCTTCCATGGCTATGAACTGAGCCGATCGTTTTTTGCATCAGGGAGATCAAAAGATGAACTAGGCCCTGACCCTTTGATGCTACGTGGTAGAGGTGTTGGAATTTGCCTCTGGCTGGCTATATACTCAGTGGATTGTATCAAATCCAGAATTCAGGTTCTTTCCATATCTGGAAAACAGGCAGGATTTATCAGAACCTTTGTAAGTGTTTTGAAAAATGAAGGAACAGCGGCTTTGTACCCTGAACTGAAACCGACTGTGACCCGTGCGCTGGCTGCCAATGGGGCCCTGTTTTTGGCCTATGAATACGCAGGAAGTTGACGGTGAGCCAGCGTGAAGCACACTGAGGTGCTCTGTGAACCTGGACCCAAGCATATCTTTGAGGACTACAGTTCATCCCAGGGTTTCACCGAGTGCAAGACCTACGTGGAATTATTTTGACTTCGTGAGAATTTTATGTTTTTGTCTTCTCTTCTTCTACCCCAAATCTTAAACTTTATGGAAAGGCTTCTAGTTTACATCATATGAAGTCTGCCTGTAATTGGACTGAGACAGAAAACTTGCTGCTCCTCCCCTGGTGAAGTGCACAGGCTCGAAGGGCAGGCCAGTGGCCTTGTGTGCCTACTCTGAAAGGCTAATGGTCTTTCAGGGCATTTGCTCGAACCTGTATATGAACTTGGGAGTTTTCATGGTTATGTGCTATAAAACACAATTGCATTCTACATTTCATCTCAAATATTGCCAGAAAAAATCCAGAGTCGAGCATATTTCATGAAGATGGTTATAAATGATTGCTTAGCCCATTTAAGACATAAAGTCACTTTTAAAGTCTGCTTAACATGTGCATTATACTAAGCAGTTTCTTAAAAAAAAAAAAAAAAAAAGAAGAAGAAGAAGGTCCATATAAATAGAACAAACAGGGAGCAAAGTTACGGTAACTTCTTAGCCATAGTCAACCACCCTGACGGATGAGTTGCCGGACCTGTGGACTCAAATCATGGTCACAGGGGACATCAGGCTCAACTGGTGTAACGTACTACAGAAAGATATTGTCCTGCATCCTACTTTGGTTGGTAACAACTGGGGTCTTAAAAGCTTGCAAGCATGCGTCTACATGCAATAATTAGTCGGCAGCAAAGAAGAATGAAGACACCCAAAACCACGAGGAAGCAAACAGTCCAAGGGGCAAGTGGACCATGTAAACCTGAGACAGAAGGACCACATGATGGTCAGCGACCCATCAACCACTCGGAAAGGGGTCAGTGCAGGAGATGCTGGATGGAGTGGGACAACGACATGCAGCAAAACTCCAATCATGAAAAAGACCAGGCTGACTGGTCTGACACAGCCTGATGAGACCCCGAAGACTATGGGCACCAGTCACCCCTTCAAGCCTGGAAGTGAACTCACTCCTGTGGCTTCCAGCCAAACAACAGACAGGCATATACAGTGAACATTTACACCAGGTAGGTACACTCCTTAGAACAATCAATCACGGGAGATCAGAAGGCAGTATTTGCACAGGGAGACAGCTCAGGAGGCAGGAAAGCAGAGGAAAGGAGGATACAGGGAAGAGGCAACTACAGGGAGGAAGTGAGAAGAGAGCTGTTACACTGCGGGGAAATGCAGACAATGTCATGAAGCAAACTGTGCATGAACTGCCTTGTGGAAAACGAATTTGCTGTGTGAACTTTCACCCAAATCACAATAAAAATATTTTTAAAAAAGTAAGCAGGATACGTTTACCTCATGCCACAAACCAAACCCACAACACTGCCTAACCCCCAACACCAGAGCCTCACACCCTGCCTGCCGCAACACTGTTTAAGCCCCAACACGCGGCCTGCAAGAACGGGACATGTCTCCTATTCCCCAGCAATCCCTCAAATCCCTGTCAGATTCCTCATGGGATGAGGAAGGTCACAGATTGGCAACAGTGAATGAAACTTCCTAAGCACACAACTGCAAAACTGTGGCCCGAACTCTCATCTACTACTGGTGGGACTGTCAAATGGTACCACCACTGTGGAAAGCAGTATGGCGATTCCTTAAAAAGCTGGAATTAGAAATACCATTTGACCCAGCAATCCCATTACTAGTTATATATCCTAAAGAAGTGAGAGCCAGGAAAGGAACAGATATATGCACACCCATGTTCATCACAGCACTGTTTACAATAGCCAAAAGATGGAAACAATCTAGGTGTTCATCAACTGAGAAATGGATAACCAAACTATGATACATATACACAATGGAATCTTATGCAACCCTAAAGAATAACATAGAATCTGCAAAACACCGCATAATGTGGACGAACTTGGAGGACATTGTGCTGAGTCAAATAAGTCAATCACAGAAGAACAAATACAGTAGTAGTTCACTATTGTAAAAAGCCCAGGAAAGGTTTATATATGGAAGGAAAGTTTCTTTGCTGGTTACCAGGGATGGGAGGGGAGGGGAGAGAACACTGCAAAAATAAATAAATAAATGACAGAGAGAAAGAAAGAATGTGGCCCAAAAGCAAAGCTGTAATAAACCCTAAGAGTGGTGTCAAGTGGTCCCAGAAGAAGGACCAAAAGCTGAGGGGCCACCAGAGCCAAGGCTGCCTATGCCAGAGCCCATGTGTGGGGGAGAGCCCATGCCCCCACCAGTAAGGGGTGGGAGGGCAGCTTCCCAGGGAAGGCTCCTAGCTGCACCTCTAACTTGTCCCACCTGCCCTGCTGAGAGCCACTTTGTTTAAAAAGAAAATTCGCAAGAGAACATGTGTAACCGGTGGGGGAGGGAGGAACATTACACTGAATCCCTACTATTGAAATTGAAAACTGTGTAGAGGATGCCACTCAACCCTTTCATGCCCTGAATGCCAGCAATCACGTCTGTATAAGAGATGAAGAAGCCGGCATCACGAGCTTCGGTGACGTGCCCAGGTGCACATAGCAAGGGGACAAGAAGCAGGAGGAAGCAGCAGGGGTGTGGCTCACGGTGCCCGGCAGCTGAGAGAGGCTGGGCACTGTCGCTTCCGGTAACAATGAGAACGCAAAAGCAAATACCTCGTGTTCCTGAGCTTTGACACGGCCCCTCCTCGCACCTTCCCTTCAATCTCTTCTGCGGGGTGCACGCTGAGTTCCAGGGGGACCCTCAGCTGAGGCATCTTCAGCGCCAGGTAGACCGCAGGAAGCGTTTTAAATCTCTCTGTGGGATTACGAGAAAACTCCACAAAGGCTCTGCTCCACAAAGAAAATAAACAGGAAACTGATCAGAATCTGAAACAGGAACGGATGCATCCACAAACTCAGGGAGAATTTCAGGGTTACGTCTCCCCTCAGGGTCTCCCCTCAAAGGGCCAGTGACACTCACTGCGACTAGTCAGAGTGACGGGTCTAAGGGACAATGATCCACTGAAGGGAAGCAGAAATTACAGTGACATCTCATCACAGGATGTGTTTTTGTACATCACACTTCAAGAAAAAGGTAAGTCTGTTTAACCCTTTAAAATTTTAAAGCACATCAACACACTTGTGAGGGACGTGGGTGTGTTATGTTACTGTCCCTCCTGCAAGGTAAAGGGAGCAGGGCCAACTGGTTCCAAGTGACTGTCTGAGCCACACTGCCTGTCAGAGCCTGAGCCTGGAGCCATGTGGTGTGTCTCTCCACAGACAGCCCCACAAGCAGGCTCGCCCTGCACACACCTACACTTCCCAGTCAGCACTCAGCCACACAGCTCCTCTGTGCCACCAACCCAACACCCGCCCTCCACCTGCCCTGAACAGTCGCCCAGCCCACCTCATCCTTGTCCACATGCAGTCCCGTGGGGACGCAGCTGCTCCTTCTCCTTGGACCCTCAATCTGAGCACTGTCACAAGCTTCCCTGTCACACTTCACAATCGACAAATAACATTGGTGGTGCTGCCTTCACCCTGAGCACCTGCCACCAAGCGGAAGGCGTCTTACAGGAGAGAGCCCTGGGAGCTGGGAGCCACCTGCACACAGCCAGCCTGTCAGGTCCCTGCTCTCTGACCACTCCTCTCATCTGCTCCTCATCTTGAAGAAAACACACGATACACAAGAATTGCCGCTGGAAGACCAGAAGGAACGTGGCTCCTTCCACATGCATCAGCAGGCCACTGGCACTGTAACTAGGAAGACAGAAATGTGGGGCATCCGGTGGAACATGCTTAACCTCTGCAAGGGTCCAAGGCGAGAGGAAGGTGACACCCACTCAGAACACAGTCCAGGAGCAAAGGGTACCAAGAGGCACTCCAGCCCTGGTGGCAGCTCTCACTTCCGACAAGTCAAGCCAGTCCTAGGATGCACATGTGGATATAAATGCTACCTATACACGTGGATTTCGCCTGATGGAATACACACTGATCAGATCGACTACATCTGTGGAAAGAGGCAATGAAGAAGCTCAATATCATCAGTCAAAACAAGGCCAGGACGTGACTGTGGAAAAGACCATTAATTGCTCATATGCGAGTACTAGTTGAAGCTGAAGAAAATTACAGTTAAGTCCATGAGATTCAAGATATGACCTTGAATATATTCCACCTGAATTTAGAGACCATCTGAAGAACAGATTTGATGCTCTAAATACCAGTGACCAAAGACCAGACGAGTTGTGGGATGACATCAAGAACATCACA
>NW_006921715.1:6928001-6928526 GCF_000298275.1 Orycteropus afer afer | reverse complement strand
GATGCCCCACTTGGCGATGCTTATTTGTTTATGCCAAGAAATCTGGAAGACAGCTACCTGGCCACTAACTGGAAGAGATCCATATTTATGTCCCTTCCCAAAACAAGAGATACAGCAGAATGTAGAAATTACCAAACACCATCTTTAACATCATATACAAGTAAAATTCTGCTGAAGATAATTTAGAAATGGTTGCAAGAGTATACTGACAGAGCACTTCCAGAAACGCAAGCTGGATTCAGAACATGACATAGAACAAGGGATATCACTGCTGATGTCAGACGACTCTTAGATGAAAGCAAAGAATACCAGAAAGATGTTTACCTGTGCCTTACTGACTATGCAAAAGCACTCCATTGTGTGGATCATAACAAATTATGGAAAAATTGAAAAAATGGGAATTCCTGAACACTTAATTGTGCTCATGAGGAACCTGTACATAGACCAGGAGGCTGTCATTCGAACAGAACAAGGTTTAAAATCTTGTTTAAAATGAAACCATTACTACCGCATGGTTTAAAATCA
>NW_006921715.1:6925777-6927400 GCF_000298275.1 Orycteropus afer afer | reverse complement strand
CAGGAGACTCCCTGTCATGTGCACTGCTTTCCAGAACCAGCAGCTGTGAACACCTGCACCTCCAAGCAATTGCACAATGATCACTGATTAAAAGGAAGATACTACTTACTTCGCACCATCAAACACAATGGATTTTACTTGACCACACTGTCTGAAGAGGGACTGCAGTTGCTTGTGGTAGAGGAATCCGTAGGGAGGGATGTGCTTCAGCTGTAAAACAAAACACAGTCAATGACAGATGACACACAACTAGTGATGTGGCTACTGTCCTCATAAGCTCAGAGCTGCCACACCACCCTACAGCTATGAAGTACACACCACCCTCTCTTTCACCATGACACATAGGCTCCACAGATCCTGTGTTAATGGGGAGTGACATTTAAAAGATCATAACAAAGTTTTTGAAAACAGAAGTACCATTTGACCCAGCAATTCCATTACTAGGAATATATCCTAAAGAGGTGACAGATAGTGCATGGACAGACATAAGTACACCTATGTTCATCGCAGCACAATTCACTATAGCAAAGAGATGGAATCAACCTAAATGCCCATCAACAGATGAGTGGATAACCAAATTATGGTACATGCATACAATGGAATACTATGCTACATTAAAGAACAATGAGGGATATGCAAATCATCTCACAAGGTGGGTGAACCTGGAGGACATTATGCTGAGTGAAATAAGTCAATCACAGAATGACAAGTACTGTATGAGCCCATTACTGTAAAAAGACAAAAAAGGGTTTGCTTGGGAAAGGGAACTCACTTAGTAGGTTACCGGGATGCGGAGGGAAGGGGAGGGATTAATTTCGGGCTAGTTGGGGCCCACATGCTAATGTGGGTAGGGGGACCGATATACAGGAAGGATCTGTGACCACCATGATAACATTAGGAAATGGGAGGACACTGGATTGTGCACATAAGAGATAGAGAACAGATGTTAATACCAACCAATGTGTCCACAATACTCATAAACACCTGAGAGAATCAGATGGGGGTCAGTGAACAGGAGTATACTCTGGACTAAGGATAGATTTAGCTGAGGTTAATCTTGCACAGACACCAGTGATACAAAATACCTGCAGTCCTTACAGAAACAATAGAAGACAAACACAGAGTAATCCGTCACAGACACCCAGACACTATGGGAGAGAGAACCAATAGATCTACTGTCTCAAGACCAAAGTACTGAGGGACACCAGACTCAACTGGCACAACAAAATACATAAAAACCTTGCTCCGCATCCTACATTGATGAGTAGCAACTGGGTTGTCTTAAAATCTTTCAAGCGGCCATCTTAAGATGCAGCTAACGGTCTCCTAGCATCAGACGCGAAGAACACACACACACACACACACACACACACACACACACGGCATTTAGAAGCAATCAGCCCTAGAACACAATGGCCCTCGAGACCAGAAGAACTAGATGGTGCCCAACTACCAATGCCAACCACTCGGGAAAGGATCAAATCTGGAGATCCTGGATAGAGTGGGAGGGAAAATATGGAACAAAATCCAAAAACTCAATGATGACCAGAATTATTGGTCTTATGAAATCTGGTGAGACCCCAATATTATGGCCCCGGAATACATTCTGCGCCTGGAATAAAA
>NW_006921715.1:6919052-6924547 GCF_000298275.1 Orycteropus afer afer | reverse complement strand
GCTTCCTGCCTCCTCAGCTGGCAGAGCAAGCTATCTCAGGCCGGGCACCCCATCCCCATCAACTAGGCCGGCAGATGCAACATCCCAGACCAGGAGCCCCTCAATTTTCTCCTTTTTGTTTTCTTCCTTTCCTTCCCTTGTACTTATTTTGTTTTTTATCTTTATTATTTTTTTTTTTTAGCTCTTCTTGTTTTTCTTTTTTCCCTCCTTTTCTTCTCTCCCCTTGCTTTTTCCTTTCTCTTTTTTTTTTCTTCCCTTGTTTATTGTTCTTTTTTTTTTTTGGGTGGGGGGGAGTTTGTCCCACAAGTGGGAGGCGGACACTGCATCCACACTACCTAGCCATACCTGCACAACCTGCAGTCCCACCCACTGTGTGAGTGCCACCACCCACTCCTGTACAACCTTATCAATGACAAGCAGTGGCCAATACCAGCCCAGCATACCCTCATCTGCTCTACATGAACAGAGAACTGTGCACACTCCTATCTTCCACCACACCTACCAGAAGAACAGACAGGTGGTAAGCACCTAAGTGCTGCCAAGCTAATGAGCAGAGTAACACACGTGCCCTACTCCCCTGGATATATCAGAACAAAATAAAGCAAAAACCTTAGGCAAAACACACCAAAGTGCAATCGTCACTTAAATACAAATACACTGATATCACAATGTCTCAAGACAGATGACAATCTCAGTACATACAAACAAGACAGAGCAGCTCAAACAACTGACCAAAATACTGAGCCAGAAAACCTTCCTGAGGAAGAAATGGCATTAGAACTACCTGATAAGGAATTCAAGGAATTATCTTTAGGTACCTTCAAAAGATTGAGAGAAAGATCAAAGCAAACACAGAAAAAATATAGGAAAACAGACAAAACTATAGAAGAATTCAAAAAAACAATACGAGAACAAATCGACAACATCAATGGAAAATTATGAACCATACAAAAACAGCAAGTAGATCCAGAAGATTAATATTAAAATTGTAGAAACAGATAATGCACTGGAAGGACAAAGGAGTAGAACCGAATCAATGGAAGAAAAAAATAGTGAAATTAGAGATAAATCTTTTAATCCTAATCTGTTAGAAGAACAATCAGAAAAAAAAATTATAAAGGCTAAGAATTGTGTAAGGAGCTCTGGTGGTGTAGTGTCTAAGGCATCTGACCACTAAGCAGAAGGCTGATGGTTCAAACCCACCAGCCATTCCTTGGAAGGAAGGTTGGGCAATCTACTTCTGCAGAGATTCCACCTTGGAAACACAAGGAAGGGTTGCTGTGAGTTGGAATCAACTCAGTGGCAATGAGGTTTTTTTTTTTTTTTTTAAGAATTATATAAGACACCATCAAGAGGAATAACTTACATGTGATACAAATTCCAGAACAGGAAGAGAGGACCCCCCCAAAAAATAAAAGCACAGCGAACACTGCCAAAGATTTTTAGGAAGGAAACTTCCCAAATATCATGAAACAAGAAAATATGTATTCAAGAATCTCGAAAACTAGAAACAGGACAGACCCCAGAAGAAAATCACAAAGACATCATAATCAAATATTCCAAAAACAAAGACAAAGAAAGAATCCTGAAACCAGCATGGGAAAAATGAAAAATTATAAACAAAGGAGAACCAGTAAGACTCTGATTTCTAGGCAGAAACCACATAAGCAAGACGGTAATAGAATGACATATATTAAACTCTGAAAGAAAAAAATTGCCAACCAAGAATTACATACCCAGCAAAACTGTCCCTCAAATATGACTGTGAAATCAGTACATTTTCAGATAAACAGAAATTAAAAAGAATTTGTAAAAATCAAAACCCACCTTACAAGAAATACTAAAGGGAATTCTTCAGACAGGGAATCAACAATGGCAGATAACAAACTGAGTGAGATTAACATGCATGACAACATGACCAAGAAACCAAACTAGATACAGAAGTATCCAAAGTAAAATGAAACTGAAAATCAGGAAACCAGAGATGTCAATTTGTAAACAAGGACCACTACAAAGCAAAAAAAGGGAAGAGTGTTGTTACAGAACTTCCAAAGGAAGAGGAAATCAAGACAATATCAACAAAGAATGGACTGTTTTAAAGTTGAGAAAATAGGAATAAATTACAAAGTAACCTCAAAAAAATTTAATAAGCCTTATCATCAAAATAGGAGCTCTGGTAGCATAGTGCCTAAGGCACTTGACTGCTGACCAGAAGGCTGGCGGTTCAAACCCACCAGCCACTCCTCAGAAGGAAGGTCAGGCAATCTTACTTCTGTATTGACACTGCCTCAGAAACCCAAGGAGGGGTCGCTATGAGTCGGGGCCAACTCGATGGCAAACAAACAACAACAACAACAATCATCAAAATAAAAGAAGAAAACCATAAAGATCCATATGCAAACAGCAACAACAAAGGAAATGATAAGCAAATCCATGAACAAATTGAACTCAGCACAGTAAAATACACGGAACAAAGAAAGCAGCAGAAAAAAAGAGAGTAAAAAACTACAGCAAAGTGACGGCAATAAATTCAAATCTATTAATAATCACACTGAACATAAACGGATTAAATGCACCAGTCAAGAGACAGAGAGTTGCAGAAAGGATAAGAAAACATGATCCATCAATGTGTGCCTCATAGATGCCAAATAAGCTGAAAATCAAGGGATGGAAAAACATGTATCAAAAGCAAATAGCAACCAAAAAAAGAGCAATAGAGGCAGTATTAATTTCTGATAAAAAAGGCTGTAAGGCAAAAACCAGCATAAAAGACAAGGAAGGACAACACATAATGATTAAAGGGTCAAACAACAGGACATAACCATAATAAATATCTATGACTCCAATGTAAGAGTTCCAGAATACACAAATCAAACTACAACAGAACTGAAAAGAAAAACAGACAACTCCACAATAATATGAGACTTTAATACATCCCTCTCGATAAAGGACGGGACAACTGTAAAGAAACTCAACAAAGACAGAGATGAGCTAAACAACACAATCAATCAACTTGACCTCACAGACAACAGCACAGCCACCAACAGCACAATATACATTCTTTTCCAGTTCACATGGAACATTTGCTAGGATATACCACATGTTAGACCACAAAGCGCCTCAGTAAATTTAGGCACTGAAATACTACAACACAGCATCTTCTCAGATTACAACACTATAAAATTATCAATCAACAACAGGAAGAGCGAGGGGAAAAAAATCAAATACATAGAAAACTGATTAACACCTTGTTTAAAAATTACTGGGGAAGGGAAGAAATTAAAAAATGAAATAAAAAATGTCTTGAATCAAACAAGAATGAAAACACAACACATTAAAACATCTGGGGCAAAACAAAAGTAGTGCTCAGATGACAATTTATAGCAGTAAATGCACATGCAAAAAAAAGAAGAACCAAAATCAAAACCTTTACCCAACAACTCCAACAATTAGAAAAAGAACAATAACAACAACCAAAAGGCCTACAATCAGTAGAAGAAAGGAAATAAAGATTAGATCAGGGATACATGAAACAGAAAAACAACAGAAAGAATCAACAAGACTAGAAATTGGTTCTTTGAAAGTATTAACAAAATTGACAAATTACTGGTAAATAAAACAAAGGAAGAGGAGGAGACAATACACGTAACATGAATAAATGAAATGCAAGACATCACAACAGAACCAACCAATACAAAGGACAATAACTATCAAGAACTGTTCTCCAGCAAATTTGAAAACTAGAAGAAATGGACAGATTTCTAGAAACACTGCCTACCAAAACTAACCCAATGTGAGGTACAAAACTTGAATAGACACATCCTGAAAGAAGAAAGTGAACATGTCATAAAAAGCTCCCAACAAAAAAAGTCCTGCCCAAATTCCACCCAACTTTCAGAAAAAAGTTGACACCAATTCTCCTAAAACTATTCCGGAATACAGAAAAGGAGGGAATACTCCTGAATTCATTTTATGAAGCCAGCATAACCTTGATACCAAAGCCAGGCAAAGACACCACTGAAAAGAAAATTATAGACCAATATCCCTCATGAGGGAGCTCTAGTGGCACAGTGCCTAAGGCACATGACTGCTAACCAGAAGGTTGGCGGTTCAAACCCACCAGCCACTCCTCAGAAGGAATATTGTGCAATCTACTTCTGTAGAGATACCACTGTGGAAACCTGAGGAGGGGTGGCTATGAGTCAGACATGACTTGACGGCACATAACGACAACAACAATATCCCTCGTGAACATAGAGGTAAAAAACTGTCGATAAAAACTGTAGCCGAGAGAATCCAGCAACATATGAAAAATATAATACATCATGAACAAGTAGGATTCATACCAGGCATACAAGGATGGCTCAACATTAGAAAAACCATCAATGTAATACATCACATAAATAAAACAAAGGAAAAGAATCATATGATCGTATCAATTGATGCAGAAAAGGCATTTGACAACACCCAATACCATTTCCTGATAAAATTGCACAAGCAAATAGAAGGGAAAGTCCTCAACATAATTAAGGGCATATATTACTATCAACAGAGAGGGACTAAAAGCGTTCCTCTTGTGAATGGGAACCAGATTAGGATGCCCTTTATCACCACTCCTTTTTAAATACGTATTTTCAGTCCTAGCCAGAGCAGAAAGGCAAAAAAGAGAAATAAAAAACATCCAAGTAGGCAAAAAAGTAGTAAAATGATCTCCTTTTACCTCAGATAAGCAAAGCTCTATTGAAAAAGAAGAACAAAGTAGGAGGTCTCACACTGCCAGATCTTAACACCTACTATACAGCCACAGTAGCCAAAATTGCCTGGTATTAATTTAATAACAGACACATAGACCAATGGAATAGAATTGAGAATCCAGAAATAGATCCATCGACCTATGATCAGCTGATCTTTGAGAAAGGGCTGAAATGCATTAAATGGAGAAGGGAATGTTTGTTTAATGAACGGTGCTGGCAAAACTGGATATCCATTTGCAGAAAAATGAAACAAGATCTGTATCTCACTCCATACACAAATACTAACTCCAGAGGGATCAAAGAATTACATGTGAAACCTAAAATTATAAAGTTCCTCAAGGAAAAAGTAGGGGCATATTTGGGGGCCCTAATATATGGCATAAATAGACTATCAAGCATAAACCAAAATGCACAAAACAGCAGAAGAGAAACTAGGTGAATGGCACCGTCTAAAAATTAAAATTTTTACATGTTTCCAAAGACTTCTCCAAAAGAGTCAAAAGAGAACCTACAAACTAGGAAAAAATATTTGGCAACGACGTATCTGACAAGGGACTTATCTCTAAAATTTATAGAAAACTTCAACGAATCAATAACAAAAACACAAATAATCCAATTTAAAAATGGGCACCAAGGAGGATATTCAGGCAGCCAACAAACTAAGAAGAAATGCTCATGATCATTAGCCACTGTTGTTGTGCTGTTATGTACCCTCAAGTCGGACCGGACTCATAGTGACCC
>NW_006921715.1:6891923-6900794 GCF_000298275.1 Orycteropus afer afer | reverse complement strand
GTAGGTCAATTCTCAGGTCTCAACACCACTTGGAAATATTCAGACTGTTGGTCTCGTCAGAGTAGCTGACAGTCCACAGCTCTGACTGTCTCTGTACTCACTTTTTCGTTCAGGTTTTTCCACTAGTTGGTGCCTTTTCCACTTCTGTATAGTTCCTTTCAAAGCTCAGGGTGCCAGGATTATCTTCTGTATCTCTGTCAATTGGTTTTTCTTTTCTTTTTTGAAGAGGGTTTGTGTGGCTTGTTTGCCTATTCCTCCATCTTACCGGAAGTCTCCTACATTGCCCTTCTCTTCACCCAAATCAATACTTATCTCTATCTATCTAAAACACTGTTCCCTCCTCTTCCCTCCCACCCCTGGTAACCAACAAAGAAAATTTCCTTCCATAGATAAACTTTTCCTTGACTTTTACAATAATGGACTAATACAATATTTGTCCTTCTGTGGTTCACTTATTTCACTCAGCATAATATCCTCCAAGTTCATCCATGTTATGCGGTGTTTTGCAGATTCTATGTTATTTTTAGGGTTGCACAGTATTTCATTGTGAAAACACAGGTCTTTTGTAAAACTGAAGTGGCATAAAGCCAACCTTTAAAAAGCAGAGAATACCTGTATATTTCCCCACAATTCAAAAAAGCATCATTTCATGAGTTATTCTAACCACTATACTAATCTCATCCTCAAATGGCCTGACTTTTCCAAACACGAAAAATGGATGAAGTGCATGTAAAAACTAGACCTTCTATCAATCAAGCAGTCATAGGCCTACTGTTTCAGCCACCAGAGACCTTTTGTGTATGGTCACTCTCCAAAGACACCTGGGGACTGCTCAACTGAGCTGGAGGAAACGGTCGGGAGCTACACAAGGACCAACACTTGTGCACACAGTCACAGGGGTGTCCAGTTCTCTCCACCTCCCCCACACTGATCTCCATGAGGTCAGGCACCTTCCATATCTTTAGGTACAATTCCAGGTGGAACACTGGGACCTAGGGCAGCAGGCTAGCTTCTATTAAGCATTCTGCAAAGTCCCTTCTCCTACAGAAAAATGACCCTGTTTGAAACATACCCACAGGAGACAATCCCCCCACCTTGAGCCCATTTTACATTCAGAACCAGTCAGATTTCCAGCACCCACCTGGAGCCCTGTTCTAGGGGCAGTGGCTGACACCTGTATGCCCTCCTCTGGAACCTCCTCAAAGAGGTGTCACCCACCTTTCAAAACCTTCTTCTTCTACAAAATCCTTAAAGATCCCACAGTACAAGCCACTACTGGCAGCTCACGGCCACCAACGTTAAAACCCTCGTTTCAGGGACAAGCCACCCGCACCCAGTAACAGCAAGAGCACTTCAACCTCCTGACACAGTGGCGAGTGCTGTCAGTGGACAGAAACATCCCCCAGGCAATCAGAACCACCAGGACCATCCACTCAAGTACCCGGAAGCCAAGTCATGACACCAGAGTCGCCTGGTCCCCAACCACAGGTTGGCCATGTGGCACCTAGGATCTGTGTGTCATGCCAGGTCAGAAGGGAAGAAGAAGTACTTCCTCGTTCCCAAGTCCAGGGTGGAGAATGGGAAGGGCATCAAGGAGCCCCGACACACCTGCAGGATGAAGCGCTGCTTATACGTATACTCGCGGTCCAGGGCTGGTTGCCGAGAACCCACATGCATATTGAACTGTGAGATGCGAACCTTCAGCTCTTCATATAATTCAGCCACCTACAGAAGCAAAGAATACCAGAAAGATGTTTACTTGTGTTTTATTGACTATGCAAAGGCATTCGATCATAACAAATTATGGATAATACTGAGAAGAATGGGAATTCAGAACACTTGATTGTGCTCATGAGGAACCTGTACATAGACCAGGAGGCTGTTGTTCAAACAGAACAAGGGGATACTGCATGGTTTAAAATCAGGAAGGGTGTGTGTCAGGGCTGTATCCTTTCACCATACTTATTCAATCTGTATGCCAAACAAATAATCCAAGAAGCTAGACTATATGAAGAAGAACATAGCATCAGGATTAGAGGAAGACTCATTCACAACCTGCAATATGCAGATGACACAACCCTCCTTGTTGAAAAAGAAGATGACTTGACCTTCAGGTCTGGAATTGAACCCACACCTGTGGTTTCCAGCCAAACAAAGTACAGGCATGTGAGTTAAACATTTACCTCAAGTAGACACATGCCCTCAAGAGAACAATCATGGGAGAAGGAAGGGCTGCTTATGCACAGGGAGACAGCTCAGGGGGCAGGAGAGTAGGGAGGGATGGACACTAGGAAGAGGAAACTATGGGGAGGAAGTTGGAGGGGAGCTGTTGCATTGTGGTAAACTGTGGTCAATGACATGAGACAAAGTATATGTGAAATGCTGTATGGAAAGTGAATTTGCTCTGTAAATCTTCACCCAAATCACAATAAATAAATAAACAAATAAATAAAATTAAAAAAAAAAAAAAGAAGATGACTTGACACACGTACTGATAAAGGTCAAAAACTATAATCTGCAGTATAGATTACACCTCGACACAAAGAAAACAAAAATCCTCACAAATGGACCAATAAGCAGCATTACAGTAAATGAAGAAAAGACTGAGTTGTCAGGGATTTCATTTTATTTGGATCTAAAATCAACACTCATGGAAGCAGCAGTCAAGAAATCAGAGGTCATAGTGCACTGGGCAAGACTGCTGCAATAGACCTCTCTCAAAGTGTTGAAGAGCAAAGACATCTCTCTGAAGACTAAGGTGTGCCTAACCCAAGCCTTGGTATTTTCAATCGCCTCATATGTATGTGAGAGCTGGATAATGAATAAAGAAGACTGAAGGAGACTGGATGCCTTTGAGTTGTGGTGTTGGCGAGGAATACTGAAAGTACCATGAACTGTCAGAAGAACTAACAAATCTGTCCTGGAAGAAGTGCAGCCGGAATGCACCTTGGAAGAGAGAATGGCCAGACTTCTCTCACCTACTTTGGTCATGTTGTCAGAAGGGACCAGTCCCTGGAGAAGGGTACTGCGCTTGGTGAAGTGGAGGGTCAGGGAAGAAGGGGAAGGCCCTCAACGAGATGAACTGACATTGCAGCTGCAACAAGTAAATCGAGGGCTGGGAGCACGGTTCAAGAACAGTGTTTCCTTCTGTTGCACAGGAGGCTGTTATGAACTGGAATCTACTTGACAGCACATAATGGCAACCACCACCACTCTAGGTAGATACCACTAACCCTTGTTAAATACCGCTAACCCTAGACAGATACTTTAACCCGGTAATGTAGTGCGATAGGTGCACTATCTGCAGACAAACAGATACTTGCATGAAAAAGGAGACCTCATCAAGAATGACTCTGCAAGAATCAGAAACCAGAGTGGCCCCCAGACCAACAGAGAAAATGAAGATTACCTGATAAATTCTAGCCTCAAAGCACACACAGGTCCTTCCAGATATTTCCAGTTGTCCCCGGCCACAGAGATATCCCACAGACTGTACAGCCTTGCCACACTATCACGGGAGCACAACACACTTGCATACACATGTATACACTGACTCTCCAAACCCATCTTACTCAATACAGTTGCAAGCATCCAGAGGGAAATGCCGGCCCAGTATCCAGCCATGTTTTGAAAGTAAACATGATCCAGTGGGTTCACTGCGAGAACACTGGCCACACCAACACGAGGAGAGCCTGACACACTCTATGGTGTCAACAGGTGGGAAACAGAGGGCCTTGCACCTATCTTGATGGATACTGAAAAGATGGTTGACAAAACTATGTGTCTGTTCCTCATTAAACTCTGCATGGAAGAAAAAACGTTCTCAAAACTTGAAAGCATACCTTAAAACCCTGGCGGGTATGGTATTTAAAGGGAAACAACGGAACAGGGCAGAATTCTGGGAATACCCACTGGCACCCTGGGTGTCCCCAAACCCCAATGAACATCTGATGAGTCGTCTGTTTGCATCATTTTGTCAAAGAACTTCCAACTCACCTCTCTGATTCTCTTGATTTGAATGTAGTTTAACCGTCCCCACTCAAGTTCATCCTTGAAATACATAAAAGCCAAATAATTAACGTAACCAGGAAGAAGTCAGAGGGCAACTATAATACATCTGTCTTGTGCAAGAGTCTGATGCAGACAGCCATCCTCCCTGAGCTCACAGGGCGCCCCTGGGGCTCCTGCTCTCACTTGGAAAGCAGAAGCATGAGCCCAACCACCAAGCTGCACAAGATGCTGCTCATGGGCTCCCGCCGGCCACTGGAAGGACACGTGCTTGGTCATCTCGGGAAGAGATGTCTGACGGAACGCACATCAAGAACAAAAAAAATACAGCTGGCTCTTTAAAAGGCGGCTGTACAAGCTAATGCACACTGTGGCTGGCAGACACACAACCAGATGCTGCCAAACTGAACACCAGATTAGCAACAGTCTTGTGGATCCAATAGTTTACAAGGCTAGTTCTGCAATAATTTCCATAAAACTACAAACGGCAACAAAACCTGACCCAAAAGAGGTAAAATAGGGGTCAGTGGCTTCAATTTATTTCAAGTCCACTGTCTAAAACTTCACTAAAAATAATCCAAGAAAAGGATTTGGCATCTTCATTGTGAAGCAGAACGTTCCATCAGGTGCCCGCAGGCACAAGCCCTCAGAGCCCCGAAGGCTGCTGATCTTCACAGAGGAACACAGCTGTGGAGCTGGAAAGCCAGCAGCCCACCACAGTGGCAGCTCAGGGTCAGCTACCCTCAGAGCTCACAGAGCAAAGGTGACAGGTTCAAGGCAACCTGTCAAACAACCAGCCCGTGAGCCACACATGACCTCTGCTCAACAGGGACCAAGAACCAGCCCATGTACCACACAGCCTCTGCCCTGATGGGGACCAAGGACCACCCCGTGCACCACATGGCCTCTGCTCTGATAGGGACCAGCAGTCTCAGCTCAGGCCTGGCTGTCCCGCTTCCCAGGCAGGGGTCGAGGTGAGACCACAATCCTGGGGCATCTGGTACCTCACTGCATGTGCAGGGACACACAGGAAGCAGGAACCAACCTTGGGGTGCCGCAGCTCTCCTCTCTGCCTGCAGGCCTGCCAAGTCTGAACAGAAAGACCCAAGGTCAAAAATCCCGCACAGGCTAAGTGAATTACTAAAAATATGTAGATGAGTAAGTATCATTGCAACACATGGGGGCAAACCACAGGAAATTTACAAATTAAATGTTGTGGTCAGCTTCCAAGAACAGGACGCACCACCACCCCGCCACGTCCTCTGACAGTTTACGTCAGGCTGGGCGTCGTAACTCAGCAATACTTCTGACAGTGAACCAGTCCCTGGCTCTGTGCAGAGGCACACAGCAAGGAGACACACTCACAGCCTATGGGGCCGCTGTCATAGACACTCACTTTGAATGCCTCAACAAGCGCGATGCAGTCACTTTTACTGTCACCTGCGAAGTTCATCTTATTCCTATGGAGAGATAACAGAAGTGTCACCTGGGATCACTGTAACACAGTGACATCTTAGAGCACAAGCATTAGGTACCTGTATCCATCAAGGTGCTGTCTAAAGGGCATCACGAAAAAGCTCTTCAAGGAAAGCGCAGCCGCTGACGAGAGAACAGAGGAGGCGTGGCTGTGAGCACCGCCTGCAACACCTCCCGGCAGCTGGTCGCCCAGCACTCACCAATGATGAGACAGTCGTCTAGACAGCCAAACACGTGGCCAAGGACGATGAGTTTGCCAAGCTGCTGGTTCACAGGAAGCTGGGCCAACACCCTTCCCAGGAAGGTCAGCTCACCGTCGTGGGGGTTCTCGTCCTCCCCCTGACCACTGACGGCCAGGGCCCCGACCTTGAGGAGACAAGCAAATGTGCTGCACGTGCTGGCCACTCAGATGCCCGCTTACATACGTGCAGGCCCCTCATACGCCTGCCCACAAGTACATGGCCCACTCACATGTACAGGCTACTCATAGGCCCACTCACAGGTCTGCTCACACACATGCAGGCCATTCACACACCTACACACGTATATGGCCACTTATGCACACAGGCCGTTCACACATCTGCTCACAAGCACGTGGCCCACTCACACAACCACTCACATGCACATAGCCCACTCACACATACCCAGCCCACTCATACACCTGTGAGCTGCTGGCACGCAGGCCACTCACAGGCCAACTCACATACCTGCTCACATGCATGCGGGGCCACTCACACATCAGGCTCACTGGGACTGGTTCATTTGCTCTCAAGGGGGCAGGGCAGGCCTGGGCCCACTCACACTTGTTTCTTTTTAAGGAGACAGAGTTTTAAAACAGGAAATAGTCATATTTTGGAGAATAAAGTTTTAAAAGGCATCTAAGTCAATTTATGAATGGTCGATGCTACCAAAAAATATTTTTAATTTGCACTTTGAAACCCAGAATGTATTTTACTATTTTTTTAAAGTACAATAATGGATACTCCCACAAAATCTTAACTCACAACCTAACCAATACAGCACACACAGTCCTACAGGAAGAATCCAACAGCCACATGATGGTGGTTGCACACAATAAAAACGTGTTAAACAATGTATGTCAAAAATGTCCTCAACTGAACATGTATGTCACAGAAACCAAGCAGGAGCCACACCTAAAGGTCAAACACTAGAGATGCTCTGACCTTGAGGCCAGAAGCAGAATATCCCAGTCTCAAGCAGCAGTGTACCCAAGGCACACCCAAGGGGCGCTGACTGTAGAGCTGGCATCCGTGCAGGGTCAGTGAACCCAGAGGAGCAAGACCAGGCCTCCACCATTGGAAGACGACTGAGGAAGGGTAAGGGGCAGAACTCGAGGAAGCAAGAGGACTTGGAGCCCCAGCTCCATGCCACCCATCACCATGAGTACATCTCAACACACAGCATGCCAGGTGGGAGTGGACGGGAGAAGCAGAGAGCCAGCAGAGGCTGTGGATGCCAACAAGACAACCAACAACGGTGGTCCAAGGAACAAGTCAGACCACGAGAAAACCTCTAGAGCTAAGGCAGGAATTTCTCAAAGTCATAAGGTATAAGGTCAACAAACAAAAATCAGATGGGTTTCCATCCACCAGCAATGAGAAATCTGAAAGGGAGATTAGGGGAACAATTCCATTGACAACAGCATCTACACGGAGAAAACACCCAGAACACAGCTAACCAGGGTTGTGAAGGACTTAAGATGATGGGAAGTATGAAACACTTCTGAAAGAGATCAAAGACGACTGAAATGAATGGACAGGTGTTCCATTTTCATGGACTGGAGGACTTCATATTAAGATGTTAATACCATCTCAAGTGTTCTACAGAGTCAATGTAATCCTGATCAAAATGCCAACAGCCTTCTTTACAGAAATGGAAAAATTAATCTTATAGAGAACTTTATATGGAATGGTAAGATGCCTCAAATAGCTAAAATAATGTTGAAAGAGAAGAACAAAGTAGGAGGATTCACATTTCCTGGTTTTACAGCCTACTATACAGCTACAGGAATCAAAACTACCAGGACTGGTATAGTAACAGACACACGGATCAATAGGACAAAACGGGAGTCCAGAGATAAACACACACTTTCGCGGTCACTTGATTTCTGACAAGGGTGCTAAGCCCATTTGATGTGGAAGGAGGAGTCTCGTTAGCAAATGGTGCTGAGAGAAGTGGATTTCCACATGCAGGAAAATGAAACAGGATCCATGCTTCACACCACACACAGAAACAAATTCAAAATGGATTAAGGACCTAAATGTACAAACTAAGACCAATAAAATTCTTAATGAGCAAGCAGGGCCAATGCTGTCAGGACCAGCTTTCCACAATCGGATATCTAATATAACAACAAACACACAAACAGCAACAGACAACATAAATAAATGGAACCTCTAAAAACCAAAAACTTTTCTTCATCAAAAGACTTCACCAAAAAAATGAAAAGACAAGCTACCAACTGGCAGAATATCTTGAGAACCCAGGTATCTGACAAGAACCTAATAACGAAAATGTATCTACAACTTTGACAACTTAACAACAAAAAGACACAAAAAACAATCATACAATGGGCAAATGGACTGAATGAATAAACCTTTCACCAAAGAGGACATTCAAATGGCCACCAAACACATGATGAGATGGTGAGTGCCATTAGACATCAGAGAGGTGCAGATCAAGCCACAATGAGATACCATGTCATTCCCACTAGGATGGGTAACATATTTTTAAAAAGGACAGAAAATAACAAGTATTAGTGAGGATGTAGGGAAAGTGGACCCCTTGTCCCTTGCTCCACCACTCCTTTGTCAGTTTGTTGTACTGTGGTGGCTGCGTGTTACTGTGAGACTGGAGGCTATGCCACCAGTATTTCAGATACCAGCACGGTCACACATGGTAGACAGGTTTCAGAGAACTTCCAAATGAATTAAAAGGATGGGGCCATCTACATCTGAAAACACTGGCCACTGAAAACCTCAGGAAGAGCAGTGAGACAATGTCAGCTATCTTACTGGAAAACTTTATGAACAGCCCTGAAACATTACCCAATATAGTGCCAGAGGATGAGCCCCTCAGGTTGCAAGGCACTCAAAATACAACTGGGAAGAGCTGCCTCCCCAAAGTGGGGTTGGCCTTAATGACATGAAAAGAGTGAAGCTTGCAGGACGGCCGTTTGCTGATGGGGCACAATACAAAATGGGAAGAAGCAGCTGTAATCATCCATCAATAATTAGAACATGGAAGGTACCAAGTATGAATCGAGGAAAATTGGAAGTCGTCAAAAATGAAATGGAATGGATAAAAATCAGTATCTGAGGCATTAGTGAGCTGAAATGAACTGGTACTGGCCATTGTGAATCAGAC
>NW_006921715.1:6879798-6884874 GCF_000298275.1 Orycteropus afer afer | reverse complement strand
ATCACCGAGGCCTCTGCTCACACACACGTCTGCAGAGACCGTCCCCCACTGACCATCCTCCTCCCCTGCTTCCGTCTCCCACACACCATCCATCCCCACCTCAGACACCACGTTCGACATGCTGCTGTCTGTGTCCCTGCTGGAACGGAGCTGTCACGAGGACAGGGATGCTGTCCTAGTCCTCATGCTCCAGCATCGAGAAGAGGACTGGCCTGTGCTTAGCTTCGAATACAAATAAACAGAAGAAAATCCCACACAACAGCCGAGAACACACACGTGGAAGGCTGGCTACTGCACAGCTCCTCGCGCTAACAGCTGACCATCAGAACTCCACACCCTCTGTGCCCACAAGGTGTGACCACCTCGGAGCAATGTGCCCCCAAGGTTCATTCCACATGATGAGGAAGTAGGCAACAGGAAGTGGGGAAACCATGAGTCCACTTCCAAAACCAGGAGGAGACACGGAGGGGAGGGTGAAGAGTGGTCCTGCCACGAGGAGGAGCTGCAGCTTACCGTATTTGACATCCGGGACAGTCACAGAGCTCTCCGCAATGTTGGTGGACAGAATAATCTACCAAACACCAAAGAAAAGAATCTGACGTTAGCCTCACGCTCCAGACATCAAAGCAAACGTTCACAAGACCCTGAACTTGAAAATGACTTTACACCTTCATGTGAATACTAGACTCGGATTTTGAAATCAACCACTTTTCTGTTTTGGTCACAGCTTGGGGGGAAGAGGGTTCCCAGACTAGGAAGAGGAAGGAGAATGGATGTCCAAGGAGGAGGGAGAGGCAGAGGGAGAGAGCTGTCCCCAGTGGAGTAAGGCGGCATGGCCGCAAGCCTAGGGCTGCTGGCCGTCTCACGCAGCTCTGGGAAGTGGTAACAGGACATCCTTGGAGATAAAAATATCCTTCCAAATCAGGACCAAGAATGTGGTTCCTACTCAATGTCACCTGAGGGCCCCGGGCCAGAAGAGTCCCAAAGTGTGAGGTGTGCCGGACAGGAAAAGGCCCTGAAATCCATGAGCTGCAACACCCCAGACTTGGGGAAGTAAGAACTTGAGCTGGGAGCAAAGTTCCTGACAAAATAAGGAGGCACTCCAGGGCCACTCCAAGGCCACACCATGGCTATGGCACTCACTGTAGGAGGCAGGAAGCTCACACTTCCATCACCAGTGTCTCTGAGGCCACCTCAGCTGCCCAGAATTTGCCTTCCCCAAGTTCCTACCTTTCTGTACCCAGGAACTGGGCTTAAAAATACATTATTCTGTTCTTCCAAGGTCACACTTGAGTGGAGCGGGTAGATCTGTAATCTAAGAAACAAAGTCCTAAAATTAAATATTTACAAAGGGCAGACATACACGAGAGCCTCACCTCACCAGAGTCAGGGAGGACTCACTGAGGTATCTAAAATTATTTAAGGCAGAAACAATGTAGCAGTTTACAGGTAATATGGATGTCTTATTTTATGCACACCTTTTGTGAACCATATTTGTGAGAAGTTCGTGCATGTAGTTTATTTCACCCAGACCTAGGGAAGAAAAAAAATTATATTTATTACTAAAAAAACAACTTTTAAATTAAGATGAATTTTTTTTTCCCAAAGAAAGCCCTACTAATTCATTTTGACGTTATCCTTTTCATCTAAATACATCAAAATTTTAAGTAAAAATGCACAGCGACTGTTTTGGTTAGCTCTGTGCTGCTCTGACAGAAACATACCACAAATGGGATGGCTTTAACAAACAGGAGTTTATTGTCTTACAATTTGGAGGCTAGAAGTCCAAATTCCAAGTGCCAGGCTCTAGAGGCTGGGTGAAAGCCCCTCAACCTTGGGCTTCAGCTCTGTCTCTTGCTCCCATCCCACTGAAGCTGGAGACTTCTCTTCACTCAGGCAGCTGCTGGCTGCTGAGGCTAACACACCCAAGGTCAAAAGTAAAAAGGCACAGTCCCAATGTTACCAAACCACACTCCAGGCTGCTCATTCCAGTCCATTAAAAGTCCCAAGATTGGCAGAGCATGGCAGGCTGCTGAACAACTTGGCTACATGCAGGGTTCAAACATGCCATAAGCTAGAGACCAATCCCAAAGCTGCTTCTTATATACAAGAAGCAGACCACATCCCTAAAGCAGCTACTCAGCTGCTCGTGGCAAATTCCACCATGGAGTTGATTACCAGTCTCATAGTGGGGAGGAACACCACAGCTGCCCAGCCACCCAACCAGGTCCAGCCACACTGACCACAACCTTAACTACCACAAATGACACAGACTAATTCTAAAATATAATACAAAAAAAAAAAAAAGTTTTTCTTCTAGAATTTCCTTTCCATTACAGTGACTGCCTGTGGGTGTTGACACTATGTTGTTAGGCACCACTGTGTTGGTTCTGATTCAGAACAACCTCATGTGCACAACAGAAAGAAACACCAGCCGGTCCTGCACCGTCCTCACAATCCTTGCTATAGCTGAGCCCATCACTGCTGCTACGGCATCAATCCATCTCGTTGAGGGCCTTCCCCTTTTCTCTGACCCTCCACTTACAAAGCATGACATGCTCTTCCAGGAAACAGTCCCTTCTGACAGCATGACCAAAGCACAGGAGAAAATATCTGGCCATTCTCACTTCCAAGGAGCATTCTGGTTGAATTCTTCAAAGACAGATTTGTTTGTTCTTCTAGCACTTCATGGTGTTTTCAATTTATTCTGCCAACACCACAATCCAAATGCATCACTTCTCCCATTGTCTTCCCTATCACTGTCAAGCTCTCACAGGCATATGAGGTGACAGAAAATACCACAGCTGGGGTCAGGCGCATCTTAGTCTTCAAAGTGACATCTTTACTTTCCAACATTTTATAGAGGTCCTTTGCAGATTTTCACTGTGCAATACAAGATCTGACTTCCTGACCACTGCTTCCTTGGGTGCTGATTGTAGATCCAAGTAAAATGGAACCCTTCACAACGGCAATGTTTCCTCCACTTACCGTGATGCTGCTCACTGGTCCAGTTATAAGGACTTTAGTTTTCTTCACGTTGAGGTGTAATCCATACTGCAAACTGCAATCTTTAATCTTCATCAGTAAGGGCTTCAAGTCATCTTTGTTTTCAGGAAGCAAGGAAGTGTCATCTGCATATTGTAGGTTGTTAATGACTCTTCCTCCAATCCTGATGCCACATTCTTCTTAATATAGTCCAGCTTCTTGGATCATTTGTTCAGCATACAGATTGAATAAGTATGGTGAAAGGGTACAACATCAGCACACTCCTTTCCTGATTTTAAACCACGCAGTATCCTCTTGTTCTATATGAACGACAGCCTCCCGGTCTATGTACAGGTTCCTCATGAGCACATTAAGAGTTCTGGTATTACCATTCTTTGCAATGTAATCCATAATTTGCTATAATCCACACAGTCAAATTCCTGTGCACAATCAATAAAACACAAGTAAACATTTCCTGGTACTCTCTGCTTTCAACCAAGATCCATCTGACATCAGCAATGATATCTCTCATTCCATGTCCTCTTCTGAATTCAGCTTGCAAATTTGTAAGTTCCCTGTCAATATAGTGCTCCCACCATTTTTGAATTATCTTCAGCAAAATTTTACTTGCCTGTGATATTAATGATACTGTTCAATAATTCTGCATTCTGTTGGATCACCTTTCTTTGGAATGAGCACAGTCAGCTGGCCAGGTGGCTGTCTTCCAAATCTCTTGGCACCTCCAGCACAGCACCCATTTGTTGAAACATTTCAACAGGTATGCCATCAATTCCTGGAGACTTGTTTTTTGATAATTCCTTCGATACCATCGGTTCTTAATCATATGCTACCTCCTGAAATGGTTGAACATCGACTAATTCTTTCGATACAGTGACTGTGTATTCCTTCCATTTTCTCCTGATAATTTCTATATCATTCAATGTTTCGCCCATAGACTCTTTCAATGTTGCAACTCAAGGCTTAAATTTTGTCTTAAATTCTTTCAGCCTCAGAAATGCCAAGCATGTTCTTCCCTTTTGGCCTTCTAACTCCAGATCTTTTCACATTTCTTTATAATACTTTACTTTGTCCTCTGGAGCTGTTCTTTGAAATCTTCTGTTCAGTTCTTTAATTTCATCGTTTTTTCCATGCACTTTGGCTACTCCCTATTTAGGAGGAAGTTGCAGAATGTTATCTGACATCCATGTTGGTCTTTTTTTCCTGTCTTTTTAATGACCTTTTGTTTTTTTTCATGCATGATGTTAGTGATATCATCCCATAATTCATCTGGTCTTTGGTCACTGGTGTTCAGTGTGTCAAATCTATTCTTCAGATGTCTCTAAATTCACGTGGGATATCATCAAGATTGTATTTTGACTTTCATGGACTCATTTTAATTTTCTTCAGTTTCAACTTAAACTTACGTATGAGCAACTGATGGTCTGTTCCACCATCACCTCCTAGTCTTGTTCTGACTGATGATATTGAGCTTCTCCACCACGTCTTCCCCAAGATGTAGTCAGTTTGATTCCTGTGTATTCCATGTGGCAAGGTCTATGTGTGTAGCCATCGTTTATGTTGTTGAAGAAAGGTGCCTGGTTCCCTACTGGTGCTCTTACAAGAATACACCACAAATGAGATGCCTGAACAGGAGTTTACTCTCTTACAGTTTGGAGGCTTTAAGTCCGAGTTCCAAATGCCAGGTTCCAGGGGCTGGGCTTCAGCTCTGCCGCCTGCTCCCGGCCCACTGGAGCTGGAGGCTTTTCTTCACTCAGACAGCTGCTGGCTGCTGAGGCTGACAAACTGAAGGCTGACAAATAAAAAGGGACAGTCTCAATGTTATCACACCACACACCAGCCATTAATTCAAGTCCACTGAAAGTCCCAAGGTCAGCAGAGCATGGCAGGCTGCTGAACGATACATGCAAGATCCAAGTGTACCATAAACTAGAGACCATTCCCCAAGGCCTCTTCTTATATAAAGGAAGCAGACTACATCCGTAAGTCTAGTCAGCTAGCCAGCTGCTCACAATAGATTCCCCCATGGAGTTGGTTACCAGTCTCATCATGGGGAATACTACATCCAGCTGC
>NW_006921715.1:6878558-6879158 GCF_000298275.1 Orycteropus afer afer | reverse complement strand
GTCAGCTGATAGCTGTTGTCTGGTCATAAACCTGATCCACCACATCAGCCCGACAGCACATGACTCAGGTTTCAAACCCACAAAGAAAGGACCTGCATTACTGACACATTTCATCAAGCTACCCCTCTTGATTATAAAAAGTAAAAAGGGCATTTTGGAAAACGTCCAATTTAACAGAAATTCATCTTGTCAGGCGTTTGATAAGCCTGTCCCCTCCAACACTGAGAAAGGTGCTCATGGACACCCTGACGATGCTCATGGTGTCACAGTGCTCAGTCTTATCTAATGAACAGCACTGTAGACTGAAGCCAATACAGCACTCCTATAACCACGCACACCAAACAGCAAGCTTAACAAAGCCAAGTATTTTATGCAAACTCATCAGGTGGCAAGGCTATCTTCAGAAGTTAAACTCTTCACTGTCAGGAGGAAATCTTTTCAGCAACCGAGTCCAACAGGAAGTCACAGGTGTCCATGCTCTGTGTACAGACAGAACGGACCCACACAGAGAATTCTCTTTCTAACCACTGGGCTGGAGTGGAATGCAACCTCCACCCAAGCTCTGCAGTCCTGGTCTCAAAGTGTGGCACTCACCTGGCA
>NW_006921715.1:6873676-6877543 GCF_000298275.1 Orycteropus afer afer | reverse complement strand
AGTGGGCAGAGTGCTGTTACACTGTGGGGACTGCGGTCAGTGTCATGAAACGGGTATGAACTGCACAAAGGAAAACCAATCTTCTCTGTGAACCTACACCCAGATCACCACAAAAAGTTACTGAAAACATGAGTCCTTTAAAATGTAGTAATGTCAATCCTCTGGTAGCATAGTGCCTAAGGCACCTGACTGCTAACCAGAAAGCTGGCAGTTCAAACCCACCAGCCACTCCTCAGAAGGAAGGTTGGGCAATCTACTTCCGTAGTGCTACTGCCTCGGAAAGCCAGCCACAGCCAGGATGGAGGTCCGCTGCACTCTGGCCCCACTCGAACAATGCCAGGTGGTGGGGAAGAGAAGTGCTCCAGTGAGCAAAGGGTGAGCCTTCCCCACCACGTGGAAGGAGACAGGGCCATGAAGCGGAGTCCACTCCAAGTGACAACAGGCAGAGACAGTGATCTGGCCAGTTGGCCAGTGCTTTGGAAATGACTTGACTGGAAGACTGATGACATGCAGATCTGGGGAGTCTTCTGGAGGGGGCAGCCACCATGAGGGGACTTCAGCCACTGATGTGTGGGATGTTGCCTGGACACCTTGTGCATATTGTTGGGGTTATCCCTGTCATGGACAGAGCACAGCATGGACAGAGCAGCCATGGTAACACGTAACACAAGTTCAACAATGCACCGTCCTTGCCCAAGACTGCTGTAGCTGACCACGGACCACTGCAGAACACCAGCCCGTCAGAGCAAAGGCCAAACATGGTGCCATTCCCTGGGAACCTAGGCAGCTGGCTGAAGGCACACAGGTTACACTTGATCCCTTCCACCACAAAGGGAACAGGCACGCATACTACTCTGGATATGAAGACGCCCTGGTGGAACAGTGACTGAAGCACTCAGCTGATACCAAAAGGTCACCAGTTAGAACCCAGCAGCCACTCCATGGGTGAAAGATGAGGCAGTCTGCTTCCACAAAGATGCCAGCCTTGGAAACACTATGGGGCAGTTCCCCTCTGTCCTACATGATCAACATGAGTCAGCATCCACTTGACAGCAGCGGGTATCAGTGGGTACCTAGACACAGATCCACCTTCCCTGCCCTCAATGCTTCCATCAGCACAACTCTGTGGACCTCCAATGCCCTCTTGTTTCTAGAGTTTTTCCAGCCATGTAGTCTGCCCGTGGGCTCATAACCCTCACTGTTCTCACTGAGTACAGAGGTAGCCCGGTGAGAGACGACAGGGCCCCCCAGCTGGCCCAGCTGTGGAGCCCGGCCACGTTCAGCAGGCCCTGCTGTGATTCCTTCCCTGGGGAAGCAGCCCTACAAAAGCAGTGAAAGATGGCTGGACACCCTCAACAGGCCCCACTGTGGAGCCCACCCACCTCCAGCAGTCCCAGTTGTGAAGTCCGCCTGCCTCCAGCAGGCCCCACTGTGGTACCTTCTCTGGAAGCACAGCCCTAAAAGGGGGGGTGAAAGATGTCTGCACGCCCCCAACAGGCCCCACTGTGGTGCCTGGTAGGGGAGCAGCCCTCAAGCAGGGGTGAAACCCTAAAAAAGCACTAACATTGGGCCATCTATGCGGTCCACGCCTTTGGGTGCTGCTGCCCACAGCCAAAAGAGGCAGGTCCAAGAGAATGGGTTGGTGCACGGGGTCACCCCTGTCACTCTTCTGCCTAAGATTCCCCTGGAAGGGTTTTGCCTCCTATTCTCACAGCTGTGCTGTGCTGGGTCCCAAACCCACTGCCACCAGGGGCCGCTGCCATGGTGCCACTGAACTGGAAGCTGGACTGATCATTTTGGGCTCCTGGTGCCACCAATCCACAGACGAGGACAGCATGTGTGAACAGCCAGATGGCAGTCATCTGATTCCACATGGAAACTGGGATGCTGGTGAATGACTGGTGCCTGGAGGACTGGGTTGGAGATAAGGACACATCGGAGGGAGCCCCTCAGTTCCCCTCTTCGCAATACTAACAGCCCATGGTACACCAGGCCGTTGAGGTAAGGCATCCCAGGATGAGCAGACAGTAGAGAAAAAGCTCCAGCGTGAAAGAAAAGACCCTTAGAGGAAAGACAGAGGGTTCAGGGAACGGGAAGTATTTTATAATATGCTCATGACACAAGATTACACTGCATGCAAAAATCAGGAGGAGGGGTTACAAATAAAAATATTTAAGCTACAACAAAAAATAATAATAATCTCGGAAATTAAAGATGTTATTGTTGTTAAGTGCCATCGAGTCGTTTCAGACTCACAGCAACTCCATGCACAGCAGAACGAAACACTGCCCGATCCCACGCCAGTCCCACAATCCCTGCTATACTTCAGCCCATCATCGCAGCCACCGTGTCAATCCATCTCGTTGAAGGCCTCCCCCTCTTTTTATATTTAAAGATATAACAGGAAAAAAAAAGACGAGGGAAAGGGGATGGGAAAAAAGAAGAGAAGAAAAAAGGAGAGGATTAGTCCACAGACCTGCTTCCAGAGAGGGAGGGAGGAAATGTAAGAAAGGAAAGAAAGAAACAGGACAGATTATGGCAGAAGCCGCTCACAAGTACGTGACGGGCCAGGAGTAACCCCATTCTAACCACCCCTTGTCCGAGGAGGCTGCAGCTCCTAGTGAACCTGTGAACCACAGCAGGACACTGGCCCTGTGCCAGCCTCAACTGTGGCTGTGCTCAGTGCACTGCTGTAGCCAGTGTCAGGCCATCTCGGTGAGGCTCCTCCCCTTTTCTACTGACCCTCGACATTACCAAGCATGATTCCTTCTCCAGGGACTGGGCCCTCCTGACAACACGACAAAAGTGAAACAGACAAACTCTGGCCGTTCTTGCTTTTAAGGAGCACACTGGCTGCACTTCGTCCAGAACAGACTAGTTTGTTCTTCTGGTGGTCCTAGGTATTCTCAGTATTCCTCACCAGCACTACAACTCAAAAGCATCACCTCTTCTTCTGTCTTCTTTATTTATTGCCCAGCTTTCACCTGCACATGAGGCAACTGGAAGTACTATAGCTTAGGGCAGGCACACTATAGTCTTCAAGGGCATTCTTTGTTCTTTAACACTTTACAGAAGTCTTTTGCCTTTGTCTTAAAAACAATCCTCAAATTATTTAGAGAAATTTGCTGAGGCCAAGACCGAAACAGGAACACAAAGCTACAGACGTCAATACCCCCACATTTAGGCAGCAGATCAACAAGGAAAGAAAACACAGGGGTAAAGCTCCATGACCTTGGACTTGGCAAAAGATTCTCACACACAGCACTGAAAGCACGAGCAATGAAAGAAAAGCAAGGTAAACTGGACACGATCAAAATTCACGTTGGTGTTTCAACAGCACATCAACTAAGTGAAAAGGCAACCCACAGGGTAGGGGAAAGTATGTGCACATCATGAACCTGAAAGGATCTGAGGGCTAGAACATGTAAAACCAACTCTTAGCACACAAGCTATAGGAAAACAACCCAAAGAAACATGCAAATGGCCCATGCTGGTGTCCCTCTCTGGCAGCAAGTCGATTCCGACTCGTGCTGACCCTGTATAACAGAGTAGAACTGCTCCATAGGCTTTCTGGGCTATGATCTTAACCGAAGCAGACTGCGAGGCCTTTTCTTCCATGGAACTAGGTGGATTCGAACCTTCAACCTTTATGTTAGGAGTTGAGTGCCAACTATTTGTACCACCTTGTTGTTGTTCTTGTTGTTGTTATGTGCCCTCGAGTTGGACCCAACTCATAGCGATCCCTCCTTGGGTTTCGAAGGCAGTATCTCTACAGAAGTAGACTGCCCCATCTTCCTTCCGAGGAGTGGCTCGTGGGATTGAACCGCCAGCCTTCTGGTTAGCAGTCAAGTGCCTTAGGCACTATGC
>NW_006921715.1:6869700-6873039 GCF_000298275.1 Orycteropus afer afer | reverse complement strand
ACTTAGGAGGATTTTCATTTTCTTTATGTTGAGGTGTAATCTACATCGAAGGCAGTAGCCTTTGATCTGCATCAGTACATGCTTCAAGTCATCTTCATTTTCAGTATGCATGGCTGTGACATCTGCGTATCACAGGTTGTTAAAGAGTCTTCCTCCAATCCTGATGCCACATTCTTTTCCATATAGTCCAGCTTCTCAAATTATTTGCTCAACATACAGACTGAGTAAGTATGGTGAAAAGATATCACCCTGAAGTACATCTTTCTTGATTTTAAACTAGGCAGTGTCCCCTTGTATTTGAATGACTGACACTTCGTCTATGTACAGGTTCCTCGTGAGCACAATTAAGTGCTCTGGAATTCCCATTCTTCTCAATGTTATCCATAATCTGCTATGATCCACACAGTCAATAATACACAGGGTATTCTTTCAGTCCCGATCCATTTGACATTAGCAATGATATCCCTTGTTCCATGTCTTCTGAATCTGGCTTGAGTTTCTAGCAGCTCCCTGTCAATGTACAGCTGCAACCATTTTTTAATTATCTTCAGCAAAATTTTACTTGCATGTGGTATTAATATCGTTCGATAATTCCCACATTCTATTGGATCATGTTTCTCTGGAATGAGCACAAATATCGATCTTTTCCAGTCGGGTGGCCAGGTAGCTGTCTTCCAAATTTCTTGGCACAAACAACTAGCACCTCCAGCACTGCATCCATTTGCTGAGACATCTCAATGGATATTCCATCAATTTCTGGAGCCTTGTTTTTGCCAGTTCCTTCAGTGCAGCTTGGACTTCTTCCATCAATACCACAGACTCTTGATCATATGCTATCTCCTGAAATGGTTGAATATCAACCAATTCTTTTTGGCACGGTGGCTCTGTATGTTCCTTTCATCTGCTTTTTATACTTCCTTCATTGTTCAGTATTTTGCCTACAGAATCCTTCAGTTTTCCAACTTGAGGCCTGAATTTCTTCTTCAGTTCTTCCAGCTTGAGAAATGCTCAGTGTGTTCTTCCCCTTTGATTGTCCATCTCCAGGTCCTTGCACATTTCATTAAAATACTTTACTCTGTCCTCTTAAATTGCCCTTTGAAAAATTCTGCTCAACTCTTTTACTTCACTATTTCTTCCATTCATTTTAGCTACTCTCCATTCAAGAGCTAATTCCAGAGTCTCTTCTGATAGCCATTTTGGTCTTCTCATCCTGTCTTTTTAATGATCTTTTGCTTTACTCACGTATGATGTTCAAGACATCATGCTCATCTGGTCTGTCACTGGTGTTCAATGCATCAAATCTATTCTTCAGATGGTCTCTAAAAATTCAGGTGGAATATACTCAAGACCATATTTTGGCTCGTGGACTTATTTTAATTTTTTTTCAGCTTCAACTTACATTTGCGTATGAGCAACTGATGGTCTGATCCACAAACGGCCTGTGGCCTTGTTCTGACTAATGATACCGAGCTTCTCCATCACCTCTTTCCAACAGATAGAGTCAATGTGATTCCTGCATATGCCATCTGGAGAGATCCACATGTATAATCACCATTTATGTTGTTTAAAAGAGGTAATTGCAATGAGTAAGTCATTGGTCTTACAAAACTCTATCATGTGATCTCAAATGTCATTTCTATCACCAAGGCCACGATTTTCCAACTACCAGTGATTCTTCCTTATTCCCAACTTTCTCATTCCAATAATCAGTAATTATCAACACATCTTGGTTGCATGTTTGGTCAATTTCAGACTGCAGAAGTTGGTAAAAATCTTCAATTTCTTCATCTTTGGCTTTAGTGGTTGATGCATAAATTTAAACAACAGTCATATTAACCAGTCTTTCTTGTAGGCATATGGATATTATCTCCTCACTATAGCACTGTGCTTCAGGACAGATCTTAAAACATTCTTTGTGACGATGAATGTGACATCATTCTTGTTTAATCTATCATTGCAAGCATAGTAGATCATATGACTCTGATTCAAAATGGCCAAAACCAGTCCCTTTCAGCTCACTAATACCTAAGCTATCAATTTTCGTGCATGCTATTTCATTTTTGACAACTTCCAATTTTCATAGTTATACTTCGTACATTTCACATTCTGATTATTAATGGATGTTTGCAGCTGTTCCTTCCCATTCTCAGTCACCCTACATCAGCAAGTAAAGGTTCCAAAAGCTTTACTTTATCCATATCATTAAGGTCAGTTCTACTCTGAGGAGGCAGTTCTTCCCAGTTGTATTTTGAGTGCCTTCCGACCTGAGGGGCTCATCTTCCAGCACTGTATCAGACAATGTTTCAGGGCTATTCACCAGGTCTTCCAGTACTATATAAGACAATGCTTCCCTGCTGTTTTTAAGGGTTGCAGTGACCAATTTTTTTTGAAGTGAACTGCCACATTCTTCTTCCTACCCTGTCTTAGTCTGAAGCTCTGCTGAAACCTGTGCACTATGAGTGGTATTCGAAATACCAGTGGCATAGCCTCTAGCATCACAGCAACATGCAAGCCCCCACAGTCCAACAAAATGACAGACAGGTGGTAGGTGAAACGACACATGTAATGTCACAGAATACACGTGTAATGCAGCAGAGCAAAAAGTCAGCTTTACTACCAGAAACCAGGAGGCCCATCAGACTCCTCACTATACTAACAGAAGCCAGAGACAATGGGAAAACAGCATCAAGAGGTGGAACAATAAAAATGGGTGCATTTTACTGTAGTAAATTACAACCAACTTTATTTAAATAAAGCAGCTAGAAAAAGATAAGGAAGAGGAGAAATAAAATATCAACCCAGAATTTTATACCTAACAAAACTGTAGCTCAAGAATGAGTGAAATAAAAACATTTTCAGCTAACTTGAAACTGAGAAAAGTTACCAACTGACCCGATCCTTACTAAAGAAACCTCTGAAGGACATCCTTGAGAACGGATGAAAATGACCCAGGAAGCAAAGTCTAAGATGCAAGACAGATGGTAAAGAGATTAGAGTTACAGACTGGGTAAACCTAACACACTGACGTGAAAGGTAGTCAGATTGGTGAGAGTCGAAAAAACAGAGCTCAGATCATCCACAGTCACATGTAACCTGGAAGTGGGTGTGACTAGAGTTACAGCCACCTCACTCTAAGGCCCTTGTGTTGCTCAAGTAAAGGTAACAACTTCATGTAAGTTTACATTTCAAGGCTAATGACTAAAATACACTGTGTGTGTGAGAGACAGAATGGGTGTGTGTGGGTGTGTTAGTGTATGTATGTGCACACGACAGATGTGTATGAGAAAGAATGTGTATGTGTGTGTGTCAGAGAGAGAGTGTGTGTGTGTGTGAGAGAGA
>NW_006921715.1:6856722-6869368 GCF_000298275.1 Orycteropus afer afer | reverse complement strand
AGAGAGAGAGTGTGTGAGAGTGTGTGTGTGAGAGAGAGAGACCGACAGATGTGTGCATGAGACAGAATGTGTATGTGTGTGTGTCAGAGAGAGAGAGAGGGTGTGTGTGTGAGAGAGAGTATGTGTGTGTGTGAGAGAGAGACCGACAGATGTGTGCATGAGACAGAATGTGTATGTGTGTGTGTCAGAGAGAGAGAGGCAGTGATAATAAAACCTGTAAGAAGAAAGAAATGTCACCAGGAGACCTGGCTCTGGCAGCTGCAAGGAGGTGGAACATACACTGTCACTGTCTGCTGTGCCAAGACAGAAATGGAATTTGTGGTCTGTAGGAAAATTAGCACAGTACAGACTCAGTAACACAGCACAATGTTTTTAAATTACAGACTCTAACCACTAGGCACAATGTGAAATTGTCCTAAGAAAAAAGATGCTCCCAGTTCTGAGCAGCCAGCTACAGATGCAAGTGCCTGCATCACCCAGGGGATGCGCAGGGCCGGGCGTGGGTCTTTAACCAAAGCAGAGGGCAGCCTTCAAGGGTTTCTACCAACACGCTCTCCCTCAGGCTGACGAATGAGCCGACTTTCACATGGCTGGCAAAGGTAGTCTACCTTAAGGCTACAGTGCCAAGCTTTCAACACAGTCAGTTCTAAAACTGTACTAGGCATGGCTTTACCTCCTTGACAATGGAAACTGTCATAAAAATTTGCAAAATACTAATCTGATTTTAAAAGATATACAATGATTACTGAGAAGGTATTCAGAGTCATAGCTTAATATTATGAACACTAACAAGTATGAAGACAAACAGCCAATGTGTAATATCTCACCTACGTTAAAGGTGTGTGAGATCCCACCTACGTGACGGCGCATTACCAGCTCATATGCTTCTTACCTGCTCTCTTTCAGATCCAAGTCATCAAACATCTGGATGAGAGAGACAGCAACTTTATACATGTCCTTCGTCATCACTGGCTCCTTCAGGATGTGAGGTGAAAGCTGGAAACAGGAGAAGTAAAAAGTTGGAACTCCAAACTAGGACTTCACAGGGGACCTGGGCTGGAAGGGCTGACCCCTGCAGTATGTCGCAGTAGTAAGTGCCCCAAACAGAAGCTGTACGGCTCCCCAGCAGCAGCACGCTCACCACACGCCCAGCACCATCACAGGCACCCTCCGCACACAGGTCAGCCAGTGGAGCAAGGACAGGACCAGGGCACCCACCCACAGACACAGACAAGACACAGCTAGCAGGGACTGTGACCCTGAAGACATGGGCTAAGCTGCGCCCACCGTGAAGGGAGCCCACGTCCCCACCTTGGAGCCCTAAGACGGAAACACGATGACGTAGACACCCAAACCAAAACTAAACCCGCTGCAGCCAACTGAGTGTGGAAATCGAAAGCACCATCAAGGAAGGAACAGCACACAGGTGTCTGACTATTTACAGTAAAGCACATCACTGCATGAGCCGTCTATCTATCAAGGAGTTCAAACTGACTTTTAAATGTTCACTGGAGCTCGGAAACAGATTAAAAACTGTCTCCAGGCACCTCGCAGAACCCTGAGCCCAATGCACAGCTACAAACTACGGCAACTCAGACCTCCTGGTCTGAGCCAACGGCCTCAAGGACCTGAGTCAGGTCGGACCTCCGGTCAGAACTAAAGGACTCACAGAACCATGTAGGCATCACTCTACAATACCCAGCACAACAGCGATGTCCTAAATTCCACAAAATCTATTTTAGCCAAAATGGTTTTTTTTTTCCACCAAGCATAAAAAGGCTTTACTGTTTAATGAATACTTTTCCTTGTCAACTGCCACAGGCAGGACATTGCATTTCACTCTGTGAGGGACACACAGGAAAAGCCCCCAGGGGACCAACAGCTAGAAATGCTATTTTCCTTTTCAACTTTTACTTAACCCAAAGTCAGCCAGCTAGTATTGCCAAAGACCCACTACTCACCACCATGACAATTCTAGTGATAAGGCATTTTTTTTAAACTGTGATTTGGACGGAAGTTTACAAATTAACTCATTTTCCATACAGCAGTTCATACACATTTTGTTTCATGGCATTGACTGCAATCCCCACAGTGTAACAGCTCTCCTCCCATTTCCTCCCTGCAATCCCCACAGTGTAACAGCTCTCCTCCCATTTCCTCCCTGCGGCCGCCCTTTCCCTGTGTCCGCCCTTTCCCTGTGTCCTTCTTTCCTCTGCATTCCTGCCTCCCTGCCTTTCTCCCTGAGCAATGCTGCCCTTCTGGTCTCCCGTGGTTGGCTGTTCTAAGGAGTGCATCTCCCTGGTGCACGTGTTCAGCTCGTAGGCCTGTGTGCTGTTTGGCTGGAAGCCACGGGAGTAAGTTCATTTCCAGGCCTGAAGGGTGACTCAGGGCAATAGTCTTGGGGTCTCACCAGGCTCTATCAGACCAGTCAACCTGGTCTTTTTTATGGACAAAATTGCTTTAATTTAATCAATAATTTTAACAAAGCATTCCTAATAAAGAACTCTGATGGCGCAGTGCCAAAGGCATGTGACTGCTAACCAGAAGGCTGGTGATTCAAACCCACGAGCCACTCCTCAGAAGGAAGACTGCGCAATCTACTTCTGTCGAGATACCTCCTTGGAAACCCAAGGAGCGGTCGCTATGAGTTGGAATCTGCTTGACAGCAGTGAGTTTGGTTGGTTGGTTGGTTGGTTTTTTACCTTAAATAATTTTCTACTTTATCCAAACAATAGCTGGTATTTAGCATAACACAACTGTACACAAGGAAACAAACAAACAAAAAAAAAAACGGGTGCTGTTCACAAAACTCAACGGTGGCATCCAGACCCATCTAGAATCATATTCCTACACACCAACCAACCATGGAGAAAGCCTGTCATCATTTCACAAGTAATCTCACGGAGTTCTGAGACCCCAAGCCCAGTGAAGACTTCCTGCACAGGCTAAGATACCAGATCTATACCGCTCCACACCCTCCAGGATGGCTATTATCAGGGAAAAAATAACAGAAAACAGCAAATACTGGAAAGGGTGTGGAGAACTGGAACCCTCATCCGTTGTTGGAGACTGTAAAATGGAGCAGCCGCTGTGAAAAAGTTCAGTGGTTTCTCGAAAAGTTAAGCCCAGAACTGCCTTCTGACCTTCAGCAGTTCTGCTCCCAGGTACATGCCCACCTGCCAGCAAGGACTCACCCAGACACCTGGGCTCCAGTGCTCACCATCATTACTCACAGTCAGTAGGTGGAAACAACCAAGTGCCCACCAGCCAATGATGGGAACACAATGTGGTCCACACACAGACTGCAGTGACCACCAGCGGCTCCCCTCCAATGCCACCAGATTTGTCTAAGAGTGTCTTCTTATACCCAGTGAAGCTCACTGTGGTGGACACTACTGTTTACTCAACATCACAAATGTTTTCCATAAAAGTCAAATTCCCGCGCACAGGCAGCGCCCATCAGAATTACGTGTGCACATACACTTTGACCCAGTAATTCCACTTGCAGAAATTTACATTCTAGGAAGGCACAGACCACACAGTGGCTCTCAGGGAGGTGGAGAGCAGCATTTTACTCCCCAGGGGTCTCATGAGAATGTCTGGAGACGCTTTTGGTTGTCACAATGGCAACAGAGGGAGACTGTATCTAGTGGGCGGAGGCCAGGGGAGCTGCTAAGCCCCCGTGATGCACAGGACAGCCCCTACACCACAGGGAATCTCCTGGACCCAAAGGTCCATAGTGCCAATGCTGGGAAACCCTGGCCTGCAAGACAGACTTGCACATGAACAAAATGACATGTGTGAAAGGTTATGCCCTGCAGCACTACTTTTAATAAGGAAAGACAAGAAATGTAGGAGATGAGTTCATGAAATACTGGTAGGTGTGGCTACAGAAAGGAACACTACCTTAAAAAGAGAGTACAGAAACCACATAGTGATTCAGCAAGACATGGAAACGCAAGTGAGGAAAGCAAGGTGGGCCTAGAACATGTGTGAAAAGAAGACACCACATGTTCATATTTGCCAGGATAGGCAAAACAGTATTCACGAGAAGTTACTCACAGTGGTTTTCTCTGGTTGGTCAGGGAGCTGGGTGGACAGGACAGGAGAGGACACGTGAACATAACACGCACTTACTGAACAAGAAGCAAGCCATTCCAACTGTCAGGGATGGAACTATGTCCCCAAAAAATACGTGCTGTAAATCCCAGCCTCCATGCCTGTGGTTATAATCCCATTTAGCACTGGGTTGTCTTCATCATGTAATGCACCACGCTAAGTTAAGTGTGGACTACATCTTCAGTCAATGTCTTCTGAGACATAAAAGCATTGATCAAATAAGCAGGAGCGAGCAGAGATGGGGAAAGAGAGATGCCAAGCCACACAGGGATCTCAAGGAAGCAAGAAAGCACCTTGCAAGACCAGGACCTTCTCCCAGAGTCGACAAGAGATAGACCTTTCTCAGAGTGGCACCCTCAGCTCTGACTTCCGCCTCCTAAAACTGTGAGAAAATAACTGTGTCTGCTAAAGCACCGCCCCCACCCGTGGTGTTTCTGCGCAGCAGCACTGGGAGATGGAGGCACCAGCATACCTGTCTGTGGTCGATGTGCACCAGGTCATCGAGGTAGTACTCCTCAATCGCGTGCGGCTTGCCTTCCACCTCAAAAACGTGTGCAGGTTTCATCTTGTTTTGAACGGGGACGGCAAAGTAGTCTGCAAACTCTTGACAGTTGATGGTGGCTGACATCAGGATGACCTGCAGAGTACCAAGAGCCACTAAATGAATAAAACCAACCAACTCAGGACAGGGGATGGCAGGGGACATCAGGATGGCCTCTAGAGTATACTACCAAGAGCTACTAAATAAACAGAACTAACCAACTGCTCCAACAATTTATTTTATGAAGATCAGCACCAGGTTGGTCCCTCTGAGGCAGGGGTTAAACATGTCCCAAATGTCTACCTTTTCCAAACTGCTGTGCCTCTCCATCATCTCCCCATCAACTCCTCCTCCTCCCCTCAGTACTCTCTCTCCTGTTTTCGTGTTCCGCATGTCACCGTAAAGTCTCAAGAATTCACAAACTGCCAAAGAAATGGCACATGTGACGGTGGAGGCTGGCAAGTCCCAAATCCCTGGGTCAGGAGTGGTCTGGAGGAGTCTCCTCACTCGCACGGTTGCAGGGGCTGATGAAACCACATGAGCAGTTGTTCCACAACCTACTTTGGTGAGTAGAGACTGGGGCTTAAAAGCTTTCAAGCTGCCATCTAAAATGCAGCTAATGGTCTCTTCTCGTCGGAAGTGAAGATGTATGAAGAAAACCAAGGGCATTTGGAAGCAATCAGACCTAGGACATGATAGACCTTGAGACCAGAAGAACCAGATGGTGCCTGGCTACAAATGCCAATTACTCAAGAAAGGATCAAAACTGGAGATCCTGGATAGAGTTGGATGGAGATCCTAGACAGGAAAAATGTGGAACAAAATCCGAAAACACAATAATGACTAGAATTACTGGTCGGATGGAGACTGGTAGGACCCCCAAGACTATGGCCCTGGGATACACTTTGGGCCTGGGATAAAACTCACTCCCAAGGGCTGGCTCTCAGCCCAAAAGCAGTAAGAATAACATGCAGAACACTGAACCCAGGGCGATGCACCCACCTACTCTATGGAGATACACCCCTTGGAGAACCAGCCATGGAGCACTAGAGGGGCAGCATTCACATGGAGGAAAAGCTGGACAGACAGGAGTCCATAACTAAGAAGGGCACAGGGCTGGGGGCTCCCCGGGAAGGGAGAGGAGGAGACTGCGTTAGTGTTGGGGAAGGTAACTGGGGAGTGAAACCAAATGTACATGAACTGCTGAATGTAACACAAATTCTGCTCTGTAAACTTGCACCTAAATCAAAATAATTAAAAAAAAAATAAAAATGCTGCCTCAAGTCTGAAGAACCGGGGCTGAGATGACGGCGAACCAGATGCAGGATCCAGAGCAGAGAGGGAACCTTCCCAGAACATTCCCGAGGGATCCAAGGGGTCAGACCCTCCAGCAAGGTGGGACTCAAGACACATCCCATACTAAGCAGGCTGAGAGGCTAGGCTTTGTAACACATCACAAAGTGGAGGATGATGGCTATAAGGGCCACAGGAACCAATTTCCTGCCCTGCAGGCCACCCTTGGGTCTTCCAGCCATTAGCCCTTTCACACCTGAAGGCTTAACCTGCCCCTCCCAACCACTTTACCAGTCCCAAAGTCACAAGTCCTTCAGTAGGGCAGAGTCCCAAGGTGAGGTTACTCAGGCTCCAGCCAGTCAGGTTTGCTGCAGGTGTCTATCTGACACTCCAGAAGTCTGTCTCACCTTCCACCCTTTCTGGCCCCTGATACAATCTAATTGAGAAGACCATCCCCTGGCTCTGAGTCTCTCTTTAAGCATCAGCATGATGCTGGATTTCCCCCGCTGCATACCCCATTTACTCGTTCCTTTACCTTCAGCTATTATTTCTTCTTCCTTCCATTTGTCATTTATTTTTTCCTAAACTTTCCCACCTTGGGAAAAGACATCAGGTTCAGCCACTGTGCCAGTCCAGATTGTTGGCAGCAAGACCAGTCTACCAAGTGCTTCCCCCTCAGTCTGCTGCCATTCACGTTGGGTAGGATCACACAGGTACACCAGTGGGCAATGCCAACCTCTGCGGAGTACGGGAGTACTCACTGCCAATCCCAATTTTGCCAGATAGGAAAAATATAATCTATTCCATCAGGCGTGTGGGAATTCTGGCATACAGGCTCAGATTGTGACGGCAGTACACTGGGCTCCTGTGTCCAGAAGCCCCAAGAAGGTCTCTTCCCCACCCCGGGCCATTTTACCCACACACGTGCACGTGCCCCAAGCTAGACCAGCCCATCTGTCCTCATCTTCATCAACGAGACGCACCTCTGTTTCAACTGGTCCCAGGTGGGACTTCCCATCATTAAATTCCTTCTGATTAGATGAATGGAAGGGACTTATTTAGGCCTCTTTAAGGTCAGGGGACCAGCAGGAGTTTCCACTGGTCCATCCAACCTCCTGTAGCACTGTGTTTGCACGTTAGTCACAAGTCCATCAGCATCCACTATGTTCATACCATTCCTTAATAACCCTCAAAAAATCCCCAACCTGCTGGGGTAACTTCCTTCCCTATCGCCTCTTCGCATTCTCCTATGAATCATCTTATGTAGGTTGCATGCATCTGTAAAACCTGTGCAGGGAAGTTGTGCCAAGAGACCTGTCATGGCTTCTTGGACTGTTGCTTGGTTTTTTAGTAGCAAAGTTACATGGGGTGCCTATGTAGAAGGGGCCGCCTGGCCCACCCCATCCGCCATGACCCGTGTAAGGGGCATCCTCATTGGGTGGATATCCTGATCACCATAAAACCATTCCAGCATGGCTGCTTCCTCTGGAGTGTTCCAGGACGGGTATTTAGAGGGCGAGAGGGGCAGTTATCTCTTCTTAGGGTAAACAAACCTCACTGCCAATTTTATCCAGTCAGCAAGCTGGCTGTCCCCTCTGGGTTAACCTGCTGTGTAACTGGATCTTAGATCATCATTTGTGACTGTCCACAGTGAGTTATGGGTCTTCCATCAACCTATACATCCTCTTCCATTCTGCACCACTCAAAACTAAAGACACTGCCCTAAATTAGCGGCTCTGACAAGCTGTTTCATCGCTGCCATCAGCCCTTCCACCTCCCCTCAGTACTCTCCCTCCTGTCTCCTTCGTGTGTTGGTAGGCACCGTCAAGTCAGCTCTGACTCACGGCGACCCCATGTGTGTCAGAACAAACAGCTGTGCAGCACCCCAGCCAAAGAGGACCACACAGCGGATGAGAACACCCGTTCACCTGCTCCCCAGCAAACTCTGGGCCATCACACGTGATGGTGAATTCTAGGCATCTGTCAGGATGAAGAAGAAGAAAACTAAATAAAAAATCCCAGCACAAAATCCTTCTGTTACTCACAAAATGAGATTTACCTTCACAAAACGTGAATTTGTTCTCAAAAGCTTGCGGACCACCAGCAGCAAGAAATCCATTTCTTCGGTTCGTTCATGTACCTGAAGGTTAAGGAGAGGGCGTGAGGGGCAGGCAGTGCTGGCTGAGCAGAGGAGGGGTCTCTAATGGGGACACTCCAGCTCTGACTCAAGGCAGCTGTCACTCCTGGTGACCAGGAAGCCGAGCTCGGCCTGCAGACCAGACCAGACACCAGCAAGGCCACGTAGGGTTTTCTGGGGCCACTCGTCACTTCTTTGGGGCCCTAGTGGCGTGCTGGACAGAGTGATGTTTAGCATCTTTGGCCCTTCCCACTTCATGCCAATAATGCACTGGCATTATTACTTGGTGACAACCAAAATTATCTCCACTGACTGGTGCCCAGCACAGAAAGCTACCAGACCGGCCTCCTCAGAGCGACACCGAGCCACCACAGCTCTCTGGCACAGCCCGACACCACACTGCTAAGTTAGCTAATAAGCCATATGTCACTCCAACACTGACGGGAGCAATGGGTCCTGCCTGACAGGACACACTCAGAGAATGCAGGAATTGTTCACAAGGCCTGCTTAGGCCTCAAAAGCTGGCCCAGCAAACACAGGCACCAGGCGAGGACCCAAGGCCAACAGCGAGGACTTCCACAGCAACAACCTGCACAGGCACCCAAGACATCAGTGGCTTCACGGCCCTTTTCAGATGGAGCCCGTGGATCTGAGCTAACCCAGGACCCTCAGTCCTTCCATCGCCACCGTGCCCAGAAACGGCTCACAGCAAAGGGTGAGGGCACGCAAGCCAGCTGAGACCAGAAAGTCTCCTGCTTTGTCAAGAGATCTCAGCAGATCAAACCCAAACTCCACTCCAAATCCTGCACCACACACACACAGGGCCAGAATTCCACTCTGGAGTCTCTCTCCCCCGCAGTGGCAAGGTCAGCTCCTAAACCAGAGCGGGGTCCAAAGATCCACTCTCCACCTTCTCTGCCCCACTTCCCCTGAACCCACGTGTTGAAAAGTGCAGAGCACGGAGGAAAATCAACCCCTGCAAGGTCCTGAACGCTCACGTCACAAGGGCTCAAGTCCTGCCACTCTCTGCAAATGGATTCCATCTCATTCCAGCAGCAAACTCCAGGACCCTCCGCGACGCCAACACCAGCGCACAGGATCACACTGGCAACATCAAGCACTGTGCTCTTGTAAGGACCGCACAGGACAAGAAACAACAGCCATCACCAGTGCTTCTAGTCAGCCACCCCCACACAGGGCGCTCAACCAGCCCCGACCTCACAGGCTGAGGTCTCCTGTCCAGTCTCAGGGGCGCCCTTGGTCCCCTGCGACCCTCAAGGAACCCCTCAGCGCTCCCCTGCAGTGACCCCTCCACAGCACAGACACACACAAAGCAGGAGGCATCTGCCTCCCCCACATTCCTGCGAGCAGAAAGGATGACCCACTCATCTTTATAACCTCGGCACCTGACAAGGTGTCCTTCCCGTAGCAGGTTCTCGGTGAACATTGCCTGGACGCAGGGCCTGCCTGCCGCTTGTTCATACTCATTCTCAAGTGCTGAAGAGTTACAGACTTCGCCAGCACCCCGTTTTAGGGTGCTGGCCATCCTCGACTTTTGCTCTTCTCCTTCTTCTGAAGTTCCAAGCACCCCATACAAAGCAAAAACCAAACCCACTGCCATGGAGCCGATTCATAAAAATGCTGCTTGCAAACACCAAACTCCAGGTATTCAAATCGGTCCATTCACTAAGCAACACTCACCAGAGTACCTACCTGGTCTGGTGTTGGCGATGCTGTGGCTGAATGGGGCGCCACTGGGACAGACAGACAGCTCCCCGAGGACAACCAGTGCCATGAGGGCCAGTTCCCACTGAGAGGAGACTATGTTTGTCAAACATCATGGCCTGGCTTCAGGAAGAATGCAGTCAGTGAGGGGCGTCCCTCACGTCTACATGTACCAAAGCAGCCACAGAGAAACTAAGTGTGGGCGCTAACGTACAGGCTCCGGTGCAAGGTGATGGGCATGAGCCTGGCAGCACCGTCTGGAGCCCAAGGACTGAACATCTTTAAGCTTGAGCTTCCTCACGTGAGAGTCACAAAGAACCATGTAACACCTTAACCACTTTGCAGAGGCCAGTATCTGGTCACTGTCCCTTCCCTACTCTCAACATCTCACAGTCATTTACAACCAGGAACTGTACGAAAGATTACATGCGCACTAACCCAGGTTTACCTGGGGCACATCCTGCCGGTACCATTAACGACCACACACACAACAACGGGGAGAAGGGGGAGCAGCAAGCGGGCTCTTAAAAGCCAGCGAGTAGACATCTACGGTGCAACCATCAGTCTCTCTCCATCCGAAGCAAAGAGTGAAAAAAATCAAGACACATGGAAACAAATGGTCTGAAGGCCCAGCGGGCCACACGGACCTCCGCTTCCTCGACCCAGAGACCAGAACTGGATGGTGCCTAGCTACTACTACCAACCGCTCTGAAAGGGATCACATGAGATAGGCCTGGGGAGAGTGGGAGAAAAATGTGGAACGAAACTCATAACCATAAAAAAGACCAGGCTTACTGGTCTGTAGAGACTGGTGGAACCCCTGAGACTGTGGCCCTTAGTGACCCCTGAAGCCTGGAAATGAACTCACCCCTGTGGCTCAACTTTCAGCCAGATGACAGCCAGGCCAGCAAGGGGAACAATACACATCAGAACAACCCACCACAGGTCAAAAGGGCAGCATCTGCCCAGGAAGAGACCTCAGAGTGCGGGAAGGGACAGGAAACAAGGACGACCAGCAAAGAGAGGCACAGAAGTGGGAGGAGTGAAGCACTGTGCGGACCGCACTCAGCGTCTTTAATCAAAAGACGGGAAAACCAGGCTGCTCTCTGAACGGCAGTTTACCCACATCACAGAACGTTAAAGAGAGAGTGAGCACATGAGAGAGTGTGAGCTTCAGCCTAGATGGGCCACAATGGGTTTGATTTCAGACTCCATTAAGCACCCAGCCCCACTGCAGTCCTCCTACAAATCCTGTCATTTGTTGATGCTTCGAAGTCCTCCAGAAATAAGCAAGGCTTCTCAAGGCAGGCTCACTAACAGGGTCTAAACTCAAGAGGTGGGAAGAGGCACAGCCAAACCTTTCAGGAAAGTCAGTAAAACACAAAGCTGACCTCACCGTCACCCCAAGGCATTTTGTTCAAAATATACACAAAATCAGTCCAATCCTCCATGCTCACTGAGAAAAGTCCAGAAAGGGAGAAGAAGGGAAGAACCAAGAGAACAGGCTAACAGAGGCCCAAAGAAAGGAGGCACAACACCTCATCAGGCTTTTTTTTAAAAAAGAGTAAACAGACTTACAACTTATAAATGATATTTTTAAAGCTATTTCCCCCTGATCTGCACTAAATGGAAACAGTGCTGTGTACAATTAAAGCCTTTTTCACCATCTGCTTGTGGGTAACGCCCTAAATCTGGGGTCAGCAGACCATCTCTGCAAAGTCCAGACTGACAGAGCAGCCAGGCTCTGTCACAACTGGAGTCTGCCATTATAATGCAAAAGCGGCCCTAAGTCCTACATAAACGAATGGCGGCGGAAGCTGGGCGCCAATAAAACTTTATTTACAAAAGCAGGTGCTCTGGCCCACAACCGGGCTCTGCAGAATGGATCTCCTGCAGCCTTTGGCACTCCCACCAGGGCTCTAGAAGCAAGAGCGCAGAATGAAGAGAGACACCCAGCATCCGTGAGCAGAACACGCAGCGTGGGCCCTGCTCCTTCAGAGCTCTGCAGGCGTCTGCACGGTGTCCCCAGGAAGGACGGCCCAGACACAGGACTCACCTCATCAATGAAGATGTGTGTGAACTCCATCAAACTCTTGGCACTAACTAGTTTCTGAAGCAGGACCCCCGTCGTCACATAAATTAACTTGGTGTCTTCTGTTGCGATTTTCTCTAGCCCCACCTACAAGAGTGGGAAGACAAAGGGCAGGCAGGGCATTTCCAGGTGGAAACGGCTCCTGTTTACCACCAACCAAAGCCACTGATCCACTGATAACAGATGCAAGAAAGGGAGTGGAAACTACTGTGCGTCACAGAGAACACAGTGCCCAGAGGGAAGGTGCTTCCTCTCTTCACGGGGGGCGAGGAGAGGCCTGGGCCTATCCAGTCACACGGCCTTCACCACTTTCATGTACAACAGTGTACTGCACTGCAAGGATATCATCCAAAGGCTAAAAGCCACGGGCCTGAGAAGACTCACTTCCTTCCTGCTCGACTGGGAAAGAAACAGAAGTTAGTTCCAAAAATTGTCTCCCACCATGTTTTTCAACTCTGCTGGAGTTCTGCTCTATGGACAGTTGGTTTCATTTTAATTTCTAGCTGGAAACAGCACAGACCGTCATCAGCTTCCAACACATACATCAAGTCAACCCAGAGGGAGGGCTGCCCACCCCCGGCCTCACCTGGTAGCCCACCATGCCGCCCAGAGTCCAGGAGCGCTCTTTACTGATCCACCTGGCAATGCTGCTGGCCCCAATCCTCCGGGGCTGCGTCACCACGATGTTGCAGTGCACGGAGCGCTCGATGCAGTAATCCAGGAGGTACTGCGGGAGCCC
>NW_006921715.1:6830398-6831832 GCF_000298275.1 Orycteropus afer afer | reverse complement strand
GAGCAGCTGCTAGGTTTGAACCACTCACCTTTGGTTAGCTCCTAATCTACCACATACTCCCCACAAAATCCTGAACTAGCAAGCAGCATGGACTCCTGAGCCCTCAAATACCCTCAAGACCCTGAAGACCTGGAAGCACGACATGCAGCTTGTCACACCACAGAGACACCTCTCACCTGGCTGGCCGGTGGTGTGAGTGCTGCCATACAGATCCAACTCCTGCGCCTCCAGCTGTCGGTACTCCTTAACGTATTCCGTCTCTGAGCTCTCCAGCCTGAGAGGCCTGCAAGGGAAACTGACAGTGAGCAGCCTGCTTCCAACAAAGCCAGAAGCTCACATGCACTTGAGAGGAAGTTGCCAACAGTTACTTCTAAATTGGGTCCTGGGAGAAAAAATGCAATGGCCAATAAACAAATGAAAAAAACATTCAAACACAGTTTCCCAGGAAATGCAGATGACAGCATGATCTCAGGCGAACATAAAGGCCTGCCGAGCACTGGTCAGAGTCCACCCAAATTCCTGGGGGGCTGGAAAGGGGGTGTGGCTATAAACACCCCTTCGAGGGTGTCTGCCAGATCCACTCAGATGTAAGCACATGCTTCATCTCTCCACCTTCTCCTCCGAACCTTCCGTAGAGAAGCACCTGTGCACCTGCACAAGGACTCGGAGGCAAAGACGGGCACCAAGGTCTTCGTTCACTCATAAGACACCGTCCGGCCAGCTGCCAGGCAAGGCCTGCTGTGACCATGAGGGTTGGGCAGCAGCCTCTGTCCCCGTGTGGCTCTCACTCTAGGAAGGAAACCTAATGTGCACAGAAGATGCCAACCAGTGATAAGGAGAAGGGTAAAACAGGGTAAGGGCACCCGAGACTCCGGTGGGGGGTGAGGACTTTTCACAGTACTGGCCCAGCGGTTAAGTCCTCAGCTGCTATCCAAATGACAGTGGTCTTGGCAGGTCTGATGGAGCCTGGGGGACCCCTGAGAGTTTGGCCCCTAGCTGCCCCGCAGGTCTGGAATTGTGGCTTCCAGCCAAACAAAAGACAGGCATATGAGGTGAACACTGACGTTAGGTAGATACACTCCTTGGAGAGATCAATCACAGGAGATTGGAAGGGCTGTGTATGCACAGGGAGACAGCTCGGGGGGCAGAAGTGCACAGGAGGGAAGGACACAGGAAGAGGTGGCTATGGGGAAGAAGTGGAAAGGGAGCTGTTGCATTGTGGGAGATTACAGCTAATGTCATGAGACAAACGGTATGTGAGCTGCTGTATGGGAGATGAATTGGTTCTGTAAACTTTCACCTAAATCACAATAAAATTTAAAAAAAAAAAAGACTGGTTTGAACTCTCCCGTTGCCCTGAGGAAGAAAGATGTGCTGCTTTCATAAAGACTTACAGCCTTGGAAACCTTATGGGACCAATCTATTCTGTCCTAT
>NW_006921715.1:6818953-6829658 GCF_000298275.1 Orycteropus afer afer | reverse complement strand
GGTTTGGTTTTTAACAACAATGAAAACCTGAAAAAAAAAAAGTCCAACAGAAGAGGGACAACACTGGTGTATCTGGACTAGGGCTGGTTATACAGCATTTAAAAGAATGCCACAGCTCTACTCACAACAGCAGGGAAAGGTGGCTGAAACGCTGAGTGAGAAGAGTGGGCAACCACAGCACGGAACAATTACACAATATGTTAATTTTTATCAACGTCTAACTTAAATACATTGCTGCAAAAGTAAAGGGGGTACCATACTGATTCCTGAAATTTAACTCATTTTAATAAAATACTTTTCTGAAATTTTTAATGTGGTAAGTAAGATATAAGTAACTTTTGCCATTCCAACTATCTCCATTGTATAATTCAGTTTAATTACATCCATCATGTTGCACAACCATCACCACTGCACATACTCAATTTTTCATCAGATACTCAGTACCCCTTAAGCAGTAACTCCCTGTTTCCCCTTCCCACCCACCTGTTGTTGTTAGGCGCCAAGCAGTGGTTTCCAACTCATAGTGACCTCATGGACCACAGAACAAAACCCTGCCTGGTCCTGCACCATCCTCACGATCGTTGCTACGTTTGAACCACTGCTGTGTCAGTCGCTCTCACTGAGGGACCTCTCTTTTTCACCGAGCCTATTTTACCAAGCATGATGCCCTTCTCCAAGGACGGGTCCCTCATGATAACATGTCCAAAGTACACGAGATGCAGTCTCGTCATCCTCACTTCTTAGAATTCTGGCTGTACTTCATCCAAAAGATTTAGTCATTCTTCTGGCAGCCGAGGGTATATTCAATATTCTTCACCAACACCGTAACACAAAGGTATCAATTTTTCTTTGGTCTTCCTTATTCATTGCCCAGTTTTCACATGCTTATGAGGCAACTGAAAATACCATGGCTTGGGTCAGGTGCACCTTAGTCCTCAAGGAGATATCTTTGTTCTTTAACACTTTAAAGAGATCTCTTGCAGCAAATTTGCCCAATGCAATATACTGGTTGATTTCTTGACTGCTGCTTCCATGGGCAGTGACTGTGGATCCAAGTAACATGAAATCCTTGACAGCTTCAATCTTTTCTCCATTTATTAGGATGTTGCTTATTGGCCCACTCTGGTCACCACCAATAAACTCTGGTCTCTACACATCTGCCTTGTCTAGACATTTCACATAAGGGAGACCATGCAACACTCACCCTTTTGGGTCTGACTGACTTCACCGACACAGTGTCTTCATAGCTCATCCTGTTACTGCATGTATCAGAACTCCATTTCTCTTTATGGAAAAATAAGATGTTTTTTGTATTAAAGTCCCCTTTTGCCTGATGTTAACAATGGTGTCACTATTCTTTTGGTGACTGTTTGCCTGATGGATGCTCATGAATTGAGTCACCAAGTGAGCGACTGTGGTCTGACTCCCCGTCCAGCACTGCTCTAAGCACTGGGAACGAAGCAATTAGCAAAGAGATTGCCCTCCTGGAGCCAACAGGCCAGCTGGGGAGAGAAAGAAAGTAGAAATGCAGGCAGTATTTCAGACAGTGGTAAGCGCACAGGAAAATGAAGCCAGGGACAGATGTGGGACAAGGGGGCTACAATGTTAAAAAGGGGACAAGGTGGCATGCAAGCATCAATCTAAAGAAGCCATGCAAAAAAAAAAAAAAAAACAACTCACTGCCATCCAATCGGTCCCAACTCATAGCGAGACCCCCTCCCCCGGGTTTTCCAGGTGGTAGCTCTATAGAAGTAGATTGCCCCAAATCTTAAAAAAAAAAAAGAAGAAGAAGAAGAAGCAGCAGCAGCCACGCAGCAGCCCCAGGGGAAGGCATTTTGTCAGAGAAACAAAAATGCAGAACCCTGTGGCAGGATGTGCCGGGCAAGTTCAAGGGAAAACAGTAGGCCAGTATGGCTCCACAAAGGTGCCAGCAAGGGAATGGGAGATGGGTGGCCAGAAAGGCAGGGGCAGAACCAGGGACCACTGCAGGGAGCCTGACTTCCACTCTGAGATGGGTTTTGAGAAAGAATGCTATAAGACTCCTTTAGGGTCAGTCTGAAGAGGGGAGAGGGCAGACAGCCACGTGACATGAGTGGCGGCAGGGGAAGTGTAGAGCCCACAGAACAAGCTGACATTAGACCTGGGCTTTGGAAAAGAAGCATCAAGAATGATCCAAGGGTCAGGCTCATGGAAGATCAAGCAAGCCCACCACACAGGAGGCTGCAAACCAAGAACGGATGCCTGAGCAGCCAGAGGGGCTGGAAAGTGCGTGGGGAGGTAGATGGGGAAGACGACCAGGATTCTTTTTCTTCTTCTGGTGTTTCCTGACCTAAGCACCACGTAGTCCAAATCCAGAAGTGGACCCTGCAGACCGAGTCCAAGTCCAGAGGTGGTTCTGCATTCTGTAAAGAGTGCAAATCCAGAAGTGAGGCTGCAGAGAGCTCCAGGGAAGCCCTTGGGTCAGGAAAGGGGTCTCCTACCACTCAAAGTGGGGCAAGCCCTAGTTCTTATTTTCTCCTTTCTTCATCCTCATGCCATAACCCACAAGCAATACGAGGGCAAGGGTGGCGGCAGCAGCACCGGGCACTGAGGCCAGCAAGAGCCTGAAACTCTGAAGAAGAGACCATTCTCTCCCATTGGAGGAGCTGCGGCTGCAGGAGGACAGGCTGTGAGTTGATTCTGACTTGTACCACCCCTAGAGGACAGAGCAGAACTGCCCCCAGAGAGTTTCCAAGGCTGTCATTCTTCATGGAAGCTGACTGCCACATCTTTCCTCCATGAAGATTTGGTGGGTTTGAATCTCTAACCTTTTGGTTAGCAGCCAAGCGCTTTAACCACTGCACCATCAGGGTTCCAAATAACCCATGACGATCTTACTGAACAGTTCCTGACTTGTTTTGTCTTTTCAATAGAAGGCTGGTCCTTGAGGGCAGAGACTGTACTGGGTGTGTCTGCTGCACTGCTGTGTCCCCAGCCCCTAACCAGTCCACTGCCCAGACTGAAAGCAGGCAATCACAGAATGGGACAGAGTGGGATGTCAACAACGGAAGGGATGAGGAACAGAGGCCATAAGAGGCGCAAGAACACAGCTCAGCCTCTGTAGTTCAGCTGTAAGAGAAAGGAAGGCAGAGTCCAAAGAGACAGTGAGGCCAAGGAGTAAAAAGGTGGTATTTTCCTTCAGACCAAAAAAAAAAAAAAATGGAGTTGGTACTTGAGCTGGCCCCTGAAAAGAGAATTACAGTGTGGTGACACGGAGAAGAGAACAGGCCAGCACCTCAGAAGACACTGCTAGGTGGCCCCAAGCCGGAGGGTCAGAGGTGAACACGGCTCCAGCCCGGGGTGGGGTGAAACAGAGCCATGCGGACGGCAGGTGCCCAGTGCAGAGGTCCTGAAGGGAGACCAGCTTTACATCCACCCTCAGCATATTCTAACCTTGCTGTTAGCGTTTCAGGAGTGCTACCGAGAAAGTTCTTTAAAAGCTGTGCCTTCATTTCAGCTTCTTTCAAAGAAAATCCAGCAGGCGGGACATCTCTGTCCCGATAACGGAGTCCTTTCCTTCTCATGGGACCGTACACAATGGGATGTGAGAGGCTTCTCATTGAAGATCATGAGCCCTGACATCTCCTCTGACATGTCCATGCCACGAGCTGCAGGACGCCCACACACAGCACTCACGACCGTGCACGCCCACAGGCCTGATTAAAGAACATCCACTCTTCCCAGCTCCTCTGAAGGGGAAAGCAACGGAAGGAACTTACGTAATAAGAAGAAAGGTCACCATGCAGCCATCTAACAGAGAGCTAGATAGTAGCTGACCTCTCACACCCTGCCCGCTCTTTAGCAAGGGACACACGACACTGGGATAGGACACAGCAGTATTCTCCCAGACAGTCGGCCTCGTGGTTCACTTTCAGCGCTTTCCATAATGAATTCTGAAATTTAATTTTGAACTTTGTATGTTCTCAGTCTCTATTTTTTTCTGATCTTAAGCTCTTATTGCCTTATCACCATGTTTTTAAAGAGATTCTCAAGCATAGTCTAAAGTTATCTGCTTAAGTGTTTACGTTTTCTCCAGGATTTCAACTTGCTAAATTGACAAGCCTGAGTACTATATAGCAAGAACCACAAAATGAGCACAGAAAGCAACCTTTGCTAAGTACTTCACATGTGACCCATGCCAGCACCGTGTGCCTCGTTTGCTGAATTACAACAAGCTTTCTCAGATGTAATTTTTTTACAAAGGGACAAGCCTGAACTATTTTTCCTGCTTTCATTAGAGGGGATAGTGACCTGGCTTCTAAATGGCCTGGAAGTTACAGCTGAAGAATAAAAGCAGCCGGGTTATTTTTAGAGCTCTCCAGGCATAAAAATACAGCAGTAAGCTGTGACCTACAGCTACGCACAGCAGAGCCTCCCATCAGGCGACAGTCTTAACTTCAGCCGGGAGCGCATCTGGGTGCTCCAGACTACCGCGCCTTGTCTCGTCACCGAGGATGTGTCCGGATGCATTCTGGACCAGCGCCTGGAGCTGCCGGCACCTTTTGCAAACAGACTGAACTGCACTCCAAAGGTACACCGTTACATAATCTGTGAAGTTAGCGGTTAAGTTATTTGTGTCCTTTCTTCTAGCCTAGTGACCAGGTGAAATTAATGAGGATTCTCTCTGAAGGAAGACATCACAACCTCATGCCTAACACAGAAAGTCATTTATTTCAAACATCGTTTCAGTGGGTAAATTAGGAGGCTCGTTCCTTCCACAGGGGCCACATCCGAGAGGACAGGATATGGCCGGGTAGAGCCCAGATTCCTCCCCAGTTCAAGGACACTCTGGCACCATCACCACATCGCATCCTCAGCCTCACAGGTACGCTTTAAACCTTGCCTTTACAACGCAGGAAGCAAAGATGTGCCTTTAGATAGCACTTTCTAACCAATTAAAAGCAGAAAGCCTCCTAAGAAGTTTTAACGGCAAGTGTTAGGGAGTTATTTTCAGAAATGGTTCTGTGTGTAGATTATCCAATTCCTGCTTAGCCACATGAAAGCATTTCCAATGCTTGTTTTTCTGGCACTGACCTAGTTAGAAATTAAAAGTTCCATGTTCCACGTCCTATTCTTATTTCTTTTGACCTGCATACCTAACTGGTGAGGACTTCACACACTTTTCTGGCAAGTTTATTGCAAAGAAATCAGCATTTGTTCATTAGAACCATACCATTTCATGCAAATAAAATGAGATTGTTTCCATAGGCTAAAAATGCCACTTTTTGGCTGGATGAAGTGGCCAAAAAATGACTCCTGCAAACCTACACATTGTCCTGGCTCAGACGTGGTGACCAAGACGCTGCTTCGTGAATTAAAATGGCATCTTAAAGAGCGAGAGAGATTAATACAAGAGATTGAAAATGAACAGAAAGTGAGAAAAACAGGTGTGGATTACACCTGGCTGAGAAACTACCAGAGTCCCCAGACGACTATCCCAGCTGCTGAACAAAGACAACTTGAAGCTCTCTGCTCCCAAGTCCAACCTTGCCAAACCGGGCCGATTCTCAGCAGGTAAGACCTTGTATTCTTTTCTTGTGAGACTGACTGCTGCCAGATCCAAGTTCCCTGGACAGACTGGAACCGTGGTCCAGCACACGAACTCTTGAATCATGTAGCCAATGCTCAGCAACCAGAACCCCTAAGGAGAGTGTGGCAAAGGCTGGTATCTTACTGGCTAAGATTTTTTTTTTTTTCCCTTTTCATTACTAGATACACAATTTAAAACCAAAGTGCAGATCTCTCACGGGTAGGCAAGTACTGTAAGAAGCTTAAGCTAGATTTTGGAGGAAAAGGGCTACAGCAAGAGAAAGTTTCTGAAGTAGAGATTCGTTACTGCTTTCCCTCTAGATTTCGAGAAGTTTTGGCAGAAAATGATGTCTTGCCATGGGAAATCGTCTACATCTTCAAGCAAGTTCTGAAAGACTTCCTCCGTAGTACCGACAAGGGAAGTCAGCGAGAGGAGCTGGAGGCAGCACGGGATGCTAACACCTCTGCTCGTTCTGGAGGCGCAGGCCCAAGTCCCACGAGTTCAGACAGAGATGAAATACCCACTATTTCCAGTTACGTAGACAGAAATACAAAGAACACGTTCCCCACATTCTCACACAGAATATGGAACCTACCATATTACTACCCTTCAAGTTAAGTCCCTTATAACCGGAGGCATTCTCCTGACTATCCTAGTATCAAAACTCTTAATATGAAAAGAAAAAGTGCTATGACTCCATGTTTTTCTCTGTTGCAAGATCAGAAGTTAAAATTCCTGTGGGTGTGTCATGTTTAAAATAGTGTTCCTTTTGTAATCACACTAAAAACCCTATGTTTTCATTGCTTTTAACTAAGATGTTTCCTAAGTATTTTGAAAAAAATGTTTGAAGTATTTTCTTAGACCTCAAACACATCTCACAGGAACTAAGGTAAATTTATTTAGTATGAAATCTGACAAATTTTGTGTGAAAATTAGACATTAATCTTGACTTTTACTCAAAAAGGAAGCTACGTATAGAATAAAATGTACGAATGTGCATGACTCCCGTCTTTACAACGTAACATAGAAACCATCCCCAGATGGGTCATTCTTGGGGGTGGAGGGGGGGAGAGACGAGGACAGTGAGGGAGGAAATAATGTGCAGCATGCAAACAAAGCCATGCTTCATCCCAAAGCTCTGATGCATTTTTCATCACAATATTTTTAATCTCAAGTAACATTAAGGGGGGGAGGGAAACAGAGTTTTGTATTTTATCAGGAAAAATGGGTTCGTTTAACAATATCAGTAGCTGCTACTCTCAAAAACCAATGCAAACGTGTAACTGATACTTGTGTTACACTGCTAGTTTAAGACAGCAAACTATTAAACTATAAAACACAAGACTGTAAAGTTTACTACAGTAGGAAGCTTCATTAGTCAGATTTACTTTTTTGATAAAATACTAGAATCTTAACCATTCTTAAAGGTAAGTCCAAGGAACCTAATGTCTATATGTTTAAACAGGCTCACTGCTTTTCTTTCATCTAAAAAGAGAAAGCATTTAAGATTGGAACAAAATAACACTCTCAAAAAGAAAATGACCTGTTTCTTCCTGCCTTCTCGTTTGACTTATATACCATTTTGAATTGGTCTCACTTGATCTTAAATCCCAGCCATTACATAAATGGCAGCCACATGACTGGGGCTTAATAAGGCAAGGTCATTGGGAACACAGCCCTACGTGGATCGAAAATACAGACACCCCTCACTCCTGCTCCCTCTCGATCTGGTTTCCTAACATAGCTGTGAAATCTCCACTTACTGTAAAACTTCTCAGAGCAGAAACTGTTTGTGGGAGAAATGTATATGCCCCAAAGTGCAACAGCTTATCACACAGCAAATGCGGCAAAGAGCGAACAGTTTTCAGGAGAGATGAGAATAGAAGGTTTGTTCTGAAGACAACAGAAGCCTGTCCACGAAGTCCAATACCAGAGTGGGTAACTCACCATGTCGGTCAGGAAACGCAGGCCACAAAGAGGCCTGAGACAAGTCTTTCTCCCCACAAGGCACCTGCCAGACACTGACAAAAAAATGAACAAGCCCACAGCGCTTCCCACAGAGGGCCACCTTCCATGTTCAGGCAGGCAGAAAGTGACTGGTTAATATTAAAGTTAAAATATTATTTTTAAATAACAGTTTCATCTACTCCCATCAGAAATCTTACAAAAACTGATGAAACCACATTCAGTTATGTCATCCTACTGGTTCAGGAGGAAAATGACGCCTCTGCCACTCTAAGTTACCCACAATGGAGTTAATGAACCGCACAGACTTTAAAAGAGAACAGGAAAATGAATTGAGTTCCACCATTCTGAGTTTCTCTCAGTCATTAGCCATAACCTAATAGCCATTTTCCTGTGAGACTATGGATGTATGTAATTTAAAACTGCAGTTTTTTCCTAGAAAAACAATTTACAAATCAAACAGAACATTAACACGAATAACGTCCTGCACATTAATAGATGGATGTTTTTCTACATTGGGTTGTTTCCAGTACCTAAAGCTGTCAAAGGAATTAGGGTCAAAAATATAAGGGGGCGGGGAAATGCAGATGGGGGTGAGGACTCCTGGGAAAGTTTTAAGGCTCAGAAACCCAAGGAGGGGTAGCGAACTGGATCCAACTGGACAGCAGTGAGGTTTTTTTTTTTTTTTAAATAAACAAAAAATAATATTCAAACAGTAGCTACAATGTTAGCTAAGGAATATTAAGAAATAATGAATTAACCCATGTTAAAGCCTTCTGCTTTGTACCCAACATATAGTAGGTTCTCAAAGTCAGCCTTATAACCACCCAGCCCGATGCATTCAGTGAGACTGAAGTCATTCTACCGGTCAAGCCCTGTGCTAAGCACCCTATGGACATTCTCGTTCAACCCTCACTTTTAAAGCAGGTGATGAGATTCCCATTGTACATAAGAAGTAACCACCTCAGATGTGCCCAGTGGTTTGCTTAAAGTCACTGGTAGGTCTGAAAGGTGGCAGAACTGGATTCATGGCCAGAAGAACAAACGGATCTGTCTTGGTTGAAGTACAGCTAGAACGTGCCTGGGAAGCTAGGGTTTCAAGACTTCACCTCTCAGACTTTGTCATGTTATTAGGAAGGATCGGTCCCTAGAGAAGGGTATCATGCTTAGTAAAGTAGGGGGTCAGTGAAAAAGACGAAGCCCCTCAACAAGATGGACGTACACAGTGGCTGCACAGAAACACCCTCACACAGGGTCACTGTAAGTCAGAACCGACTCAAAGGCACCTAACGACAACAGCCACCTTAACTACAGGAGTGCAGTGATACAGTGGTTAAGGCTGCTAACTGAACGGTTGTTGGTTGGAACCTACCAGTTGCTCCACAGGAGAAAGATGTGGTGGTCTGCTTCAGTAAAGGTTTCAGCCTTGGAAACCCTATGAAGAAGTTCTACTCATTCTGTAGTCATTAAGAGTTGGAATTGACTCGACAGCAATGGGTTTGGTTTCTTGGTTCAAACTTAATTACATCTGCAAAATCACTTTTGCCATGTATCCTAACCTACCCACAGGTTCCAGGGATATAGGTAGTGTGGCTATCGCTGGAGGGTGACTCTGCCTACCACAACCACTTACTGTGTGAAAATGAGCAACTCACTTTATGACCCAAATGTTTCCTCATCTCTAAGATGCCACGAACCTCAAAGGGTTGGTGTGAGGACTAAATAACATAGCTGTATTTGAGTACCTACCACATGCTCAAAACCATGGCATTGGACATACACGTGTTAAGGCTCCAAAAGGTATTTCCAGAAGAATGTCCTCTAAGCCAGCACTATTCCAGTGTAGTTCATAGACCAACGCTGTCTGCCAGTGTGCCACCAGGAATGTACAGTTGAACCTTTCACTTCACGTATGTTGAATTTAATCACTGAAATGGGCTTTTGTCTGTCTTTTTAATTTCACTTCTCTGGAAAATCATTTTTACTGATTTTACAAAAAGTCTCAGTCTACAGGGACTGGAAATTCTAAAAACTAGTCCTTAGAGATTCAAATGACATTTAAAGCTACAATTTTGCCTTCTGACAGGACCAGTAATTACTTCCAAAATCCCAACAAGTCATTTAGAAACAATGCTCTTTGCTGATTAGTTCTGGGGAGACATGGGTGGCAGTAAGGAGGGGCAGTGGTCTACAAGAGCACTCACAGTCACTCAAGGAAAGGAAAGGTCGCAAAATTCTGAACTAAACGGCCACTTTACAGCTGCACAGTGAGTCTATGTCCCCCCTAACTGCCTCCAAGGAACATTTACCGAAGGCCCCAGGAAAGAGAACGGCCTGGAGCAAGGTTTGAAAACCTGAGCCACAGTCTGGGCCTAAAGGCAGGATCCCATGGAGTAAGTGACCAAGACTAACTTGGAAAAACAGGCCCCCTGACGGCGCAGGGGGTTGATGCCAACGGGGGAGGGCCCACTCGGAGAAGGACGGGATAATGACCAGAAGCGACGCCACTGATGGTCCCTGCCCCAACTGCCGACTGGTGAATGCCCTGCTGTGGACACGCTGACCGACGACAAAACATAAATGCGACAAGGAAACCATCTGAGGAAAAGTGAGGATGAACGATCTCGTGTCTGAGGCACATGACTGCTCACCAGAAGGCTGGCGGTTCAAACCCACCAGCAGCTCCTCGGAAGGAAGGTTGGGCAACCTGCTTCCGTGGAGACAGCACCTCGCAAACCCCAGGAGGGGTCGCTTTGAGTCGGGTCAGACTCCAGGACAGTAAGTTTGTTTTTTTTTTTTGGAACATGAAACAAAACCACTCTGTCAACCACAACCACACAGGGTGCGGAGCCCGCAGACCAGGCCGACTCGTCCCACAGGCCTCAGACGAGGGAGCAGGCGCGTCTGGAAACGGAAGGCGTCCTCCGCCTTCCGCATTCCCAGATCTCCTGAGCAGGCGGGCTACGCAAAGCTCCTTAAGCCAAGATGGTGGGGGCGGATGGCTAGAGACACTGAGCAAGGCGCAGGCGTCGCCGCCACGACACCCAGAGGGCGACCACCCGAGGGGCGAAGGCGGCCGAGGCCCTGGGGGAAAGCGCAGCCCGCGTGGCTGCGGGGTCGCGGGCAGGCCCGCCGCCGCCTTCTAGCCCGGTCCTACCTCGGGATGGCGGC
>NW_006921715.1:6814134-6818853 GCF_000298275.1 Orycteropus afer afer | reverse complement strand
CGTCCCGGGGCGCCTCGGCCCGGAGAGCCGGCGGCGCGCCCAGGAGCTCCACATTGGTCACGGTTTTGCCGATGGTGAACCAGTCGTTAATCTGGTCGAGGGTGAGCTTACGCAGCATGCTCGGAGCCCCGCAGCACGCCGGCCTCAACCGCTCGTCAGTGCGGCAGGAGCGGCGGCGGCGGGAACGCGGCGCCGCCCTTCCGGCGCCCGCCCCAGCCCTCCAATCAGAACGCACCACATAGGCCGTGCCGCCACGTGCCGCTGTGCGCGCTCCCCGTGGCCTCACCCGCCAGCGCGCAAGGCCCGCTGGGAGCGTGTTCATTTTGGGCTTGACGCGACAGGCGTGCGAGCCCTGGGGACTCGGATGTGGAAGAAAATGGCTGGGAGGCATTCTCAGACCTCACCATTTAGGGCAACAAGATCTGAGGCTTGCACACTTGAAGCAGATAAGAAATGGGCATTTATTGAGCACCTGCTGAGGAGCTCTGGGGGCGTTGAGAATAAGACACTCGGCTACTACCTAGAAGGTCAGAAGTTCAAACCCACCAGCCTCTCTGCGGAAGGAAATTGGGGTGATCTATTTAAGTAAAGATTTAAAAAAAAAAAAACTTAACTGCCCTCGGTCGTATCCGACTGATAGCAGACCCCATTGGGTTTCCGAGGCTGTAAATCATGGAAGTAGATTGCTCAGTCTTCCTCAAAGCAGAAGATTTATGGCCTCCGAAACCCAGTGAGGGTTGCTATGAGTCAGAATCAACTAGATAGCAGTGAGTTTGGTTGCCTTTGATTTTGCTGTGTCCCTGGCCAGTAAAGACCCTGAGCATGGGTAACATGGAGGGCAAACCAGAGAGTGTGTTGCTGTGTTTTAGAGTCAAACTGCTGTGGGCTGTTAACCTGACAAACCCTTGCATCTAATTTGGATGAGAACAACAAAAGAAGGTCGGGAAGTTTTCTTGGGTAAAATCACACCTCAGTGGGCAACAATTTATATTTGTCTCTTCTTCAAATCTGCAAAGTGATTTTTTTTTTTTCCTTACAATTTCCACTTCTCTGCTGAAGGATGAAAAAGACTGAGCTAGATGAAAGGGAACTTTTAAGAGACATTACAAGACAATGTAGTTCGTGGATGAAGGCCTGAAGCCAGGTGGCCTTGATGGCTGAGTTTAAGAACTAACTGAAGTTCTCTGGAGGTGAAATAGAACTCAGTATAGTTCCTCATCTTCCTTCCTAAATCTGCATCCACAGGTGTCACTATCTTACAAACAACTACAGAGAGACACTTGTGGGGCCCTCAGTTTGTTGTGGTGTGGTGGCTTGTGTGATGCTAGAAGCTATGGTACCAGTATTTCAAACACCGGGAGGCTCATCCATCTTGGACTTTAGCAGAGCTTCCAGACTGAGACAGACTAGAAGGACCTAGTGATCTATATCTGAAAAAAATGGCCACTGAAAACCTTATACCTAGGAGCAAAACATTGTCTGATATGGTGCCAGAGGATGAGCCCCTCAGGATAGAAAACAAAAAACCAAACTCATTGCTGTTGAGTTGGATCCGACTCATAGCAAACCCCTCCTTGGGTTTCCAAGGCAGTATTACTACAGAGGTAGATTGCCCAATCTTCCTTCCAAGGAGTGGCTGGTGGGTTTGAACTGCCAGCCTTCTGGTAGGTAGTAGAATGCTTTAGGCACTATGCCACCAGAGCTCTGGGGAATAGCTGCTTTCTCAGAATAGAACCAACCTTAATGATGTGGATGGAGTAAAGCTTTCATGACATGACTCAAAATGGGAAGAAACACCTGCAAACATCCAATCATAAGCAGAATATGTAATGTATGAGGTATGGATCTAGGAAAAATTGGAAGTTATCAACAATGAAATGGAATACAGAAAGATTCATATTTAGCTATTATTGAGCTGAAATGGATTGGTATTGGCCACTTTGAATTAGAAGCAAATTGAAGACTAATGATGGCATATTCATCATCAAAGGGATCATTTCAACATCTGTCCTAAAGTCCAGTGCTGTCACCAATAGAATGATATCCATACACCTGCAAAGAAGACCAGTTAATAAAACTATTAGATTTACTCACCAACCACTAGTGCCAAAGATGAAGAAATTGAACATTTTTACCAGCATCTGCAGTCTGAAATTGATCAAAATTGCAATCAAGATGCATTGATAATTACTGGTGATTGGATTGATAGCTGGAAAATACAGCCTGATAGAAATGGTGATAGAGCTCTCATGATAGAATTTTGCAAGACCAATGACTTATTCATTGCAAGTACTGTTTTTCAACAATATAAGCAGTGACTATATATGTGGACCTCACTGGATGGAATACACAGGAATCAAATCAACTACATCTGTGGTAAGAGGTAATGGAGAAAGTCAGTATCATCAGTCAGAACAGGGCTATGAGCCAACTGCAGAATAGACCATAATGCAGTTGAAGCTGAAGAAAATTTTTTTTAAAAGTCCACATGAGCCAAAGTACAACCTTGAGTATATCCATCTGAATTTAGAGACCAACTCGGGAATAGAATTAATGTGTTGAACATTAATGATCAAACACCAGATGAGTTACAGAATGACATCAAAGATATCATACATGAAGAAAGTAAAAGATTATTAAAAGGACAGGAAAGAAAGAAAAGACCAAAATATATGTCAGAAGAGACTCTGAAACTTGCTTTTGAACATAGTGTCACTAAAGCAAAAGGAGGAAATGATTACAGAAGAATTAAATGGAAGGTTTCAGAGGGCAGGTCAGGAAGACAAAGTAAAGTATTGCCATGAGATGTGCAAAGACCTGGAGTTAGAAAATCAAAATGGAAGAACATGGCCGGCATTTCTCAAGCTGAAAGAACTGAGGAAAAATTTCAAACCTGGAGTTGCAATATTGAGGGATTCTTTGGGCAAGATACTGAATGACACAGGAAGCATCAAGGGAAGATGGAAGGAACACACAGAGTCACTGCACCAAAAGGAATTGGTTGACATTCCACCATTTCAAGAGGTAGCATATGATCAAGGGCTGATAATATTGAAGGAAGAAGTCCAAGCTGCACTGAAGGCATAGGTAAAAAGTAAATCTCCAAGAACTATGTAATACCAATTGAGATGTTTCAACAAACAGATGCAATGTTGGAAGCACTCACTCATCTATGCCAAGAAATGTGAAAGACAGCTACATGGCCAATCAAGGGGGAGAAATCCATATTTGTGCTCATTCCAAGGACAGGTGATCCAACAGAATGAGGAAAAAATCAAACAATATCATTAATATCACATGCAAGTATAATCTTGTGTAAAATAATTCAAAAAGTTGCAATGGTACATAGGAGACTGCCATAAATTTATACTGGATTCAGAAGAGGCTGTGGAACAAGGAATATCATTGCTGATATCAGATGAATCTTGTCTAAAAACCAGAAAGATGTTTGCCTGTGTGTTATTGACTATGCAAAGACATTGGACTGTGTGAGTCTTAACAAATTACAGATAACATTGCAAAGAATGGGAATTCCATACCACTTAATTGTACTCATGAGGAACCTGTACCTGGAGTAGGAGGCTGTCGTTCAAACACAACAAGGGGATATTGCATGGTTTTAAATCAGGAGGAGAGTGTGTCAGGGTTGTATCCTTTCACCATACTTAGTCTGAATGCTTCTTGAAAGGAAGATTGGGCAATTTATTTCCATAGAGATACTGCCTCGAAAACCAAACGAGGAGTCTAAGTTCAAAGTGCTCTAGGGGCTGGGTGAAATCTTCTCAACCTTGGGGTCCAGCTCTGCCTCCTGTTCCTGGCCCACTGGAACTAGAGGCGTTTCTTCACTCAGCTGCTAGCTGCTAGGGCTGACAAACCCAAGGTTGACAAATAAAAAGGCACAGTCCCGATGTTACCAAACCACACAGCAGGCCATTAGTTTAAGTCCATTGTAAGTCCCAAGGTCAGCAGAGCATGGCAGGCTGCTGAATAATGACATGGCTACATGCAGGGTCCAAGTGTGCCATAAGCTAGAGACCATTCCCAAAGCTGTGAACGGCACTGAGTTTTGAGTTTGAGTCTGTATGCTGAGCAAATAATCCAAGAAGCTGGATTATGTGAAGAGGAACATGGCATCAGGATTGGAGGAAGACATTAACAACCTGCGATATGCAGATGACACAAGTTTGCTTGCTGAAAGTGAAGACGACTTGAAGCACTTACTGATAAAAATAAAAAACTAAGGTCTTCAGTACGGATTACACTTCAACATAAAACAAAAATCCTCACAACTGGACCAAAAAGCAACATCAAGAGAAATGGAGAAAATAATTGAAGTTGTCACAGATTTCATGTCACTTGGGTCCACAATCAACACCCATGGAAGCATCAGTCAAGAGAAAAACAATGTAGTGCATCGTGCAAACCTGCTGCAAAAGACATCTTTAAAGTTGTTGTTGTTAAGTGCTGTCGAGTCATTTCCGACTCATAGCGACCCCATGCACAGCAGAACGAAACATTGCCCCATCCCACGCCAGCCCCACAATCCCTGCTATACATGAGCCCATCATCGCAGCCACCGTGTCAATCCATCTCGTTGAAGGCCTCCCCCTCTTTCGTCAACCCTACCAAGCATGACATCCTTCTCCAGGGAATGGTCCCTTCTTACAACATGACCAAAATAGGTGAGACGAAGTCTGGCCATTCTTGCTTCCAAGGAGC
>NW_006921715.1:6809884-6810734 GCF_000298275.1 Orycteropus afer afer | reverse complement strand
TTTATCCCCTTTCTCCTGCTCTCTGGTCCTGCTGCTTTGGGTGGGCCTGAGTTTCCTCTCCTCACCTAATCCCTTTGGCTGATTGCTCTTCTCTCCGGCTTCCTGGCTTTTAATTCCCTTTCTCCTGCTCTTCCGGCCTGCTGCTTTGGGTGTCCCTGAGTTGTCTCTCCTCACCTGTAACCCTGGGGCTGACTGCTCTTCTGTCCGGGTTCCTGGCTTTTATCGCCTTTCTCCTGCTCTTCCGGCCTGCTGCTCTGGGCGGGCCTGAGTTGCCTCTCCTCACCTAATCCCTTCGGCTGATTGCACTTCTCTCTGGCTTCGTGGCTTTTAATCCCCTTTCTCCTGCTCTTCCCGCCTGCTACTTTGGGTGTCCCTGAGTTGTCTCTCCTCACCTGTAACCCTGGGGCTTTAAAGTATTAAAAAGCAAAGATGTCACTTTGAGAACAAAGATGCACCTGAACCAAGCCATGGTATCTTCAATCGCCTCATATGCGTGTGAGAGCTGGACAATGAATAAGGAAGAGGGAAGAAGAGTGGATGCTTTTGAGTTGTGGTGCTGGCAAAGAATACTCAAAGTACCATGGATGCCAGAACTAACAAATCGTCCTGGAAGAAGTGCAGCCAGAATGCTCCTTGGAAGTGAGAATGGCCAAACATCGTCTTGCCTACTTTGCTCACGTTGTCAGAAGGGACCATTCTCTGGAGAAGGATATTGTTCTCGTTCCCTAGCGCCACTCTGACAGGAATATACCACCAAGGGATGGCTTAAACAAACAGGAGTTTATTCTCTTACAGTTTGGAGGCTTTAAGTCCAAGTTCAAAGTGCCAGGCTCTAGGGGCTGGGTGAAAG
>NW_006921715.1:6804364-6809414 GCF_000298275.1 Orycteropus afer afer | reverse complement strand
TCCACCATGGAGTTGATTGCCAGTCTCATCATGGGGTATAACTACCACCAGCTGCCCAGCCACTCAACCAGGCCCAGCCAAGTTGACACACAAACTTAACCACCACAGATATCATGCTTGGTAAAGTGGAGGGTGAATGGAAAAGGAGAAGGCCCTCAATGAGATGGTTTGACACAGTGGCTGCAACAATGGGCTCAGGTATAGCAGGAATCATGAGGCTGGCATAGGACCTGGCAGTGTTTGTTCTGTTGTATGTAGGGTCACCATGAATCAGAGCCAACTCAACAGCACATAACAACAACAACACCAGCTCTGCACAAGTAAGAATGGAGGACAGACTTGAGGAAACATTCTGAAAGAAAAGGCAGAAGGGAAAATCCAACACAGGTACACAGGAAGGAAGGTGACTAGGAGGATCAGGAGAGGAACAAGACATGGGTTGGGACTATGACCAATGTAGCCTTAGTGCCTGGCACAGTGTCAGCTCTTTCCTGAGGGCACAATAGAGGGTATCACTGTGGTGCAGTGAATTACATGGTATGGTTTTTCTAACCAGTCTTTGTGACTCCCACCAGATTACTGTGTGGTGCTGGTGGTGGTTGTTACATGCCATCAACTTGGCTCCAACTCATAGCGACCCTACATACAACAGAATAGAACACTGCTCAGTCTTGCACCAGCCTCACAATACCTGAGCCCATAGTTGCAGCCACTATATCAATCCATTTCATTGAGGGCCTTTCCCTTTTGTGTTGACCCTCCACTTTACCAAGCATGATATCTCCAAGGAATGGTTCCTTCTGACGTGACCAAAGTAGGTAAGACAGTCTGGCCATTCTCACTTTCAAGGAGCATTCTGGCTGCACTTCCTCCAGAACAGATTTGTTAGTTCTTCTGGCAGTCCATAGTACTTTGAGTATTCTTTGCCAACACCACAACTCAAAAGCATCAACCCTTCTTCCATTTTCCTTATTCATTGTCCAGCTCTCACATGCATAGGAGGTGATTGAAAACACCATGACTTGGGTTAGGTGCACCTTAGTCTTCAAAGAGACATCTTTGCTCTTCAGCATTTTAAAGAGGTCTTTTGCAACAGATTTGCCCAGTGCAATACATTGTTAAATTTTTTGACAGCTGCTTCCATTGGTGTTGATTGTAGAACCAAGCAATATGAAATCTTTGACAACTTCAACCTTCTCTCCATTTATGGTGATGCTGCTTATTGTTTAAGTTGTGAAGATTTTCATTTTCTTTATGTTGAGGTGTAATCCACAGTGCAGACTATAGTGTAATCTTTATCAGTAAGTGCTTCAAGTCACCTTCACTTTCAGAAGCATGGTTGTGTCATCTGTGTATCACAGGTTGTTAATGAGTCTTCCTTCAATCCTGATGCCATGCTCTTCTTCATGTAGTCCAGCTTCTCAGATTTACTTCCTCAGCATACACATTGAATAAGTGTGGTGAAAGGATACAACCCTGACGCACTCCCTTCCTCATTTAAAACCATGCAATATCCCCTTGTTCTGTTCTAATAACAGCCTTCTAGTCTAGGTATAGCTCGTGAGCACAATTAAGTGTTCTGGAATTCCTGTTCTTTGCAATGTTATCCATAATTCGTTATGATCCACACAATTGAATGCTTTTGGATGGTCAATAAAACACAACTAAACACCTCTCTGGTATTCTTTGCTTTCAGCTAAGATCCATGTCACATCCACCATGATATCCTTCATTCCACATCCTCTTCTGAATCCAGTTTGCATTTCTGGAAGTTCCCTGTCCCTATATTGCTGCAACCGTTTTTGAATTATCTTAAGCAAAATTTTACTTGTGTATGATATTAATGATAAAATCAAAAAATAAAAAATAAAAACCTCACTGCCGTCAAGTCAATGCAACTCATAGCGACCCCTCCTTTGTTTTCTGAGGTGGTATCTCTACATAAGTAGATTGCCCAATCTTCCTTCCAAGGAGTGGCTGGTGAGTTTGAACCACCAGCCCTCTGGTTAACAGTCAAATGCCTCAGGCACTACGCCACCAGAGCCCCCAATATCAATGATATTGTTTGATAATTTCCACATTCTGTGGGATCACCTTTCTTTAGAATGGGTACAAATATGGATGTTTTCCAGTCAGTTGGCCAGGTAGCTGTCTTCCAAATTTCCTGGCACAAACGAAGTGCTTCCAGCACAGCATCCATTTGTTGAAACATCTCAATGGATATCCCATCAATTCCTGGAGCCTTGTTTCTCGCCAATTCTTCAGTGCTGCTTCAACTTCTTTCAATACTATTGGTTCTTGATATATGCCACCTTCTGAAATGGATGAACATCAACTAATTCTTTTTGGTACAGTGACTCTGTGTCTGTGGTACCGTGACTCTATCTTCTCTTGATGTTTCCTGCATCATTCAATATTTTTCCCATAGAATCTTTCAATATTGCAACTCAAGGCTTGAATTTTTTCTTCAGTTCTTTCAGCTTGAGAAATGGTGAGCATGTTCTTCCCTTTTGGTTTTCTAACTCTAGTTCTTTGCACATTTCATTATAATAACTGACTTTGTCTTCTCAAGCTGCTCTTTGAAATCTTCTGTTCAACTTTTTAATCTGGTCATTTCTTCCATTTGCTTTAGCTACTTTCCATTCAAGAGCAAGTTTCAGAGTCTCTTCTGACATCAATTTTAGTCTTTTCTTCCTTTCCTGTCTTTTTTAATGACCTCTTGTTTTCTTCATGGATGATGTTCTTGATGTCATCCCACAATTTATCTGGTTTTCAGCCATTGGTGTTCAGTGCATCAAATTTATTCTTTAGATATTCTTTAAATTCAGGAGGGATATAATCAAGGTCATACTTTGGCTATTGTGGACTTGTTTTAATTGCCTTCACCTTCAACTTGAACATGCATATGAGCAGTTGATGGTCTGTTCCATAGTGAGCTCCTGGCCTTGTTTTGGCTGAAGATATTGAGCTTCTCCATTGCCTCTATCCACAGACGTAGTTGATTTCTGTGTACTCCATCTGGCGAAGTCCATATGTATTACCACTGTTCTGATTACCTAATGCCACTCTGACAAGAACTATACCACAAATGGGATGGCCTTAATAAACAGGAGTTTACTCTTAAAATTTGGAGGCTAATTTCAATTTGGAAGTCCAAGTTCAAAGTGTCAGGCTCTAGGGGCTGGGTGAAAGCCCCTCAACCTTGGGGTCCAGCTCTGCCTCCAGCTCCCAGCCCACAGGAGCTAGAGGCGTTTCTTCACTCAGACAGCTTCTGGCTGCTGAGGCTGAGAAGCCCCAAGGTTGACAAGTAAAAAGACACAGTCCCAATGTTATCAAACCACATGGCAGGCCATTAACTTAAGTCTATTGGAAGTCCCAAAGTCGGCAGAGCATAGCAGGCTGCTGAGTAACAACATGACTACATGCAGGGTCCAAGCATGCCATTGGCTAGAGACCATTCTCCTTATATACAGGAAGCAGACCACATACCCAAAGCAGCTACTCAGCTGCTTGTGGTAGATCCCACCATGGAGTTGATTGCCAGTGTCATCATGGGGAATAACTACCACCAGCTGCCCAGCCACTCAACCAGGCCCAGCCAAGTTGACAGAAAAACATAACCACCACAACCACTGTTCATGTTTTTGAAAAAAGGTATTTGTAATGAATAAGTTGTTGGTCTTGCCAAATTCTATCATGCAACATCTAGCGTCATTTCTATCATTAAGGTCATATTTTCCAAATATGGTGGTTCTTCTTTGTTTCTAACTTTTGCATTCCAATCACCAGCAATAAATACTCAACATATCTCAACTGCATGTTTTGTCAATTTCAAACTGCAGAAGTTGGTAAAATTCTTCCAATTTCCTTGTCTTTAGCTTTCGCAGTTAGTGCGTAAATTTGCATAATAGTAGAACTAACTGGCCTTCCTTGGAGGCATATGGATATTATCCTACCACTGGCAGCACTGTACTTCAGGAAAGATCTTGAAACATTCTCTGTGACGATAAACGCCACACCATTCCTCTTCAATTTGTCATTCCTGGCATAATATATCATGATTGTTTGATTCAAAATGGTCAAAAACGGTCCATTTCAGCTTACCGATGCCTAAGATATTGATCTTTATGACCTCCATTTGCTGATGTGGCACAACTCAAAATGGGAAGAAACAGCTGCAAATATTCATTAAAAATCAGAACATGGAATGTACAAAGTATGAATGTAGGAAATTTGGAAGTTGTCAAAAATGAAGTGCAACACATAAAGATTACTGGGTAGAACCATGCAAATTAGGTGTATGGAACTCTAATGTGAGGATTGGTTAGTTTTGTCATTCTACGAGGCTTAAAATGAGTCCGCCTAGAGGCAGAAGTGGCGATCTCACTGCCATCAAGAGACAAGAGCTGGAGATGGAATGGAGCACCTCCTTGGAGCCGAGAGCCCTGCGCTGGACCTCCTTGGTAGAGATGGCAGAGGCAACCAGCTGAGATGACTGGCTGAGGAACCAAGAGGCATGGGACAGAGCCATGGGCTTGCCAGCCCACTGGGCAAGAGAGCTGACTGCCTTTGGGCAGGAGGCTTGCTGGCAGAGTGGGGTGCACCTAGGTATACCTATTGGCAGAGCTACAAGAGCTTTGCAACCCTTGCCCAGGTAGGGCAGAGGCCAGGCTGAGCAGCCAAGGGCCAGAGAGGTGTGCCTGAGGGCACAGCAGAGGGGAGACTGTTCTGATTGAAGAACTGTATCCTGAGAGCTTTCTGCAATCTGAATTGTAACCTGTTACTTCCCTAAAAAACCCCATAATCATGAGTATTGTTTGTGAGTTCTGTGTGGCCGTTGCAATAAATTGTCAAACCCAGCAGAGAAGTAGTGAATGCCAAGGAAGGGACGGTTAGTGTCAGAATTGGTAAAAGGGCTGCAGGGATTGGATAAGAAAACACAACCCATCCATACGCTGCCTACAAGAGACACACCTTAGAGATAATGACAAAAACAGACTAAAAATCAAAGGTTGGAAAAAGATATATCAAGCAAATGGCAACTGTAAGA
>NW_006921715.1:6786381-6787897 GCF_000298275.1 Orycteropus afer afer | reverse complement strand
TCTGTGGGATCACCTTTCTTTGGAATGGGTACAAATATGGATCTCTTCCAGTCAGTTGGCCAGGTAGCTGTCTTCCAAATCTCTTGGCATAACCGAGTGGGTGCCTCCAATGGGACATCGGTTTGTTGAAACATCTCAGTGGGTATTCTGTCAATTCCTGGAGCCTTGTTCTTTGCCAATTCTTTCATAGACTTCCTCCTTCAGTACCATTGGTTCTAGATCATATGCCACTTCCTGAAATGGATGAAGATCAACCAGTTCTTTTAGGTACAGTGACTCTGTGTATTCCTGCCATCTTCTCTTGATGTTTCCTGCATCATTCAGTATTTTGCCCACAGAATCTCCCAATATGGCAGCTCGAGGCTTAAATTTTTTCTTCAATTCTTTCAGCTTGAGAAATGCCGAGCGTGTTCTTCCCTTTTGATTTCCAGACTCCAGGTCTTTGCACATTTCATTATAGTAATTGGTTTTGTCTGCTCGAGCTGCTCTTTGAAATCTTCTGTTAGGCTCTCTTATCTTGTCATTTCTTCCATTGGCTTTAGCTTCTCTCCGCTCAACAGCAAGTTTCAGAGTCTCTTCTGTCATCCATTTTGGTTTTCTCTTCCTTCCTCGTCTTTTTAGTGATCTCTTGCTTTGTTCGTGGATAATTTTCTTGATATCCTCCCACAATTCTTCTGGTTTTCGGTCGTTGGTGTTCATTGCATCAAATCTGTTCTTCAGATGATCTCTAAATTCAGGAGGGGTATATTCAAGATCATATTTTGGCTCTCTTGGACTTGTTTTAATAGTCTTTAACTTCAGGTTTCCACAGTCAGCTCCTGGCCTCGTTTTGGCTGAAGATACTGAGTTTTTCCACCACCTCTTCCCACAGATGTAGTTGCTCTGATTCCTGTGTGTTCCATCTGGTGAAGTCCACATGTAGAGCTGCCATTTGTGTTGTTGAAAAAAGGTGTTTGCAATGAGCAAGTCGTTGGTCTTGCAAAATTCTAACGTGCAAGTTCCAGCATTATTTCTGTCACCAAGGCCAAATTTTCCAACTACGAATAATTTTTCTTTGTTTCCAACTTTTGCATTCCAGTCCCAGTAATTTTTCTTTGTTTCCAACTTTTGCATTCCAGTCACCAGTGATAATTAACACATCCTGATTGCATGTTCGGTCAATCTCAGACTGCAGAAGTTGATAAGAATCTTCAATTTCCTTATCTTTGGCTTTGGTGGTTGGTGCATAAATTTGAATAATAGTTGTATTAACGGGTCTTCCTTGTAGGCGTATGGCTATTATCCCATCACTGATAGCATTGTGCTACAGGACAGATCTTGAAACATCCTTTGTGATGATGAATGCCACACCATTCCTCTTCAAACTGTCATTCCCGGCATAGTAGATCATATGGTTGTCTGATTCATAATGGCCAAAACCAGTCCATTTCAGCTCACTGATGCTGAGGATATCAATCTTTATGTGTTCGATTTCATTTTTGACAACTTCTAATTTTCCTAGATTTATACTTCGTAC
>NW_006921715.1:6781457-6785686 GCF_000298275.1 Orycteropus afer afer | reverse complement strand
GTCGCTAGGACTGATTGTTTCCATGAATTTTGGTTTTCTTCATTCTTCTTTGCTCTGGACGAGGAGAGACCCATCGTTGCATCTAGACGGCAGCTTGAAAACAGCCAGCTTTTGAAGTTCTGTGCACAGCATCTTTTGATCCTAAGCTTCTTTTCCTTGGGAGCCAAAACCAAACCAAACTCACTGCTGTCGAATTGGATCCGACTCATAGCAACCCCTCCTTGGGTTTCCAAGGCGGTATCACTACAGAAGTAGATTGCCCAACTTTCCTTCTGAGGAGTGGCTGGTGGTACAAACCCACCAGCCTTCTGGTTAGCAGTCACGTGCCTTAGGCACTACGCCACCAGAGCCCCTTCTCTTGGGGGCAGGATTTCGGTTATTGCTTCCTGAAGCCCTATACATCCGTCTGGGGTCATTCTCCTTCTACCTGAATAATGAATGGCAATATTTTATTGGGGACCTGCTGTTTATCCTCTCAGTCTTAGTTTGTTTGAAAATGATTTTTTTCTCACTGTCTTTACTGAATGAGAATGCTCCCAGAGACATCTAGATTGGTGGTTTTTGGAATTCTTCTTTGTCTTTCTGATGGTCACCTGACTTCCTCTCACTCTCCCTGCTCTGAAGACTTTGCCTTTCATTTTCTGCAGTCTTATTGTGACGTTTCAAGGCGTTGATTCTTTCATCTGCCTACTTGGTTTGGGTAAGGATTTTTTTAATCTTTGACATGTATGTTCTCAGCCATTATCCATTCAAATATTTCTGCCCCATCTCTGTTTCGTTTCCTTCTAAGACTCCAATTACATGCATGGCGGATTTTCCTACCCTTCCCTCTGTACCTTTCATCCTTTATCTCCGCTCGCTGCTGAAGGGTTTCTTCTAACCTCTTTCAGTAAATTAACTCTCCGATTGCTGCTCAAGCCATCCAGGTTCTAGTGAAGCTTTACAATCGGCTGCGTCGTTTCAAACGATACGCAGTTCTCCACCGAGTTTTTCGATCTTGTTTTGTGCTTCCTTGAGCTTAGGAAGCGTGGTTGTTTTAAACAGTGTGTCTGTCAGGTCCCTCATCTGGAGCCCCTGGGGATGTGTTTCCACTCTCAGTGATTAATACTCATAAAAATAATGCAAAGAAAAAAAAGTCCACAAGACAAAGAAGATGGCAGGAAACCCAGATGGAGGCCGACTTCTCTGCCTCTAGCAGAGCAAGTAAGAAGAGCTCCTGTTTTTAGGTTGATTAACTCGTCCCAGTTTGTCCAGGACTGAAAGTTCCGCCTCCCAGAACAGTTAAAAAAACAAAACAAAACAAAAAAAAACACCTCACTGCTCACTGCCACCCAGTGGATTGGACTCATAGCGATCCCTCCTTGGGTTTCCGAGGCGGTATCTCTACGCAAGTACATTGTCCAATCTCCCTTCAGAGGATTGGCTGGTGGGTTTGAACCGCCAGCCTTCTGGTTGGCAGTGACAACCCTCATCCCACACGCTCCCTTCCTCCAAACCCCAGCGCCTTGCTGGCGTTCCTTCGGCCATTCCCAGGGCGCCCACCAGAGGGCGCTGCGGTGCGCAGGCGCGACGGCAGGGGCGCTCTGTCCTCTCAGCTCCTCTGCTCCTTCCTCCTTCCCGGCAGGCCTCGCGCGGCGCCTGCGCGATCGGTGACCTTCCGACTCGTTCCTTGGTTGTGGGTCCTCTGTCCCAAGGAACCGTTCGTCCTGCGGCGAGGTGAGTGCAAGCTGGGCCCGCTGGCAACGGCGCGCGGAGCGGTCGGCGGCCGGGAGGCAGCAAACTTCCCAACCCCTCCGGGCTCTCCTGACCTTGGGGTCCGAGCCTCCCCGGCGCAGTGTGCTTTTCCTTCCAAACCGTAACCCGAATCCGGTGCCCTGAAGTCGGTTCCGACTCCTAGTGACTCCAGGACAGAGGAAGACTGTCCCGGAGGGTTTCTGGGGCTGTCGTTTTCACAGCGGAGCGGCGGGTGGGCTGGAACCGACGACCTGGCGATTGGCAGCCGAGCGCCAGTCTCCCGGGCCTTCGGGGTCCTTGCGGGACCGTTTCGGGGCCTGGATACTAGCTCGTGGTGGCCGCGAACGATTACACCGGTTGCTTCGCGCCGACGCATCTAGTGCAGGAGCTCAGGTGGCGCGGTGGTTGACGCGCTCGGCTGCGGACCCGAAGGTCGGCGGCCGGAACCCTGCAGCGCCTCCCCTGGGGACACGAGGCCGCCGCGTCCCTCGCTCCCGTACGGGGCAGCTCTGGCCTGTGCCCCGGGCCCCGCGGAGTCGGCGGCGCCTCCCGGGCGCTGGACTAGGTTTTCGGTTTTGCTCTGTGTGCCATTGGACCTTTCGTGGGCCATTGGAGGTTCGGTGGGTAACCAGGCGCACGCAGCGAGTTAGAGATGGAGCTAGAATCCACAGCACGAACTGTTAGCCCCTGGTTAGGGCCGTCTCGACGTGATGCCTCGGGTCTCCTTGCAACACACGAACGTGTTCTCCCAGGAAGTCTTGTGCCAGGTGCCAGAGGGTGACCACGGAAACCACCCGGAGCTCCGCCCCGATCCCGTGCCCCGAGGACCATTTAACGGGGTACCGTGCAGGCGACGTGTGTACGCTGAAACCTCAGCCCGTGCCCCAGCATCCACTGACCTTGGAGGAGGCTGGGAGCTTGCAGAATCCAGTGCCCTAAGGCTGTTGCAGCCGTGCTACACGAGCTGCCAGGAACTGCCCATGTCCGGCCCAGCGCAGCCTTGGCCTGAAGGAAAGTCAAGGGAAGGCGTGACAGTTGACAGCACCACGGGCCCTGGGCACACTGTCGGCATACGTGGGAGCTCCGGCCCCTTCTCAACGACTTTGCACCCTCTGGGTTTATTTGACTCTCGTGGACCCTCACCTGGCCTGGCTCTTTGTAAAGCCCCTGCCTGGCTGGGCCTGCGCCCCCACAAGTGGGGCCGTCTCTTGAAGTCCCCTGCCTCGTGGGATCCTGGTGGCTTCGTGCCATTGCCATCAGCAGGGTATTGGTGGCCATTCTTTGTCTCACTGCTGCGGTCACTGAGCTGAGTCCATGCCAGCATGAGGCCAGATCCTCAGATGCCATCAAGAGCCCTGTGGGGCAGGTGGAGGCATCCCTCCTTCCCCACAAAGAGGCCTCTAGAAGGACAGCTTCAGGGGCTGGCCCAAGGTCCAGAGCAGAGCAGCGGCAGAGCTGGGGCTGGCACCCAGGCCTCCAGGCTCTTCAACCCCATGAGGCCTCCGGAGCCCCCTCTCCTTCCTGCCCTCCCTCCTTCTCCCTCCCTTCCCCCCTCCCTCCATTCCCTCACCTCCTCCCTCCCTTCCCTCCTCTCTTCCCACCTCCCTCCCTTCCCTCCTTTCTTCCTCACCATCTCCCGGCAGCTGGGCTCGGAGCAGAAGAAGTCACTCAATGCCTCTGAGCTCTCCCAGGGCTGCGGCTTCCCAAGTCCCTCTCAGGGTCCCTTCTCAAGGAACCTTGTGCTTTGTCCAAACCTCCCAGTACAGCTAAGGACAGGAAATTCGAGGGTGGATGCTTCTGCTAGGGGTCTGGACACCTCGGGCCTTCCCAGGAGGACACAGCCCCCTCCTCCAGGCTTACACTTAGGGCTAACTCCCAGGCCTTTTCTCACCCGACAGAAAGTCTCCCCTGTGGGGGAGCAGGGACCAGGGAAGACAGACTCTGGGCGTGCTTAGGGGCACAGATGTGGGTGACTTATAGATCTCGTCCGTGACCGGTCGTGCCGCCGAGCTGTGTGTCTCACAGTGCACGTTGGGAGGGTCGGGACCAGTGCAGGGAAGAATCACAGACCCAGCACATAGGAGACACAGTTGAACTTGGGGAACATTCTCAGAATAAAGTTGAGGTCGTCACCTGGCCTTCAGGGCCCTGCACAGCCTGGCCTGGCTCCCTCCCGTGGTCCAGCAGTGGCACTTTGTGTGATAGGCACTGGGTGTACAGTACCAGGCACTGTACATGCAAGACCCAGCGCTTCACACTGCATCCACATAACCACCCTGGGGGGCAGGGAGCACTTCGTAGCTCTGTTTTGTTGTTGTTGTTGTTGTTGTTGTTAGGTGCCGTCAAGTCGTTTCCAACTCATAGCGACCCCATGCACAGCAGAACGAAACACTGCCCCATCCCGCACCAGCTCCATGATCCCTGCTATACTTGAGCCCATCGTAGCCACTGTGTCAATCCATCTCATTGAAGGCCTCCCCCTCTTTCGTCGACCC
>NW_006921715.1:6749307-6778707 GCF_000298275.1 Orycteropus afer afer | reverse complement strand
CAATCCTACTTCCGTAGTGATACTGCCTCGGAAACCCAAGGAGGGGTCGCTATGAGTCGGGGCTGACTCGACGGCACATAACAACAACAACAACAATCCATAGGACTAAGGCTGGGTTTACTCAGATGATGCAGCTCTTTCCCAGTCCTATTGAGAGCCTTCTAACCTAACCGGACTATTCATAAAGTTGTGTGGTAGTGTATCAGTGTTTCTTTGCTATTCATAAGGTTTTCCCTGGCCAATTATTTGAGAAATGGATGGCCTCTTCCTTCTTCCTAGTCTGTCTCAGTCTGTGAGCTGGGCTGATACCTGTGCACCATTTGTATCCCGCTTGGTTTGAAACACCAGTGGCTCAGCCTCAAAACTCACATCAACACATCACCATGGTAGGCCAAACCGACAGACAAGTTTGTCTCCCTGTTGGAAACCTCTCGTACCACCCTTACCTTGGTTCCTGCGGCTGACTGCTCCTCTGTCCAGGTTCCTGGGCCTTTAATCCCCTTTCTCCTACTCTCCCGTCCTGCTGCTTTGGGCATGCCTGGGTTCTCTCTCCTCACCTGGACCCCTGCAGCTGACTACACCTCTGTCCTGTGTCTGTATTATAGGTGTGGAAATGGGCAGCTTGTCTTAGCTCATACGTGGAGAAAGCAGGACTTGAGTCTGGGCCGCCATGGTGGCCACCTTTGACCCCTAACTCTCCGAGTTCACTGTGACTGTGGGGTCTTGGTCACCTTTGCTCTGACTGGGGGGTCTTGGCACATATGCTGCATCTGGGACTAGGGCACTCTCCTGTCCTGTGTTCTGATCACGAAAGGACAGTGTTAGGCCCTGGGCAACCACTCGTTCACATTCACCGAATGAATCAGTGGCCACGTGATCTGGGTTCCCATGGTGGAAAACCAGAGAAAAGCGAGGAAAGGCAGGCTTGTGGCACATGGGGCAGGACGTGTCCGAGGAGATGGGAGAGGGCTTCGATCGGTTACACTCGCCCTGGTTTAGCTTGCCGTTGTCCAGTGGGCCATTTCAGGCGTTGACAGAGCAGGTGAAACGACGTCTGGTGTAGAAACTGTCAACCACTCAAAAGCATGGCTTTGAGGCCTGCCTCTGAAAATGAACCGTGTCGTTTTGGGGACAGGTGGCTTTTCCCAGTCAAGCCCAGTAAATAACAAGTCCTGTTCCTTAAATAAACTCTGTGGTGACAGTGCCTCTCATGCCATACCCGCATCTCCGTAGGCTGTCTGTGTGACATTGCAGGGGACTTCCAGACTGAGCTACAGCTGATCACAGGGCACCCCTGCCTGTGTGTCAGCTTCACAGGGGAGTCAGCATCCCTCGGCCATGTTCTGTCCAGCCTTGAACGCCAGCACAGTGCCTAACACGAGCATGAGCACATCCTCGCTTTTCAGTTGAGACTTTTCAGAAACTGAGTGTAGCTCTGGGCATGGTGTTATGGAGGACAGCCATGGAGGAGGGGAGGCATGGAGACGACCCTGGTCACAGCCTGCCTGTGGCCACTCTGGTGCTTGGGAGAGATGACCGAGCACCAGCACCGCCAAGCGGGAGGCAGAGAGTGGGGGTTGTGCTTGAAGGGCTGTGGACAAAACCAGAGCCCCAGGTGGTGGAGGACATGACCGCCATGCAAGTGTGGGGTGGCCCTGGGGAAGGGGGCAGCAGTCTATCCCAAGAGTGGCTCCCTGTCGGGCAGCAGTGGAAATAGGGTCAAACTTAATAGGTAGCCAGGCTTACACAGTGTCGCTGTTACTGGGTGCTGTCGAGTGGGCTCTGACTCACAGGGACCCGCGTGACGGAGCCAAACCGTCCCTTAGGGTTTTCCCTGCCATGACCTTTCCGAGAGGAGACCCCCAGGGCTTTCTCCCACAGAGGTGCTGGGTGCGTTCAAACCATCAACCTTCCAGGCTGCCAGGCCCTTACCCTGTTGAGCCACCGGGCTCCTAGGTTAGAACAGTAGCCATGCTGACATTTATCACTGTGTTTCGCTTTCAGATGCTGCAAAGCCTCGTTAAGAATGTCTGGGTGCCCATGAAGCCCTACTACACCCAGGTGTACCAGGAGATCTGGGTAGGGATGGGCCTCATGGGCTTGATCATTTACAAGATCCGCCGTGCCGGTAAGCATCTTCCCGTGGATTTGGTGAAGCCAACAAGGGAATCACTCCTAGTTTGGTTCCTGTTGCAGAGGAACCATAAGAATCTGTGACTTGATGTCCCCAGTGTGTCTTCTGGGGGCACCTCTGACAACAGCGGTGACATGCAGGAGGGCACACTTCAGGCTGCGGGCTTAATGAGGAGTCGCACCAGCCCTTGGGTTCTTTGTGCACCTGCCAGGCCCCTTTCTAGGACATGTGAGAGTGAGGGGAGTGTTAGGAAGGGAGAGAGGGTCTTCTGCCAGGTGTGGGGTGGCGGTTCTGCTGCACCGGAGCCTTTGAGGAGGATGCTGACTGACTGGTGTTTGTGTTAAGAACTCCAGCGAAAAGAGGGAAGAGAGGAGTCAGAGGCGATGACAAGATCGGCAGTTGGGAGAGTTGGTGGTTGGTGGTTACTGAAGTTGGGGGATGGGTATGTGCAGGTACCATATTCCTTCTGTGTGATTCTCTGTGTGAGCGTTTCCAAAGACGAGATCCCAGAAGGAAACAAGATGGTTACTGGCTCGGTGGCTACAGCATCGGTACCATGGGGAGAAAAGGCCGGGGGAAGAACTGAGAAGTTGGGACCCAGACACAGTGCAGGGACCTGGTGGCCTGCTGGCGGGGCAACAGGGATGGCCTGGAGGCTGTAAAAGACCACTGGGGAGATGCAAGCGCCTTGGTGATCTTAGGGAATTAGGGATTTTCTTAGGCCATAGTGGTGCAGTGGTTAAGCAATTGGTTACTAAATGGAAGGTTGGTGGTTCACACCCACCAGCCGCTCCAAAGGAGAAAGATGAGGCAGTTGGCTTCTGTGAAGATTGACAGCCTTGGAGACCCTGTTGGGCAGTTCCACTCTGTCCTCTAGGGGCGCTGTGGGTCAGAATGGACTCCACGGCAGTGGGTTTGGCTTTTGGGTTCTTAGGCATTATGGCTGTATTGCAGATATGGGGGGTATGTGTAAGAGGTGCAGACAGGAGTTTTTCAGGGTGAAGTCCCATGATACACGGTGCCTGTTGTACCTTTTCTAAAATGTTCTTGTAATACAAGTGTGGAAACACATACCCACTTGGTTCTCAGTGGGACAGAGGTGGGACATGGTCACAGGTATCACTGAGGCATTGACTAAAAAGTGCCCTCACCAGATGGGCGGGTAGACACACTGTGCCCATACAGTGGAATATTTGTCAGCTGTGATGGGCAGTGGAGTCTTGGTCCACATGGATGAACTTTGAAAGCATTGTGCAGAGTGAAATCATTTGGTCACAGGGACAAACACCGTGTGACCCTACTCCTGTGAAACATCCAGAAAGGCTCATGTGTGGAGACCGGAGTTGATTAGAGGTCCCCAGGGGCTGGGGGAGGGGAGATGGGAGGTCTTACTTATGGGGAGCTGAGGTGCTGTTTAGGGGGTGAAAATGTTGTAGAACTTAATAATGATCACGGCTATACACTGTGGAATGTAACGTCACTGAGTTACACATTTTGAAATGGTAAATGGCAAATTTATGCTGAGAAAAAGAAGACAGCTTTGTTTGTGAGGGAAACATTGGAGGACATGGTAGGAGTGACGTGCCCAGAGCCTGCGGTGCTGTTACCTGCTCAGAGAACATCTCTGGCAGTGACTTGGCTGTGAGATGGAACGTTAACTTTTCTACTATCGGAAAACTTCGAGAATGGCTCCCTGAAGTGGTGAGCTGCCAGCCAGATGCTGACTTCAGAAGCGCGTTGACTGAAGACATTGTTCAGAGCGCCAATATGACCAACCTCTCCTTTTTATTTTAGATAAAAGAAGTAAAGCTTTGAAAGGTAAGAGCCTCACTTTCTGAGGGGGCACTGTGGCTGGGGCTGAAGCATGTGGTTCACTGTTTGGAAATGAAGTTGCCATGCGGCCAGCAAATGTGTGAGACACGGTGGAGGACTTGAGGACCGGCCGCCGGGGAAGCATCTGCTTGGGTGTTAGCACCCGCCGCTCACCCATCTGGCGCTAGTGGCACTCCTGGAGCAGTGACGAGTGGGTTAATCGGGTGGCTGAGGTCACTGGTGGGGACGCACTCCTCAGCTGCACAGGCTTACTGTCCTTGTGAACCCCCTAGTGACGTGTGCCTAACACAGAGGGGTCTGGAAGGGAGTGCCAAGCGCGGGCTGGCATTTCCGTGTCATTTGATTTCCAGATAGCAGTGATGCTGCAGTGGTCTGAGTCGTGTGCGCACGCAGTGTGCCTTGTGAGGAGTGGCCGTCCCAGCCCTCCTGCTTGCACCTGAGGGGCACAGCCCTGCTGGTCCCACGTGGTGGTCATCCTCTGACCTGTCTTGAGTTGGAAAATCATCGTTTGCACTTTCTGACACTGACATCTGCATGATAAATCGTGTCTGCCTTGTTCCTCCCTTCACTGTCTTTCTGCTGTTTCTCTTCCAAAAGCTTCGAGCCCTGCGCCTGCCCACGGCCACCACTGAGCAGCTTCACGTGGAGTGTCCGTCAGATGAGACGTCAGTCTGGCTGTGATTGAAGCAAGAACATTAGGGTCAGGGAACCTGGCCGTGCCCTCATGCGAGCCCCATTTACTTGGAGATAGGAATAAACACCTGAGACCCACCTCTGCCTGTTGGGTCCTGCTTTCTGTGGCACTGTCCTCTTGGCTCTCCTGGGTGCCAGTCTTAGTCTCGGCAGAGCACTGGTAACCCGCATGGTGAGGCAGCCGGGATCTTGCAGAGCCACCCGGCACTGGGAACCCTGGGGGACTACAGGGTGTCCCAGTTACCACAGGCATGGAGCAGGAGCAGCATCTAGGCACACGCCCACCTCTGACGGTCAGGACACGCTGCTGCTTGGCTGTGTGACTTCCCTGAGCTGCAGTCCGTCATCTGGAGAATGGAGGGGATGATGGTGTACAGGTCCTACCGTAGCGAGAGGACCAGCGAGCGAGGAGGCGCAGGAAGGCCGACCGCATTGCGAAGGCCTTTGGAGAGGAAGGTGGTGATGCTCGCGTGGTGGGTGAGTTGTGGGCTCTAGGAGAAGCTTCCCCCAGGAAATGATAATGCATGAGGCAGAGTACGCAGGACAAGTCGGCTGATGTTTTTCTAAGTGGCACTAATGTCAAAAGAATTTTCCTTATTTTTCTCCATCTAAAGCAGTTACCAGGAGCTCTGGTGGTGCAGTACCTAAGGCATCTGACTGCTAACCAGAAGGCTGGTGGTTCAAACCCACCAGCCACTCCTCGGAAAGAAGTTTGGGCAGTCTACTTCTGTATAGATACTGCCTCAAACCCAAGGAGGGGTCGCTATGAGTGGGATCCAACTCAACAGCAGTGAGTTTTGTTTTGTTTTGCTTAAAGGCAGTGGGGTGATTAAGTTTTTTTTGTCAACTTGGCGGGGCCTGGCTGAGTGACTGGGCAGCTGGATGTAGGATCCCCCATGATGAGACTGGTCATCAGCTCCACGGTGGAATCTACTGGGAGCAGCTGAGTAGCTGCCTTAGGGATCTAGTCTGCTTCCTGTACATAAAGAGAAGCCTTGGGGAATGGTCTTTAGTTTATGGCACGCTTGGACCCTGCATGTGGCCATGTCATTCAGCAGCCTGCCATGCTCTGCCGACCTTGGGACTTACAATGGACTTGAACTAATGGCCTGCCATGTGGTTTCGTAACATTGGGACTGTGCCTTTATTTGTTGACCTTGGGCTTGTTAGCCTCAAGGCAGCCAGCAGCTGCCTGAGTGAAGAGATGCCTCCAGCTTCAGTGGGAGCAGGAGGCAGAGCTGAAGCCCAAGGTCGAGAGGCTTTCACCCAGCCCCTAGAGCCTGGCACTTTGCACTTGGACTTAAAGCCTCCAAACTGTGAGAGAATAAACTCCTGTTTGTTAAGGCCATCCCATTTGTGGTACAGTCTTGGCAGAGTGGCACTAGGTAACCAGAAGAAGCAGTTACCACAGAGCTCGTGTGGCATAGTAGGTAATTTGGCTGCTAACCAGAAGGTCAGTGGTTCACACCCGCCACCTGCTGCACAAGAGAAGGATGAGGCAGTCTGCTTCCGTAAAGGGTTACAGCCTTGGACACCCTCTGGGGCAGCTCTGTTCTACCCTACAGGGTTGCTGTGAGTTGGAATTGATGCACTGGCAGTGGGTGTGTGAGGCAGTTACCAGAAGCCCTCCAAGTGCAAGCAAGGCAAGGATTCTAGAGCAGTACGTGTCGGGTGGAAGTGTGACCTCATGGGAACCTCGCTGTGGAGCGGAAATGACGGCCTGGATCCCGTCTCGGACAGAGGCTAGCCCTGATTCCTCATGGGCCTGGCCCACGACCGGCCCTGCTGGTGACCTCTGAGCCTTGGTCTCCTCTTATAAACTGGGTGGGACCTGCCTGTCTGGCTTGTTCACAGCAGCAGGGTCGTGGGGCTCACGGGAAATGGACGTGAAAGCGTCACGCAGCACTGGTGGGCAGGTGTGATCGAGGGTGACAAGGAGACTGAGCCCCGTGTCCCTCTGTAGCGAGTGAAAGTGTCCGCTGGTAAGAGTTCTGTCCTGGCTCCAGAGGGTGAATCTGTGATTCAAAACAACCCTGGTGAATTACGCACCTGGGCCAGCAGTTCTCAGATGTGAGCGGCCCCAGGATCGCTCGGAGGGCTGATCCCGGCATTTCTGTTCCAATCGGGCTGGACTGGAACTTTCTGACAAATTCCCAGGGGATACTAATGCTGCTGGCCTGGGGGCCATAGTGAAAACTCCTCATCTATACAGAGAGTGGGCCCCAAGCCCAGCCGTGACTCACTTGGACCCTCACATCCACGATGCTGCCAGTCATGGGGTGTGCCAGGCGCCAGCCCCGGGCCCAGCATCCCGGCATGGTTAGTCCAGAGACCCTGAGGAGGCAGCACAGCAGCTCCTGTGTTCAGAGGAGGGAAGGGCTGAGGAAGGTGAAGTGACGTGCCAGAGGGGTCCCGGCCACAAGACTGGGGGCAGGGCATGGCCTCCAGGGTCTAGGCCCCCTCTGAGGAGGATGAGAAGCAGGACTGTGGGTGCCACAAAGCCATCCAGGTGCCTGCCTGGGAGCACTGCCCACGAGGCCTGTGGTGGTGCGTTTCCCCTTTACCTCTCAGGTTCCTTCAATTAAAATCTGACTGAATCAGTTCTGTTGTAAAAAACCTGGAGGAGGTCTGGGATGTTTGTGAGGGACATGTGGGAGGAATGTGCTGTCAGGAAAGGGCTGCCTGCCTCCGGGGGGCGTTCGGATAGAGGATGGGCCAGGGCATGCTGGAGGATGTCAGAGGTCAGCGCCCTGGGAACTTGGCCAAGGACTGGCCTCAGGGAGAGCGACAGAGCAGCCGTCAGCTACACGGAGGGGTGTCCTGGCCCTCTAATCCAGGACAGGCCGGTATCTTGTAGGAGCGTGAGTGGTTTGTGGCTGACCCAGAACCCACCCACTCTCCACGAAGGAGGGAGAAACTCCTGGAATGCCTGCAGCTTTGGGAACAGTGAGGGCAGGGCGTGTTGGAGGCCAGCCTCTAGGTGGAGACGGGCACCAGGCCCGGGGGACACTGGCCAGCAGGGGCCCTGGGACTCGGCAACTGTGCTGACCACTGACCGCTGGGGAGCACCAGGCTGCGGAGCGCCGCCGGGCAGAGCAGGCAGTGTTCTGGAGGAAGCTCCCCTCCCACACGCCTCCTCTGCTCAGTGCCTTTCACATTTGGTGGAGCGACCCTGAGGCAGAGCGAAGGCACACAGACCAGACATCGGCTGATAGGGTTTGAGCAACATCCTCTCGGGCCTGCACCTCCCCTGGCAGGAGGGTCCCTTCCTCATCGCCTGGTGGTACCTCCCGGGGCTCCTTCCGCCCTGTGGAGACCTGGCACGGCAGGTTCCTGGTGCTCGCAGAGGGGTGAATCTCTGGAGCCAGCAGGGACCGTGCACCCACGTGGCAGGCCCTCCTGTCCCACACACGAGGACAGGAAGGTCGCACAGCGGGTTGGCTGGTGGAGCCGGCCTTCAGCACTCACTGTCCTGCACCCGGGCTCCAAGCACGTCCTGTGTGCGTCATGCCTCGTGTACATGGATCCCAGCAGATTGATGAATCTAAGATTGTCTCTTAAAGATGAACCCAAGTTTGTCTCCCTGTTGGAAACCTCTCATACCGCCCTTACCTGGGTCCCTGCGGCTGACTTTTCCTCTGTCCGGATTCCTGGGCATTTTCATCCCCTTTCTCTCACTCTCCTGCCCTGCTGCTTTCGGCGTGCCTCAGTTCCCTCTCCTCGCCTGGATCCCTGTGGCTGATTGCTCCTCTGTCTGGGTTCCTGGCTTTTTATCCGCTTTCTTCTGCTCTCCCGCCCTGCTGCTTTGGGCGTGCCTGAGTTCCCTCTCCTCACCTGGATCTCTGCGGCTGATTGCTCCTCTCTCTGGGTTCCTGGCTTTTAATTCCCTTTCTCCTGCTCTCCCGCCCTGCTGCTTTGGGTGTGCCTGGGTTCCTTCTCCTCACCTGATCCCTGCGGCTGACCTAGCAAATCAAAACAGGTGGGGAGCGAGCAGACACCGTGGCCAGGAGTTGGGGCCCTGCGAGGCGCTGGCACACCTCCCAGGGTAGCGTGTTCTAGACATCTGAGCAAAACCCCACCTGGCCTGTACCCAGTGCCTGTCGGTACCACATTCCCTGTGTGAGGAGCCACCGTGGGACCCCAGGCCCTGGAGCTACAAGCATGTGAGCTCGGGGTCACCGTGTCGGGCCTGCCTGGGACTACCGCTGCCTCTCCGACAGCACGACTCTGGTGGGGAGAGGCCTGACGTCTGCGGGAAGGGCCATGTCGGCGGGGGGAGTGTAAATCGGTGGGGGAGGGACGCAGGGGAGTGATGGAGGGGGGATGGCGGGGGCGGGGGCAGCGTCGGCGGGATGGTCGTCGCAGGAAGGGGAGCGCGATGCCTGCGGGGGTATACTCAATTATTCAAAGCTGCACTAAAGTCATGAAACGTGGCACGCAGAGTAGTTTTTCTGGGTTCACTGTGCCGTATAAAAAGGTCCTGTCTATTATAATCTTTGGGGAAAGTTATGTAAAGGGTTTGATCTTACAGACCTTTTATTATTTTATTGTGATTTGGGTGACAGTTTACAGAACAAAGCCATTTTGCATACATCTGCTTCGGCCTGGGAAACCCAAGGAGGGGCCGCAGTGAGTTGGGGCCAACTCCATGGCACACAACAACAACAACGTACAGCAGCTCAGACACATTGTGTTCCATGACAAGTGATTGCAATCCCTGTAATGTGACAGTTCTCTTCCCACCTCCCGTGGTCACTTTCCCTGTGTCCTCCTGTCCTATGCATTCTGCCCCCGGGGCTCTCTCCCTGTGCAGGTACTGCCCTTCTGGTCTCCTGTGGTTGATTGTTCTAAGAGGGCACCTCCCTGGTGTATATGTTCACCTTGTACTCCTCCTAGCTATTCTTTGGCTGAAGCCTTGGGACTGAGTGTGATTCCAGGCCCCAGGGGTGACTAGGGACCGTAGTCTGACAAGGTTCACCAGTCTCAGACCAAGCAGCCTGGTCTTCCTTATGATTTTGAGTTTAGGTCCACATTTTTCTCCTACTCTCTCCAGGATTTCCTATACTGATCCCTTCCTGAGTAGTTGCCAGTGGTAGCCGGGCACCATCTGGTTCTGGTTTCAGGGTCATGTGGTTTGTAGGCCTTTTTTAGACTGGCAAAAATGTGACAAAATGGTTTTACAGTGGCAGACATATTAAGGAAACAGCCTCAACAAAGACTGTGCTTCATTCAGTACAGGTTACCAAGCTGCTCCTCTGCCGGGCACTGCTGTCCTTCACAGCAGGAACTCTGTCCATTGAAGGTATAGCATGTGATTAATAGCTGACATCAAAAGCAGATTTCTACAGCCAGAGAGTAGACAGGCATGCAAGGTGAACATTTATACCAGACAGGTGCACTCTTTAGATGAATCATAGGAGATCAGAGGGCAGTATTTGCTCAGGAAGATAGCTTAGAGGGCAGGAACACATAGGAAAGAAGGACACAGGGAAAAGGTAACCATAGGGAGGAAGTGGGAAGAGAGGAAAGAAAAAAAAGCAGATTTCTATAAATGTGTCATGCACAGCCGGGGGCCCCTTAAGGCTGAGAGCCTGCTGACGAGTTGGATCCAGGATTCCGTGGGTCCCACTGTTCATGCCTCGTGTGACCTCAGGCACCCAGTCCTAATTCCCTGGGCCTCAGCATCCTCCTCTCTGAAATGGGGACATTGTGTCGAATGATCTCCAAAGCCCTCCGAGCTTTATAACGGTGTGGCTAATGGACTTGAAATGAACTTAAATTCCATCATCCAAAAATAAGCTGGCCTGTGGAGCAACTGTAGGATGACAGACCATAAAGTCCGAGATTTATGGAACAGACACTAACTCATCTCTGTGTGCCAGTGCCTGACACAAGACTAGGCACTTAGAGCAGGCACTCAGATGGTTCCTGAATTTAACTGAATAGGGATGCCAGCTTTTAAAGTGTCCTAGCTCTTGGTACAATAGGACAAGGTTCTTCTCTAGTGACTAGATTAACAATTACTCTGTCGATGACAGGGATGTTGGAGAGGGTTTCTGACTTCACTAACCAGGCTCCCTGAAGGGCCAGGCTTCGGGGCTGTTGCGATGGACCGTGAGAGTAGACCTTCACGTTGCCAGGGCAGGAGCTTGGTTTAGCCTGTGCCCGAGAGCTGATCAGGCTGGAGCGGAGGAGTCATCCGTCACCGGGCCCCCGGAGAACCTAGACGCTACGTTGGCAGAGATGGAACTGCCAAATGGACTGGGTACTGAGACCACAAAAACACTACAAAGACAAAGGCACATTAGACCCAAACCAAGCAGAAGAAATAATAAAGACAAGGACATAAATCAGCGAAATAGAAAACAGGAAAACTAGGAAAAAATCAATGAAGTGAAAATTGCTTCTTTGAGAGAATCAATAAAGTGGATAAACCTCCAGCCAGATTGATAAAGGGGAAGAGAAAAGGAAAAAGACACACGTCATCAATATCAGGAATGAAAGAAGTGATGTCACTGCAGATCCTACAGATAATAAAAGCATAATACAGCAATATCATGAACAACTTCATGCCAGTTAATTCAACAGGCACATGGAATGGAAAACTCCCTTGTGAGACACAAACTACCAAGGGTGACTCAAAGAGAGATCACTAACCTGAGTTCTTGCCTTTTGTCACTTAAAGAAACTGAATCTGTAGTTTACAGCTTTCTCAGAGAAAACTGTAGGCACAGGTAGCTTCACTGGTGAAATCTACCAAACGTTTCAGAATGAAATTATACCCGTTTCTGAGGTCAGCATTATCCTGATACAAAAACAAAGACATTGAAAGAAAACTGTAGGCCAAAATTCCTCATGAACATAGATGTCCCTTGAACAAAACTTTAGCAAATTGAATCAAAAGCATGCGGAGAGGATAATTTAATCCAGGAGACTTTAATCCCAGGAACAGAGACAGGTTTAACATTCAAAAATAAATGTAATTCAACTTGTTGATAGAATGACAGAAATAAAATATATAATCATCAACAGATGCAAAAAAAAAAAAGGGACAAAAGTAAACATCACTTCATGTTACAAGTATTCAGCAGATTAGAACTAGAAAGGAACTTCCACTACATGATAAATACTAAGTGCATCTGTGAACGACCTCCAGCTCACATCTTGCTCAGCTGTGGAAGCTTCGTGACCAGGAGCAAGGCAGGATATCACCTTCACCCCTCGAATTCATCGCTGTACTGGAAGTTCTAGCCATTATAATAATGCAAGAAAACTATCTGAAAGGTGTAGGAGATGCCAAGAGATTTGGAAGACAGCTATCTGCCCAACTGACGGGAAGAGATCCATATTTGTACCCATTTCCAAAGAAAGGTGATCCCACAGAATGTGGAAATTATCAAACAATATCATTGATATCACACACAAGTAAAATCTTACTGAAGATAATTTAAAAATGGTTGCAGCAGTGTATCAACAGAGAACTTCCAGAAATGAAAGCTGGATTCAGAAGGGGACGTGGAGCAAGGGATATCATAGCTGATGTCAGCTGGATCTTGGCTCAAAGCAAATAATACCAGAAAGATGTTTACTTGTGTTTTATTGACTATCAAAGGCATTCGATTGTGTGGATCATAACAAATTGTGGATAACATTGAGAAGAATAGGAATTCCAGAACACTTAATTATGCTCATGAGGAACCTGTACGTAGACCAGGAGGCTGTCATTCAAACAGAACAAGAGTATACTGCATGGTTTAAAATAAGGAAGGGAGTGCGGCAGGGTTGTATCCTTTCACCATACTTACTTAATCTGTATGCTGAGCAAGTAATCTGATAAGCTGGACTACATGAGGAAGAACGTGGCATCAGGATTGGAGGAAGTCTCATTAACAACCTGTGATATGCAGACGACACATCTTCGCTTGCTGTGGTAGTTATGTTTGTATGTCAGCTTGGCTGGGCCTGGCTGAGTGGCTGGGCAGCTGGATGTAGGATTCCCCATGATGAGACTGGTAATCAACTCCATGGTGGAATCTACTGTGAGCAGCTGAGTAGCTGCCTTAGGGATGTATGTGGTCTGCTTCCAGTATATAAGAAATAGCTTTGGGAATGGTCTCTAACTTAATGGCACACTTGGACCCTGCACATAACCGTGTCTTTGTTTAGCAGCCTACCATACTCTGCAGACCTTGGGACTTACAATGGACTTGAATGAATGGCCTGCCATGTGGTTTGGTAACATTGGGACTGTGCCTTTTTACTTGTCGACCCTGGGCTTGTTAGCCACAGCAGCCAGTAGCTGCCTGAGTGGAGAAAAGCCTCTAGGTCCAGTGGGCCTGGCGCAAGAGGCAGAGCTGAAGCCCAAGGTTGAGGGGCTTTCACCCAGCCCCTAGAGGCTGGCACTTTGAACTTGGACTTAAAGCCTCCAAATTGTAAGAATTAACTCCTGTTTGTTAAGCCATCCCATTTGTGGTATATTCTTGTCAGGCTGGCACTAGGTAACCAGAACACTTGCTGAAAGTGAGAATGACTTGGAGTGCTTACTGATGAAGATTGAAGACTACAGTCTGCAGTGTGGATTACACCTCAATATAAAGAAAACAAAAATACAACTGGACCAATAAGCAAGCATCATGATAAATGGAGAAAAGATTGAAGTTGTCAAGAACTTCACACGGCTTGGTTCTATAATCAACACCAATGGAAGCAGCAGTGAAGACATTAAAAGATGTGTTGCGTTGGGCAAATCTGTTGCAAAGGACCTCTTTCAAGCATTGAAGAGCACAGATACCTCCTTGAAGACTAAGATGCACCTAACCTAAGCCATGATATTTTCAGTCGCCTCATATGCATGTGAGAGCTGGACAATGAATAAGGAAGACCAAAGAAGAGTTGAGTTGTGGTGTTGGCGAAGAATGCTGAAAGTACCATGGACTGCTGGAAGAACTAACATGTCTATCCTGGAAGAAGTGCAGCTGGAATGTTCCGTGGAAGCGAGAATGGCCAGACTTCGTCTCACCTACTTTGGTCATGTTGTCAGAAGGGACCATTCTCTGGAGAAGGATGTCATATTTGGTAAAGTGGAGGGTCAATAACAGAGGGGAAGACCCTCAACAAGATGGATAAACATGGTGGCTGCAGCGATGGGCTCAGGTATAGTAGGGATTGTGAGACTGGTGCAGGACCGGGCAGTGTTTTGTTCTGTTGTATGTAAGGTCACTATGAGTTGGAGATGGCTCAATGACACATAACGACAACAACCAACAAACAAATTTAAACTTTAGGAAAAAGCTGATTATAATAGTATCGTTATGGAAATATAAAACATGGATAAATTTGACCAAAAATGTGTAAGGTCTTGACACTGACAATTACAAAGCAGCACTGAGAAAGTAGATCTAAATAAATGGGGAGATACACCATGTTCGTGGGTAAGAACACTCAGCGTTGGTAAGATCTCAGGCTTCCCTAAATTGATCTATAGATTCAAGACAATCCCAATCAAAATCCCAATAGGCTTTTATAGAAATTACCAAGCATAATATCAAACGCATACATAAATGTAAGGGAAATAGAATAACCAAAATATTTTTTTAAAGAACCATAAAGTTGAAAGACTTAATTTTTCCTACTTTCAAGACGTATAAAGCAACAGTGATCAGAACAGTGTGGGAGTGGTGAAAAGGGACTTGTAGAGCAGCAGCGTAGATGAGAAAGCCCGGAAGTAGGCCTCACGTACGTGCAGTTGGTTTTCAATAAAGGTACTGTGGTGGTTACGGTTGGGTGTTGACTTGGCTGGGCCTGGGTGAGTGGCTGGGCAGCTGGTGGTGGTTATTCCCCATGAGGAGACTGGCAGTCAGCTCCATGGTGGGACCTACCACAAGCAGCTGAGTAGCTGTCTTAGGGATGTGGTCTGCTTCCTGTATATAAGCAGCAGCTTTGGGAATGGTCTCTAGTTATGGCACACTTGAACCCTGCATGTAGCCAAGTCTTCATTCAGCAGCCTGGCATGCTCTGCCAATCTTGGGAATTTCAGTGGACTTGAATGAATGGCCTGCCATGCAGTTTGGTAATATGAGGACTGTGCTTTGTTAGTTGTCGACCTTGGGTTTGTCAGCCTCTGCACCCAGCAGCTGAGTGAAGAAAAGCCTCCAGCTTCAAAGGGCTGGGAGCAGGAGGCAGAGCTGAAGCCCAGGGTTGAGGGGCTTTCACCCAGCCCCTAGAGCCTGGCACTTGAACTCGGACTTAAAGCCTCCAGACTGTAAGAGAATAAAGTCCTGTTTGCTAAAGCCATCCCATTTGTGGTACATTCCTGTCAGAGTGGCACTAGGGAACCAGAACAGATACCAAGGTGATTCAATGGAGGAATGGATAATCTTTTCAATAAATATTCCTAGAATAATTGGCTCTCCATTAGAGAAAAAAACAGAACTGTAACTCAAAATAGATCATAGATACAAATGTAAGAATTTAAGGCATGAATGTTTGCAAAAGTTTGGGAACCTCAGACTAGACAAAGACTTCTTAAGTAAGACATGAAAAACACTGTACAATTTTTTAAACTGATAATTTGAAAGCTGAGCAAAAGATTTAATAGACACTTCAACAAAGAAGACATACAGATGGCAAATAAGCACATGAAAAAAAAAATCTGATGATCATAGTTGTTACAGAATTGCTAAAATCATGAGACATAACTACACATCACTACATGCCAAGAAAGAGAAACTGCCATCAAGTCAGTTCTGGCTCACAGAGAGCCGCATTGGGTTTCTGAGGCTGTACATCTTTATGGAAGCAGATTGCCCCATGTTCTTTCCATGGAGCAGCTGGTGGGTTTGAACCGCTGACCTTATGGCTGGCAGCTAGATGCCTTACCTGCTATGCCTCCAGAGCTCCTCATGTGCCAACGAGAATGAATAAAATTAAAAAGACTGACCATACAGAGTGCTGGTGAGGAGCAATGGGAACTGCTGGTGAGGCTACACGCCTGCTCCACGCTCAGTGACTATCTCATCATCCGACATTTTGTGTTTATGACAATAGCAAAAGACCTATCTGACTGTTTTGCACATTAATGACAGACGTCTGGCAGGAACAGATGCCAAAATGGGAGGAGGTGAGAGTAACCCTGGCTGTGATTGTTAAGGTTACATGTCACACTTGGCTGGGCCATGCCTCTCACTGATTAGGCAGTGACGTAAGGGTGTGGCTTGGCGGTGACGTAAGGGTGTGGCTTGGCGGTTTTATAGTGGTGTGTAGTCATCCTGCTTTTTGTGATCGGATGTGGTCACTCTCCATTTTCACCTAATGCCCATTTCGCATAATGACCTGGTCTTTGGAATCTAACCATCTCAGTAAGTGAGGAGTGGATGTACTATGGTACAACCCCTTTGGAAAACAATGTGGCCACTTCTTAGAAAGGTAAATACCCATCTATCATAGAACCAGCCATTGGACTCCTAAATATTTACCCCCGAGAAATAAAAGCATGTATCCACACAGCAACTTGTACACCAGTGTTCCCTGCAACTTTATTTTTCAACTGTTGAACACTGGAAACTACCCAAATGTCCATCAGTAGGTGAGTGGATAGAATGTGGTATATTATACAGCAGAATATTACTCAGCAGTGAAAACTGTTACTGCTATGTGCAGCAACAGAGTTAATTTCAGAGTCATTGGGTGAAGGAAGCCAGACAGAAAGGAAAACAGACCATAGATTCCACTGACATTGAATGCCCGGAAACTAAGCTCACTGTGACAGTGACAGACAGCAGATCACAGGTAGCCTGGGAGCAAGGGTAGGAGAGGACAGGTTACAAAGGGCAGGAGGAAGGTTTTGGGGGTGATGGGCATGTTCGTGTGTGGCCGGTGTGACACTTTGACGAGCATACGCACATGTCAGAGCTCCTCGGGCTGCGTGCTCTGTGAAGTTCATCGTCCATCAGTGGCACACCTCAGCAGAGCTGGGGGAGGACAAAGGCTAGGCAAACTCCCAAACAAGACAAACACAGCCACCCAGTGAGTTAATTGGAGAGTACCCAGGGGGATACACGACTTCATCCACACAGCCCCCAGTGTTGGAAGATCTGGGATACTTCTCAACTGGGTCCGGGCTGAAACTTACCTTTATATGAGCACACAGCCTCTTCATAGGTGGAGAAGGCTCGTGTTACTTCAACCAGAATTCCAGAGTATGTAGCATTCAGATACTGGAGGCATTCTAATTCACATACGCAACTATGGAGCAGTAAGTCACTTCTGCCTTGACGGGTGGAGTGACAGTTACGCACCATTCCTACCCAGTAAAGGAACCTGGTGGTGTGGTTAAGGGCTCACTGCCTATCCAAAAGGTCGACAGGTCCAAGCTCCCAGCTGTTCCGTGGGAGAGGTGGCAGGCACTCGAGCTTAATGTGCATTGTGAAGTTGTGAATGGCAGAAAGACGAAGCTGCCTTCTGTGTGAGGTGAAGGAGCGAGGCATCGGGAAGCCCGGCGTTAAAAGCAGTCATCGCTCAGGGTCTCGTGGGCAGACATCCTTTCTTTGTTTTTCACTGACTGACTTCAGCATGGTCACTTGTGGAATTCAAAGCAGTTGATTCCAACCAACTGCGCCCCTAGAGGACGGCGTGGAACTACTCCACGGGGTCTCCAAGACTGTCAGTCTTCACGGAAGCAGACTGCCTCATCTTTCTCCCACGGAGCAGCTGGTGGGTTTGAATAGCTGATGCCTTGGCTAGCAGCCGAGTGCTTTAACCACTGCTCCACCAAGGCTCCTTCAGGGGCCTTTAGGGAACATCATTATTCGCAGCGTACATGTCAGAAAGGGGCCCGTGGGGGGGGTGGCTTTGGGCACTGGGCTCCTGTCGGCGACAGTGCAGCTGCTCACTAGCACTTTAAAAACTAGGAAGCCCCACAGGGGCCCAGGTGGTACAGGTGGTTGGCACTCGCTGACGTAAAGGTTGGCGGTTTGAACCCATCGAGGCACCTCGGAACAGAGGCCTGGAGACCTTCCACAAAATCACCCCTGAAAACCCCGAGGGGCCCAGCTCTGCTCTGACCCCAGAGCCACCCTGACGGCGGCAGGTTTCAGACGCCGTCCAGGGCCCCTGGGCCGGTCCATTCACCCAGAGGCGCCTCAGGAGAAAAGCGCAGCAGTCTGCGTCCGGGCGCCCAGAGGGCCCGGTTCACCCTGACACGAGGGGCGCCATGATTGGGCACTGACTTGACGGCGGCCATTGTTGCATTCGTTAGGAAGTCTTGTGAGGACAGTTTCACCCAGAGACTCCACGTGTGTGGCCTGGAGGCCCTTCTTGCGGGGTCACACCTTGTGGTGCTCGTGTAAGCAGCTCTGGGGCCACTCCCCCAGCCCAGCGGTGCCCAGCTCGTGGACGCCCATCCTGTGTTGGACAGCGGCCCTCTCCCATGGGTGCAGGGTCTCCCCAGGACCCCAGAGGGAAACCTCGCCTCCGCTCCTGCTGTGCACCGCACACACCCGACCAGGGCCCCAGAGCTCTCTCCCGGCCCCCAGCTTCCTGGGTTGTAATTTAATTCTGAAGACGTTTTCATCCACTGCAGGGACGAGCGGGACTTGGGGGGTGGGCTCTGACACCGTCGCTGGCATGCAGAGCCCTGGGACCCTCCAGACCTTGGTGGCTTCGGCAGCCCTCTATCACTCCTTCTGAGGACTGGCCACCTGGAGACCCGGGGATCCAGGCACATCCCCCGGCACAGCCTGTGGCTACTGGCCGTGTGGCACCTGTGTGGGGACATCGTGTGGGTTGGGCTGCCACTCCCCTTAAGGCCTGGCCTCAGATGGCCCTCAGTGGCTTCTCTGCTTGGTCCTTCCTCCCTCCTCGGGCTCTAAGCCACCTGTGCAGGAACCATCATCCGCAGGTCACAGCCGGAGCTGGCTTCCATCCTGAGGCTGCAGGGACATGCCAAGGACGCAGACAGCACACTCCGTCATGGTGGCTGCCCTCCCCACTGCCCTGTCCTCCCTCACCTGCGTGTCACCTTCCTTCAAGTGACTTGATAGCCCAAGCTGGGCCTTGGGAGTATCACTACGGGCCCAACAGTGTCCCAAGGTGTCCAGGATACTGGCTGGAGGCTCCCTTCTCCCAGCCCCACAAAGGGACTCCTGTGGAGACACAGTGTGGTGCCACACAGGAGAACTGCCATGGCCAGCTTGGGTTCTGCCCGCGCAGCACACAGTCACCGCTCCGTGGACACGCTCCCCGCAGACACGTGGGCGTATTCTCAAAAAGAGCCTTGTGTGGTGGCACTACTCTGGTCTGGGGACCCAGTGGCCCTGTGCACACACCAGGAGGCCTAGGACCTCCACAAGCATCTTACCTACACCCGCCAATGACCCCTTCCCTCCCCTCCCCCACGGACACCTGTTACCCTCCGTTGGTTCTTCAGGGAGCCTGGGGTCCTCTGTGCCCAGGTCAGGGACAGGCAGGGAACCTGGCGACAACCCCCTTCTTGACCGCCAAGGGGGTGGTTCATTGGCACCCAAGCTGTAAAAAGTACCAGGAAGTTAGTGCAGGAGCATCCTGTGCCCGGATCAGGTCTCCTGTTGGAGGGCGACTACACTCACATCACACTGGGGCCCCAGGTAGCCGTCCAGGGGAAGTGTTCACTGGGGGCCGGAGAACACAGCCGCCTCTCTCACGGCCCCTCCCCTGGGAACTGCAGTTGACCAGGTGACTGCTTTCTGGGGCGGGTTGTGGCCTGTATGGGGTAGGCCCCCCGCCAGTGAGGCAATGATAGGGCTGTCAGCAGCCTTCAAGGTGGCCGTGAGGAGCCCAGGCCCCCCAGGCAGCGTGTTGGGGTGTGGGGTCAGTCACCATGTGGCAGCTGCTCCGTTCAGTCTGGGGTGAAGACGGCCGTAGCCCTCGAATGGAACCAGGGCGGCCCCATCACCTCCTGTGGGGTCTTCCCACAGCTCCCAGGTCCTGGTGCAGGCAGTCTGGTCTAGGTGACCCAGCTGTTCCTCAAAGTCTGTGGGAGCTTAGCTCAAATACATGTTTTTGGACCCCACCCTGGGGGACAGGGTGACATTTTGGGGGGTGAGTCTGGCACCTGTATTTGTTTTTAAAACACCCCAACTTACTTCAGAATGACGTAGGGGGAAGAGGACGGGTGGGAGTGTTCATAAAACAAGGTGGGCCGTCTGTCTGTCACTGTGGTGGCACGGTGAGTTCATTATCAATTCTGTCCACTCAGGTACAATGTTTGATGCGTAAAATGTCTGACGTTTGACATCTTCCATAATAAGCTTTTTAAAATACTCCCAGGGAATCCGGCTACACAGTTATGGAGCAGAGATACAGGCTCAGAACACCAGAGGGCGCTGTTGCATCCAAAAGAACCACAGTCTGCAGCCAACACAGGCCTGATTGCTGTTGAACATGGTTCTGTCTGACCTAGAACGGGCCAGTGAGGGAGAGCTTGAGGACCCCATGATGGAGATCTCTGGGTCCCAAAGAGGAAGAGCTTGGCTCCCCACATCACAGACGACAAAGCCTGTAGGAACAGAGGGCCAGGCCTGACTAAGCGCAGGCCAGGACTCGGCCTGACAGAGCCCCGTGGACCACTCCACAGGGCTGGAGGGGGGGGGGACACCTCCTGGGCCCCGCGCAGATGTCCCTAGAGCTGTGGCAGTGCCTTCGCCACTTGAACAGGTGCCCGTGTCAATTAGCCAAGTACTCTGAGCGTTCTGGCTCCCTAGTGCCGCTTGGACAGGAGTACACCACAAACGGGGTGGCCTCAACAAACAGGAGTTTATTCTTACAATTTGGAGGCTTTAAGTCCAAGTTCAAAGTGCCAGGCTCTAGGGGCTGGGTGAAAGGCCGTCAACCTTGGGGTCCAGCTCTGCCTCCTGCTCCCGGCCCACTGGAGCTAGAGACGTTTCTTCACTCAGCTGCTGGCTGCTGAGGCTGAGAATCCCTAAGGTTGACAAGTAAAAAGGCACAGTCCTGATGTTACCAAAACACAAGGCAGGCCATTAACTTAAGTCCATTTTAAGTCCCAAGGTCGGCAGAGCATAGCAGGCTGCTGAGCAACAACACGGCTACATGCAGGGTCCAAGCGTGCCATAGGCTAGAGCCCATTCTCAAAGCCTCTCCTTACATACAGGAAGCAGACCACATACCCAAAGGCAGCTACTCAGCTGGTCCCAGTAGATTCCACCATGGAGTTGATGACAGTCTCGTCATGGGGAATAACTACCACCAGCTGCCCAGCCACTCAACCAGGCCCAGCCAAGTTGACACAAAAATATAACCACTATACTGAGCAAGCAAAATCTTGCTGAAGAGAGTTAAAAAATGGTTGCAGCAGTATATTGACAGGGAACTGCCAGAAATGCAAGCTGGATGCAAAAGAGGACGTGGAACGAGAGATACCACTTCTAATGTCAGATGGATCTTGGCTCAAAGCAAGGAATACCAGAAAGATATTTACCTGTGTTGTATTGACTATGTAAAAGCATTTGATTTTGTCGATCATATCAAATTGTGGATAACATTGAGAAGAATGGGAATTCCACAACACTTCATCGTACTCATGAGAAACCTGTACATAGACCAAGAGGGTGTCATTTGAACAGAACAAGCGGACACTGCATGGTTTAAAATCAGGAAGGGAGTGCATCAGGGCTGTAGCCTTTCACCACACTTACTCAGTCTGTATGCTGAGCAGATAATCCGAGAAGCTGGACTATATGAAAAAGAACACGGCATCAGGACTGGCAGAAGGCTCACTAAGAACCTGCCATATGCGGATGACACACCTTTCCTTGCTGAAAGTGAAGATGACTTGAAGTACTTACTGATGAAGATTAAAGACTTAAAGATTAAAGTCTGCAGTATGGATTATATTTCAACATAAAGAAAACAAAAATCCTCACAACTGGACCAAAAAGCCATATCACGATAAATGGAGAAAAGGTTGACGTTGTCGGGGATTTCACTTTACTTGGGTCCACCATCAACACCGTTGGAAGCAGCAGTCAAGAAATCGGATATCGTATTGCACTGGGCAGTCTGCTGCAAAAGACCTCTTTAAGGTGCTGAAGAGCAAAGATGTTTCTCTGAGGACTAAGTGCACCTGACTCAGTACCATTTCCAATCACCTCCTATGCATGTGAAGCTGGCCAGTGAATAAGGAAGACTGAAGAAGAGTTGATGCTTTTGAGTTGTGGTGTTTGCAAAGAATCCTGAAGTGCCACGGACCGCCGAAGAACTAACACATCCGTCCTGGAAGAAGTGCAGCCGGAATGCTCCTTGGCAGTGAGGATGGCCAGACTTGGTCTCACCTGCTTTGGTCATGGCGTCAGGAGGGACCGTTTCCTGGAGAAGGACATCACGCTGGGTGAAGTGGGGCGTCAACGAGAAAGGGGAAGGCCCTCAACAAGGTGGACTGACCCAGGGGCTGCAGCGATGGGCTCAGGTACAGCAGGGATCGTGAGGCCGGCACAGGACCGGGCAGGGTCTCGTTCTGCTGTGCACAGGGTCACTGTGAGTAGGAGTCAACGTGACCGCACCTAACAACAACAACAACTGAGCAGATGGAGCCAGGCATCGCAGTGGGGACCAGCCCTGGACACACCCCACGCACCCTGAGTGTCCCCAGCCCTCCCCACCCTCAGGATCCAGGTCTCCTGCCTGGCACAGCCACATGCCTCAGGCTAGGTCAGGAGAGGGGAGAGCCCCCTGGGGAGAAGGGCATGGCCGTCAGCCGGCAGGTGCCCCTGAGTGCTGGGCCCTGGGTGCCTCTGGCCCAGCGCTGAGTCAGGAGGAAACCCTAGAACGCTGCCTTCTCCCTTCACTTCTGGTGCCCTGCCCACCTGCCCTAGTTAGCACAGTGGCCTCTGGGCCTTCAAGTAGATCGCACCCTCCGCCTGGCCTTTCTGGCCAAGCCTGGGTGTGGGGAGGCAGTAGTAGCTCTCCTGGGAAATTCTGATGGCAGGGCCCCGCCTCACCTGGGCCCACCTGGCAGGGGAGGGGGCGGGGCGTGGACCTGGGCTTCGTCAGTGTCCGGCCAAGCACCACGTGTCAAGTCAGTGGGGTTCCCAGCATCCCAGTCCGTCTCCAGGCACCTGGGCTCTGGCTTGGCCCTCTTAGCCTGCCGCCCCTTCTCCATACCCCATACTTGGGAATCACGCCTGCCCCGTCTCTGCCAGGCGTCATAGGTCCCTCCTCGGCCCCACCCCTTCCTGCTTCCTTCCGAGTCTCTGGGGCCTGCGGGTGACTGGATGTAAGTCACGCCACCTCTCCAGTCTCAGCCTCCTCGTCCGTGAAGTGGAGACATGCTTCCTTCACGGGAGCAGCTGCAGACCAGCGAGTCCTGGGCACCAATCCCAAGGCTCAGCGAGATCTCCAGACGGGCTTTGCTCAGGGGACAGTGACTTGCATAACAGTGACGCAGAGCGTGCGCATGGAAAATCGAAGCCGTGTGCCTATGCGAGCACACAGCGTACTTAGTGGCCCAGGGATCAAAGCCGTGTGCCTGTGCGAGCTCACAGCGTACTTAGTGACCCAGGCACTGAAGCCGTGTACCTATACGAGCACACAGCGTACTTAGTGACCCAGGCACTGAAGCCGTGTGCCTATGCGAGCATACAGTGTACTTGCATGACCAGGGGATAAGTCTGGCAAAATCCACACCAGACGAGGGGCACATAGTCTGGGGAGGGGAGCGCTGAAGGGCTTGATGGACGTTCTGGTCCAACTGAATCTGATTGGTAATGTTTCAGTTTTTATGAGAATGTGTGTATTCAAGAATTGCTGTGTGATTTTTAAAATGAAGTTTAAAATCACACCCTCTTGCCAGGGCTGGTGAGGCTCACATGCTGCGGACCTTGTCCAGGGCCTGTCCCTACTACGTTTGAGGAAGAACAGGTCATTTAGTCCATCAACAAGCACGCACTGCCGCCGCCTCCACGCTGGCCTCGGCTGTACTCTGGGTCAGAGATGATTACTGAGCAGCCCCACCCTGGAGAGGCTGCGGAGCCGGGGGTGGAGCCAAGCCGTGGTGGTGGGGGGTGGCTGGACTAGAAGGAGGGACCCAGGGACGGGTGCCTCCTGAATGGAGGGGCAGGAAATCCAGCACCACCCGCCCAGCAAGGGTTTTCTTCAAAAGGGAGAATCCGACCAAAATCAACAGTCAGACGCGCCCAGGGACTCGAAAGCCCAGCCACAAGGAAACAAGGCGGCGGCGCTGAGGCTTTTCCAAACGACGGCGGCCCCAGGCTCCGGCTTCCAGCCCCGCCGGGGCCCGCGGTGCTCGCTCTCTCCTCAGTGCCCAGGCTCTCGGGTTCCGCTTTCCGTCCTCCTTTCGGCCCAAGCGCCAGGCCAGCAAAGCTGGCCCGCAAGCCGCCTGACCCCTGAGCTCTCTCGGCACAGAGACCTGCTCTGGGCGGGTCTGCTGGGGTGCAGCCTCCAGCCAGAAGCCCAGATTCCTGGGCTGCCCCTTGGCTCTGGTGGGCTCCCCAGATCTGGCCCCGTTCACCCGAGGCGCCTGCCAAGGCCCAGAGACACAGGACTGCCAGGCCCCACGGAATGCGGCTGGGCATCGGGAAAAACAAGTTCTGAGGCGGCCTGCCTGGAGGCCACGCCCGCTGCCCGGCAACCACTGGCTTGGGGAGCGCCCTGGGAGCCCTGGCTCTGAGGGCGCCCGTGATGCATCTGTCGGCTGGGCTTGGACAGGGGCGTTGTGGGCAGGAAGCTGGGGTCACGGGGACGGCCCTGCTGGGTGGTGGAGAAGGAGGGCAGGGGAGATGCCAGCAATGGGCAGGGGAGCCCAGGACCAAGGAAGTTCGGAACAGGAAGTGGGGCCTCAGTGTACAAGGCCTGGGCCTCAGCCCAGCAGTGCGGCCTGGCCAGGACAGGAGAGTGCAGGAAGCAGGCTGGACGCCAAGATCCCAGCTTAAGGGCGAGCCCCTCAGTTCCAGGTGCTTCCTGGAGGCCGAGTGCCCACCCTCGGGAGCCCCCAGACATCCGGGCTCCTGTGGGGAGGCAGCAGCCGGTAGCCCCACTGGTCACTACCCAGGCAGGACTGGCCACACGCCTGGCTCTGGCTCACACACCCGGGTGTTCAGGACACCACCCCGGAGGTGCTGGCCTCGGAGGCTAAGCCAGGTGGGCCTGGCCCCAAGGCTGCTGTTGTTCATCGCGGCTCCCTGGGCCATGCAAACGGGGAGCACAGTCAGTGAAGTTCAAGTCCACCAAGGAGGGCCTCAGAAGAAAGGCCTGCGGCTCTAGTTCACAGACCAGCCGCTGAGAACCCCTGGGGGCAAATTCTCCTCAGAAGCACCTACCTTCTGCTCTGTGACCACCCCGTGTCTCCTGAGGGTGTGGCCATGATCCCCACTCTCCAGATGGGAAACTCAGGCTCAGAAAGGGACCAAGGACACACAGCTCCTACGCACATGTACCAAGGTTTAGACCCAGAAAGTCTGAAGCCAGAACTCCAGCTCTGAACACAAGCTGTGCCGCTCCCTGCCCCACGAAAGGACCACCCGACCAATAGCCTCTGCCTGGCCGAGACTCTGGCCCCCTCCGGCCCTGGCCGCTGACCCTCTGTGCCTGACCGTGGGCCTGTGAGGCCGTGACATGCACTGGGGACAGCCAGGACTTGGGTCGTTGGAGGATGCTGGCTGGGTTCCAGCTCGAAATCAGCATCTCCGTGGTGCAAGCTTGGGCAAGTGGCCTTCATCTCCCCCTGCCTCAGTTTCCTGGCCTGTCAAATGAGGTGTGAGGCCCACCTTTCCAGCTCATGAAAAGGCTGAAGGAGAGAACAAGGACCCGTGTCCCTCAGGACACAACAGGCTGAGTGGTGGAGAGGTCGCCCCGAAACCAGGGCCACAGTGGCGGTCACCGGGCACAGTCCTCCGTGGCGTGCAGCCCCGGGGCGCCCCCACCAGGACTCTCCAGCCGGCCTGCCCCGAATGGAAGGCTCTGCATCCTTGGTGCCCTGACGCGGAGGGAGAATCAGAGCCCGGCCCGGCTCTCAGTGGCCTCCGTGACCCCGGGGGGCTGGAAGGGAAGCATGGCCCGGCCCTTGTCCGTTGCCCGCCCCAGACTGGGCAGCAGGAAGCAGCTGGGGAAACAAGATAGGCAAAGCCAGCGGCCATGCCGGTCAGCCGTGATCTGGGTGGCCGCCCCCCTTAGCCCCTGCCCACCCTGATCACCCAGGAAATACCCGAGCTAGGGACTGACCTTGGGTAGTGTGGAGGTTCTCCTCAGGCTTCCCCACAACGGCCCCACCCCGCTGTGGCCCCACGGCTGCCATCCTCTGTGTCACTGCTGATCCTGAGGAATTCTGTCCCCAGCACCAGAGCCACCCCCCCACCCCATCCCCATCAAAACTCGGTGGCTTTAGTATTCAGGAAATGACAACAGAGCCTTTAACGACAGTCATCATCCTGCGACCCAGTCGGAGCATCAAATGGGATCATATTTGGGGGCGCTATGACCTCCTGGCCTTGTGCCAGGTCCCGTGCCACCAGCCTGACTGTCCCAGGATGGCCGCCGCCCAGCCCCCGAGAAAGGCCAGGGTTACTCAGCCCCACGACATGCTCTAATTGCCACCCTCACCCTCTAGCCTGGGGCAGAGGCCGGGCCCAGCTGCTTCCTGCCAGGAAGGAAAGCACACTACTTCCGGCCACTGCCAAGGTCATTGCCAGCCTCTGAGAGGGTCAGGGGCCCCTGAGCATCCCTGGAGGCTGGTGGCCTTTTGTCTTAGACTGCAGGGGCCGTCAGCAGTGACCTCTGTGGGTATAGAGGAGCTTGCAGGCAGGCCCGGGTGCTGGCAGGCGAGGGGCCGGGGCACAGCATTGAGATGCTCACTCCAGGCACCCCGGGGCCTGAGCTCAGTTCCTTCAAAGCTGCCATGGGAGCCTCACCCCTACCCTGCCTCACCCAGGAGCTTAGACTCAAGGACCTCAGAGACCCACATGTACTACTTGTATAGGATTTGGGGGAATGAAAAAGAAAACTGCCAAGCCGGGGTCCTAAGTCCAGTGATTTCCCAGTTTACATCTTCCCCAGCCCCGAATGCAGCTGGTTCCCCTTGGGAGGGGGGCGAAGGTCTGCCACTGAGACCTCTGTGAGGAGGGTCCTGGCTGGCCCTGCCCTCAGCCCTGCAGCCTGGCATCCAAGGCCTGCACTCGGCGTGCAAACTGGGGCTTCTGTGGGGCAGCAATGTCAGCACAGGCTGCTGACAGAGCTCAGCTTACAGGGCCGGTGGGGCCCAGGAGGGCCGTGGGCTCAGGGCAGTGGGGGCGGGGGGACGGGGTGGTGGAGCACAGGAGGTCCCTACAGGGGTAGAGGGGTGCAGGGCGGGGCTCCTCACTGCTCCAGCCAGTGAGGTCACTTGGCTGTGTAGTCACACTTGTTTTCCCGCCTCTGAGAGTGACCGTCGAGTGGTGACCCACTTCTTCCTCCTGGCCCTGGTGACGCACCTGGCCCTCTGCTCCTGGGGGGCCTGGCGCCCCTGACTCATGGTGCGTGGTGTCTGACACAGCCCTTTCTCACGTGGCCCTGGGTGGGGGCAGTTATGACAGGCGGGAATCTGAGGACTGGAGGGGCCTTGGCTTCCTCCAGTCGGGGGTCCAAGGCTGGCCATGTGGCCGGGTCTCCAGCAGGTGGGCCGCTCAGCCCCCCAGCAGCTTGGCTCCCGAGAGGTCCTGCCTCAGCCCTGTCCCCGTGGGGCCTGGCCCACTGGTTGTGTGTCCTGGTCGTCAGTGTGCAGTCCGGAGAGCTGGCGGCCCGTGCCGTCCGTGCCGTCACTGGGGGCAGGAGCCCAGAGGCTCCCAGTGCGTGTGCAGTGTGTGGGCGCATGGGTGCGTGTGGACACAGCCTCGGGGCGGCCCCCCTCCAGGCTGGCCGGCTGGCGTGACTTTCTGTGTTCACACCCTCGCCTTCTGACGCCTCTTCCCTCCAGTGAAGGCTGACCAGCTTCCACGGCCCGGGGTCCCCCAGAGGGGCTGGGGCGGTCTGTGCCCTGCCCCGTCCTGCTCTCTGGACAGGAATCCTGGAATTCGTGGCTCCTGCACACATCCCTGTAGGGACCTCCTCCCACGGGGGGTGGCCCTGGGAACACTTCTGCCTGCTGTGGAGGGGCAGGCCCAGGAAGCAGAGAGAGAGCTGGGCCGTGCCCCGGGATGGGATTCTGAGGGCCTGGGGCAGCCGCTGCCCACCTGCCTGCCCTCGCCTCAGACTGACCTGACCCCTGCCCTGCCCTGGCCTCAGACTCACCCCTCCAGACCCACCCTGGTCCCCGCCTAAGAGCAAATGGTCGGAGGGACTGGGCAGGAGGAAAACACAGGCAGGAGAGACAGGCGGGGGTGGAGGGGGAGCAACTCGGCTGGGCTCGAAGGAAACAGTTCTGCACAGGAATTCTGGGTGCACCAGCTGGGGACGGCAGGCCTGTGCTTACACCACAGCCAGGCTGTTCCCTGTTCGGGCCCTGAACTCTCAACCCTCAGCTTTCTTCTGAGAGATGGGCTCCAGGGCTGGGGAGCTGATGAAAAGACCCCCCACCTCGCTTGCCGTCAGGGCCCAATGTAACACAGTACCACGAAGTGAGCAGTTTGAAAAGAGCTGTGGTGGCACAGTGGTTATGGTGTTCCACTGCAAACCAAAAGGGCGACGTTTGAACGCACCAGCTACACTCATGGGATGAAGACAAGGCAGTCAGCTTCTCTTTGCCCTGTGGGGGTGCTGTGAGCCAAAATGGACTCCGCAGCAGTGGGTTGGGTTTCAACTTTGCTCCTGTGAAGATTGACAGCCTTGGAGACCCTGTGGGCAGTTCCACTCTGTCCTCTAGGGGTGCTGTGGGTCAGAATGGACTCCAGGGCAGTGGGTGTGGTTTGGGCTTTGCTTCCGTGAAGATTGACAGCCATGGAGACCCTGTGGGCAGTTCCACTCTGTCCTCTAGGGGCGCTGTGGGTCGGAATGGACTCCACGGCAGTGGGTGTGGTTTGGACTTTACTTCTGTGAAGATTGACAGCCTTGGAGACCCTGTGGGCAGTTCCACCCTGTCCCCTGGGGTGCTGTGGGTCGGAATCTACTAGACAGCAGTGGAAGCAGTTTGAAAGAGCAGGAATTGATTACCAGTTCCGAGGCTGAGACATCAGGGTATGGGCAGGGCCAGGATCTCTGCCAAGGCTCCAAGGGGCACCCTTCCTTGCCTCTTCTAGCTTCTGGTGGCCTGTGTTCCTCGGCTTGTGGCAGCATTCCTCCAGTGTCTGCCCCGCCATCACGTGGTGTCCGTCCTCTGTCTCTCTGTGTCTCTTCTTCTAAGCAGAGGTCGCATCAGCTCGGGCCGCCCTGCTCCAGTGTGACCTAACGGTAACTTCTGCAAAGACCCTGTTTTCCGCAGGGTCTGTTCCCAGGTACCAGGGAGGAGGCCTTGAGCATAGCTTTTGGGAGTGCAGATTAACCCATAACTGACAAAGATGAGTGTTCACTCATTTGGCTGCCAGTGCCAGGGATCCAGTTGTGGACAAGTCAGGCAAAAAGAGGACTGCTTCGGAAGGAGGTACGGGATCTCCCAGGTTCAAGGGAAAGTTAAGACTGGGGCGGGAGGGTCTCTTCTCGGCAGGCTGGTGGCTCCATTAGGTACAGGGGGTGGGGGAGAGGGACAAGGCCCATGGTATGTTTCAGAGCTGTTTTTATTTCTTTTAAAATGAGAAGGTGAAAAACCCCAGCTTTGAGGAAGAGAGAAC
>NW_006921715.1:6733409-6748907 GCF_000298275.1 Orycteropus afer afer | reverse complement strand
GAGCAGCTGACCGGTTAGTGGAGCTGCTCTTGGGGTGCGGCCTGCCTCCACTGGCTGTGGAAAATCTTTGGGAGAGGTCTCTAGGCTTTTGGCACATTTGGATCCTGCGTTTGGCCCAAGTCTTCACCTCCGGTCCCCGGGCTTGAACCAGTCGTCTGCTGTGTCATCTGCCGATCTTGAGGTTGCTCCTGGGCTTGAACCTGTGGCCTGCCCTGTTGCCTGCTGATCTTGGCTCTGTGCCATTTTACCTGCCGACCTTGGGTTTGTCAGCCTCAGCAGCCAGCAGCTGCCTGAGTTGGGAGATGCCTCCAGCTCCAGTGGGCCTGGAATAAGGGGCAGAGCTGAAGCCCCAGGTCGAGGGGCCTTCTCCCGGCCCCCAGAGCAGGCTCTCTGAGTTCGGACGTGTGGCCTCCTAAACGGTAAGAGAATAAATCCCTGTGTGTTAAGGTGTCTGCCTGTGGTGTCTCTGTTGCAGCAGCACCGGAGAACCCAGACGGGCATCCTGTGGTAAGGGTGACGAACCACCACCATGGGGGCTTCCATGACCTGTGGGGCCCCCTGTGGTGACTGTCATGTCAGGCCTTGCACTGCCCTTTGTTGGCCCTCTGCCCACAGAGAGGAGCATCAGGCATGAGTGCTGAGAGCGCGCCTCCACGTGCCGGAGCTTGGGCTGCAGGCAGGCTGCGGCCTTAGAGCAGCTCAGGGGCCGGCCCGCTGGAGGCCACTGTGGCTGGGCTTTGTCACTGTCCATGTCACCAGTCCCGCCCTTGGCCATGGGACACCTCCAGGCTGCTCCTGAGTACCCGCTGCTTGTCAGAGGGCTCACCAGAGGGGCACCCCCCAAGCTGCGTGCAGGGCTCTTTGAGCCATTCGGGACAACGTCTCTCAGCTCTGCTGTCGTGGGGCAGCATGGTGCCATCCTCACTGGCCATGGGTGGAGCCAGGACCAGCCACTTCTTGGCCCCCTCCAGCTCCCCATGATGCAACCCCTCCCCAGGCCAGGACAGAGCCCACTGGAGGGACAGAGGGGTGGAAGTATGTAGGTGGGAGAGGGGTCAGGCATCAGTGGGAACCCACAACCCAGAAACTGAGGAAAGGGTGTTTGAAAGCAGATTTTTGGGAGTGAGTGATGGGGATCTGTGTGGAGCAGCCATCTGGCTGGCGGTTGAAGAAGAGGGAGGTGTCCCTTTGAGCCCAAGACAGCCTCCTTCGTGGAAATTCCTCAACATAATAAAGGGCGTGGATCCAAAACAGCCAACATTACTCTCAATGGAGAAAGACTGAAACCGTTCCCCTTGCGAACAGGAACCAGACAAGGATGCCCTCCATCACCACTTCTAGTCAGCATTGTGCTGGAAGTCCTAGCCAGGGCCGTAAGGCAAAAAAGGGGAATCAAAGGCATCCAAATTGGTAAGGAGGAAGTCAAACTATCTCTATTTGCTGGTGATATGATCCTATACCTAGAAAACCCAAGAGACTCAGTAAAAAACCTACTGGAACTAATTGAGAGACTTAGCATAATGGAAGGATACAATATCAACATCCAAAAATCAGTTGGATTCCTCTACAACAGCAAAGAGATTGCTGAAAAGGAAATAGGAAATCAATACCATTTATAACAGCTACCAAATAAAGTACTTGGAAATAAATCTTACCAGGGACACAAAAGACCTGTACAAAGAAAACTATAAAAAACTACTTCAAGAAACTATAAGAGTTCTACATAAATGGAAGAACATACTATGCTCACAGATAGGAAGATTGAACATTGTGAAAATGTCAATTCTACCCAAAACAATATACATTCAACGCAATCCCAATCCATATTCCATCATCATTCTTTAAGGATATGGAAAAAAACAATCACTAACTTTATATGGAAAGAGACCTTAGATAAGCAAAGCACTATTGAAGAAGAAGAACAAAGTAGGAGGTCTCACACTCCTGGATCTCAAAATCTACTGTATAGCCACAGTAGTCAAAACTGCCTGGTATTGGTACAATGACAGACACATAGACCAATGGAATAGAGTTGAGAACCCAGAAATAGATCCATTGACCTGTGGTCAGCTGATCTTTGACAAAGGGCCAAAAGGACCGGAATCCATTAAATGGGGAAAGAGATGGTCTCTTCAACAAATGGTGCTGGCAAAATTGGTTATTCATTTGCAGAGAAACGAACAAGATCTGTGCCCACACCATACACAAAAACTAACTCCAGATGGATCAAATACTTAAATGTGAAACCTAAAATTATAAAGTTCCTCAAGGAAAAAATTGGGGCAAATTTAGGGGCCCTAATTTATGGCATCAATAGACTGTTAAGCATAACCCAAAATGTACAAACAGCTGAAGATAAACAAGATAAATGGGACCTTCTAAAAATTAGTTTTTTTATGTGCTTCAAAAGACTTCTCCCAAAGAGTAAAAAGAGAACCTACAGCTTGGGAAAAAATATTCAGTAATGACATATCTGACAAGGGATTTAGCTCTAGAATTTATAGAAAACTCCAACACCTCAACAACAAAAAGATTAACAATCTAATTAAAAAATGGGCAGACAACATGAATAGACACATCGCCAAAGAGGACATTCAGGTGGCCAGCAAATATATGAAGAAATGCTCACAATCATTAGCCATCAGAAAGCTACAAATCAAAACAACAGTGAGATACTATCTCATCCCAGGACTAATGGCAAAGTTCAACAAGACAGAAAATAACAAATACTGGTGAAGATGCAGAGAGATTGGGACTCTCATACACTGCTGGTGGGACTATAAAATGGTACAACCACTGTGGAAAGCAGTGTGGCAATTCCTTAAAAAGCTGGAATTAGCAATACCATTTGATCCAGCAATCCCATTACTAGGTATATGTCCTAAAGAAGTGAGAGCCATGACAAGAACAGACATATGCACACCCATGTTCATCACAGCATATTTACAATAACAAAAAGATGGAAACAACCTAGGTGCTCATTAACGGAACAATGGAGAACCAAACTATGGGACATACACACAAAGGAATACTATGCAATCCTAACAAATACCTTAGAATCTGCAAAACACCGCATAACGTGGATGACTTGGAGGACATTATGCTGAGTGAAATAAGTCAGTCACAGAAGGACAAATATTGTATTAGTCTGTTATTGTAAAAAGTCAAGGAAAGGTTTATATATGGAGGGAAACTTTCTTTATTGGTTACCAGTGGTGGGAGGGGAGGAAAGGGAATCTGCCAAAAAAATAAAAATAAATGCATTGATACATATCACTTTGTTGTTGTTGTTATGTGCCGTCGAGTCGGCCCCGACTCAGAGCGACCCCTCCTTGGGTTTCCGAGGCAGTATCACTATGGTAGTAGGATTGCCCAACCTTCCTTCCGAGGAGTGGCTGGTGGGTTTGAACCGCCAGCCTTCTGGTTAGCAGTCAAGTGCTTTAGCCATTATGCTACCAGAGCTCCCACTCTATATCACTTTAGCTTTGTGTATTTCACTGTACATAAATTATATTTCAATAAAATGTATTTAAGAAAAAAAAGAGAGCCTCTTTCAAGCACCCTCCACCAGGCACTGGCAGGAAGATGCACCGTGGAAAAGCCAAGTCATCATCTCCACAACTCATGGGGCTGTCCGAGCTGGCGGGACCCAAAGACCACGCCTCTGTAAGTGGGGAAACTGAGCCCAGTGCGAGGAATGACCAACGTGAGTACACGGTGTTTCTGGCAGAACCCAACACCCCAGGTGAGGATGCACCAGCTTGGGGGTCAGGTTAGATTTAAAGCCCAGCCTGGACTGGCTGTGGGACAGGGGGTGCTCCTCGCTCTCTGAGCCCCATTGTCCTCCCTGTAAAAAAACCCAGGCCAGGCCAAGGCCCCCAAGCCGGTCCCCACAAGCCTGCATGTGGTGTTGGCAGGACCTGGGGCCCCACAGTTTTTGTTTCCCAGGGCTGTGGTCACAGAAGACCACGAACTGGTTTGCTTTCAAGAACACAGATTGATTCTCGCAGCTCTGGAGGCTGGAAGTCCTAGTTCAGGTGTCAGCCATGTTGATTCCTTCCGAGATTTTGCAGGAGAACCCCCGGCTCTCTCTGAGCTTCTACGGCTCTGGACAGCCCTTGGCTTGCACGTGGTTGCCTTCCTCCGTCCCCCGCCTCTGTGTCTATGCACGTGTTTTACAAGGACACAAGTCACACAGGATCGGAACACACCTGCTCCAGTGTGACCTCGGTAATCTCTGCAAACACCCCACCTCCAAAGAGGGTCACGTTTCCAGGCCTAGGGGTTGGAGCTTGAGCTTCTCTCTTGGAGGAACACAATTCAACCATCACATCAGCCCAGGCCTGTGCCCTCTCCCTACCCCTGGCTGCCCCGGTCAGGCCTGGCTGCTTGGCACACACACAAAACCCTTGGCAGGAGCTGGGCCTGGGCAGGGCTGGGAGTGGGAGGTGGCTCCAAACATCTGGAAAACATCACCCTCTCCGGTGCAGTGCCGCAGATAACAGCCCGCGTGTCTGGAGAGACACACCTACGCTGACCCGAGTGGACGGGCCAGCGGGAGCATGGGGGCACTGCTCTCCATGAACCCTGGCCACACCCCACTGCTGAGTGTGAGTGCCCCTCCTGGGAGGACCACTCCCCATGGCCTTCTAAAGCTTTGAGTTTGTGAGTTTCACGCTGCCTCAGTTTCTCTGGAAAGCATCTCGCTGCCAGAGTGAAGTAAAGATACTGACTAGCCGGTCGGCCATCCCGCTTCAGAATCCTGGAATTCCTGGATTCCAGTCCAAGCCTGTTTACCGACCAGGCCAGCCTGTCCTTGGCCCTCACCTGGGTCAAGTTCTTTGTTAAGAACTTGAATTTGACACTAAACGCAACAGAGACCAGCACTCTCTGGTCAGAGATGGACGGGGCAGAGGGAGAGCACTGGACAGTCGTGGCTCTTATCTCAGGGGACAGGCGTGGAAGGGGCCTGAGAGTCTGCCCAGCCAGGCCCAAGCCATGCCTGCCCGGGAGCGTCCCTGTGGGGAGGGTCTGCCTCTTTCCTGCCAGGAGTCCCGTGGCGGAGCTGACCACTGGAGGTCCCCTGCCTAAGTCCACCCTCACTTCCTGGATTCCAGGAAGGCTCTCGGGGCAGTGGGCAGCCCCAGTGGGTGTGCTGTCCTGCAGCTCGGTCAGACCTCCTGGTGCTGTGGCCAGCCGCATACGCTGTGGGTGGAGTCTCTGGGCCTGGGTCTGGTCGTCAGAGTTACAGGTGGTGGGCCGAAGGCTCCCAGTGGTCACCCAGACCCATGGCACACACACAGCCGCACTGGGCAGGCCAGGATGCTGTCGGGGCAATAGGCCATGTCTGTGGCCAGGCCCAGCCCTGGCCTTGGCACCTCGTGTGAACTGTGGCTCACCGGCTCGCAGTCTGGTTTGCTGCCTGAGCTTCTGACCAACTGGCCTTCGAGGCCCTTCCAGCTGACAAATTCTAGGGTGTTCATGGCTGGGCCCAGCCGCATGCAGACATCCCCTGAGCAAGGCCGTGAGGCCCAGTCCACCCAGACTTGGTGCTGCTGGGTTGGGGGGCGCACACAGGGCACTGCCTGGCAGAGCTCACGGCCTCACGGGCGATGGGCCTCCACAAGGAACTACAGCCCTTGGGTTTGACAGCACACAGAAGCGGGAGAGGGGCAGACGGAGGTTTCAGCCTCAGGTCCTGGGGGAGGGCAGCAGGGTTGTGGGGAGAAGCAGGGTCAGCCTGGGTCAGGAGGCCTGGTGGAGTCCAACGTTGGCCCTCAAGCAGGCAGCATTTCAGTCTGGGCTGCAGAGGGTGAGGCAGACCTCAAAGGGCAGAGCTGAGACTGGGGTGGTGGGTGGCCTGAGCTGGGAAGGAGGGCTGTTCCAGGGAGGCCTGGGCACCCTGAGGATGAAGCCCAGTGGGAAGGGGTGGGAGGCAGGACTCTGTCCCCCTCCCTCCCAGGTGGCCTGTCCAGATCAAGCAGGGAACGCTGGGGCAGCAGGGCCAGCTCAGGAGACGACTGGAGAATGGTCAGGGTAGGCATCCAGCCCACGGTCTCAGAGGTCAGTGGGGAGGAGAGAGGAGAGGCCAAGGCTTTGGTACTGCTCGGTGACTTTCTAGAAGCCTGCTCAGGGAGGGGCCGAGAGTGGAGTGCGTACTTTGGACCTAGGGTCCCTCTGCTGAGAACCTCCTAGACCCAGGGCAAGAGTGATGCTGAGACGCACAGAGATCTCCAAGGAATGCTGGGCCCAGAGATGTTGAAAGGAGACAAGACCTTCCCCTGAGCCAACAGAGAGCCAGCGCCCCTAGAGCTGGTGCCCTGAATTTGGACTTCCAGCCCCCTCAACTGGGAAAAAGTAATTTCTGTTTGTTAAAGTCTTAACAACAACAACAACAACAAAGTAGGAGAAGCCTGCTCAGTGTGTGGGGAGTCTCCCTGCCTGCTGGAGTACACATGGGATGGGGCGCTCACTCCCATTCCTACAGCCTGCGAGCTCCCCCCAGGGGAGTATCCCCCAGGACTGGGAGACGGGGCACCACTGATCCCAAAGCTTTCTCTCTTGGGGACCCTGGAACAGGGGGCAAAGCTGGCATCAACTTTTCTGTAGCCTGTGCTGGACCTGCCGGACACTCCGTAACCCCCAAAACCACACGTGTGGGTGACACACAGGCACCACGGCACAGCCACACTGCCAGACAACATTTTTAAGTATTTTGAGGGAAGTAATTTCAGAGCCCCCAGAAGATTGGTGCCCTAGTCACCCCTAAGGGTACCCCAGAGCCCAGGCTAATGGACCCTCTTCTTTCTCACTTATCAGCTCATGGCAGCTAAAAGTGACTTTTACACAATAACGTGTCAGATAATCGCTCCTGGGCACAGGGCCCAGATTCCAACCTGCAACCAAAGGCCAACGTGCCTGTTAATGATTAAACCTCGGAGAACAGCGCTGAGGGGCAGAGTGGGGTGCAGCCCAGGAAGGGCTGGCCCCTCCCCACAGGAACAGAGCCTGCTGTGCAGGGGAGGGGCCCCGCTTCTGAATGCATTGCAGCTACCTCAATATCGTGGGATTCGGCAAACAGTCTCCCATTGTCTGTGGAGCAGAGCATGGCCCGGCTACACTGCCTGGGGTCAGGAGGAAGGCACGGAGAGGTGGGAGCATCCGGGCATGGGTGGGGGGGACAGAAGGGAGAGAGGGGTCCTGCTCCTACTGTCTTCCTCTGAACCTAGGGGCGTTCTCTGGAAAGGGCCTTCCACTGAGAAAGGGCTTAAAGCACACGGACTGAAGGGGTCTCGGTACGCCCACACACCGTTGTTCTAACTGCCCTGCAGGTGGTTCCCGCTTGGAGACCTTGCGAGGACAGAGTGGCATGGCCGGCCCTCCAGCATCTTCGTGATTGTTGGCGCGTGGGAGCCCACTGCTGCGGCTGCTGTGTCAGTGGCCTTCACAGAGGGCCCCGTGTCTGCTGACCCTCTGCTGGGACCAAACAGCATGGGGACCGGTCTTTCTTGATCACGTGTCCAGAGCTCACTTCTAAGGAGCATGTGGCTGTACCCCTTCCAACACGGCTTTCCTCGCTCCCCCGCCTGTCCAGGTGTCGTGAGTGTTCTCCGCCAACACCAGAATTCAAGGGCATCAGCTCTTCCTTGGTCTTCCTTTATCATAGTCCCGCTTTCACTTGAGGCTGAAAATACCATGGCTGGGGTCAGGCACACCTTAGTCCTCCAACTGACGTCTTTGTTTTCTCATCCCTTAAAGGGCTCTTTTGTAGCTGATTCACCCAGCGCGATGCATGGCTTGATTTCTAGGATGCAGCTTCCATGGGCACCAACATAGAAACCCATATTCGGCAACACGGCAAGTGTGCGTGGTGGTGGCTCGTGCCACGGGGGCTGCTGTCCGTCCTGGGTGGTCAGGAGCTTTGGGTTTCACTGGGCTCCCAGCTCTGCTGCTCCCTCACTGCGCAGCCGTGGCTGTGGTAGGAGTCTCTCTGCCCCAGTTTCCTCCTCTGTACCATGGACGCATGGTACCTGCCTCAAGGTCATTGTGAGGCTTAATGAGACAGCCCCCGTAAGGCTTAGCCCAGTGGCCTTGGCATGCAGTGAGTGTTTGACTCACACGATTATCTTCCTGCCTGTGTTCCTGTTGTTGGAATCCCAAGATTCTGCTCTAAGCCTCAGCCTGCTACCTGGGTTGGGGTGGATTGCAGGCCCATGCTGGAGTCTTTAGGGTCAATGTCCAGGCTCGGGTCCAGCCAAGGAGGGCTGGGGAAGCCAAGGGAAGGCTTGGGCGACTGGGAAGGGCTTTGTCTCCTTAAGCGGGGGGTCAGGAGACAGTGTGGCGGTATATTGGTTTGTTCTGTAGCAGCTTTGTTGACCTATTGTTATGTGCCCTCCAGTCGGCCCTGACTCACAGGGACCCCTCCTTGGGTTTCCGAGGCAGTATCTCTACAGAAGTACATTGCCCAACCTTCTTTCCAAGGAGTGGCTGGTGGGTTTGAACCGCCAGCCTTCTGCTTAGCAGTCAAGTGCTTTAGGCACTACGCCACTCGAGCTCCTGTTGACCTATAATTCACCTAAACTCCACCCTCTCAGAACATACAGCCCCGTGGTCTTTGGTGCGTTCACAAGATTGTACCCCCGTCACCTCTGTCTCATGTGAATCCCCCAGAAGAGCCCAGTGCCCCTGAGCAGTCACCCCCCCAGGCCCTGGCAGCCACTCATCTACCTTCTGTCTCCACAGATTTGCCGATTCTGGAAGTTTCCTGGAAACGGAGTCACGTGATACGTGGCTTTTTGTGGGTGGTTTCTTTCACTTAGGATGTTGTCCTCCAGGTTCCCCCAGGTTGGAGCTTGTATTAGTACTAATTCCTTTTTATGGTTGAGTTGTATTCCACTATGTGGTTCGACCGCATTTTGCTTATCCAGTCCTTAGTTGATGGACATCCGAGCAGCTTCCGCTTTGGGGCTCTCGTGAATCCGGCTGTTGTGAACATCCGCGTGCCAGCTTCTGTGGACACGTGTTCTCAGTTCTCTTGGGCACACGCTGAGCATGGAGTTTCTGAGTGAGAAGGTAGGAAGCATATATTTAAAGTTACCCAAGAAGGCAGTAGAAAGAACTAAAAATAATTGTGTAAATATTGACTGCTGGGGGTGGAGGGAGTAATGTAATTTAGGTAAATGTTCATCTCCCACAGTGCGGAGTCTGTCGTGTATAAAATTTGATAGATCAGGGAATGGAGAGAACACACATTATGTAGAGCCACGGCAGCAACTACAAGCAGAACCAAGCTAAAAGGAAAAAAAAGGAGAAAAGAACCCATTGCTGTGAAACTGATTCTGACTCGTGGCGACCCCACGCGTGATGGAGTGGAAGTGCTCCATAGGGTTTCCAAGGCTGGAATCTTTATGGAAGGAACTCTGGTGATGCAGTGATTAAACCATTTGGCTTCTCACCAAAAGGTTGGCAGTTCCAACCCGCCAGCTGCTCCTTGGGAAAAAGACGAGGCGGCCTGCTCCCATAAAGATCATAGCCTTGGAAACCCTATGGAACAATTCTACTCTCTCCTGTAGGGTCCTTTTTTTTTTAAAAAAAAAAATCTTTATGGAAACAGGTTGCCAGGCCTTTCGTCCACAGCACTGCTGGGTACGTTCGAACCACCAACCTTTAGGTTAACAGTCGAGCATAAACTGTGCCAGACGGGGAGAGCTAAGCTCAACGAGAGCTTCAAAGGGGCTCTGGGGAGAGCAGCTGGGGTGGGACGGGGGGAGGGCCCAGAGCTGCTTTGCTCATTGATTTGTGACTACAGGTGTGTTGCTTTCATTAAAAAGATGCTCCTTAGGCTTGGGCAATGAGTTTGGTTTTGGTTTGGTTAGGCCTGGTGAAACCCCTGAGACTATGGCCTCTAGCTGCCCTTCAGGTCTGGAATTGAACCCACTCCTGTGGCTTCCAGCCAAACAAAAGACAGGCATATGAGCTGAATGTTTACATTAGGTAGATACACTCCTTGGAGAGATCAATCACGGGAGAATAGAAGGGCTGTGTACGCACAGGGAGACAGCTTGGGGGGCAGGAGTGCATGGAGGGAAGGCCACAGGGAAGAGATAACCATGGGGAGGAAGTGGGAGAGGAGCTGTTGCATTGTGGGAAATTGCAGTCAATGTCAGGAGACAAAGTGATGTGAGCTGCTGTACGGAAAGTGAATTTGCTCTGTAAACTTTCATGCAAATCACAATAAAAAAAAAGAAAGAAAGATGCTCCTTTGTCATAACATGCTTGGAGCCACTGACCACTGCCGAACAGAAGATGGAAGTCAGCAGGGAAGTGAGATTCAGGAGCATGGTGAGTCAGCAAGCAGGAGTGACTGCCCCTCTTGGGCTCCAGTGTCGCTACCACTCCCACCACCCTCAACTCACCTCTACGACCACAGATGGCCACAGATGGCCACAGATGGCTGGGAGCGAGTGTTCGTACCTTGGCCCAAGGGATAGCCCTCCAAACCCTCAAGGCCCAAGTCTTGCTCTCCTGAGCCTTGTCCTCTGCAGGCTAAGCTTCACCCAACTCCTCGGCTGTTTTATGAAGCCTCTAGGAGCTCTTCTGTCCAAGAACCCCAGATACTCAAGATGTGAAGATGGAACAAGGGTGGCTCTCTGCCTACTGCTTGAAACATGCCAGTCATCCATCCATCTACCCACTCACCCATCCAATCATCTACCCATCATCTATTCATTCATTTGTCTATCCCCCATCCATCCCCCCACCCGTCATACACCCACCCATTTATCTACAAGTCCATTCACTCATCCAACCATCTGCCCATCATCCATTTATTCATTTATCTTTCCTCCTTCCATCCCCCACCCGTCACCCACCCACCCATCCATCCATCCACTCATCCCTCCATCCACCATCCCTCCATCCATCCCTCCATCCCTCCATACATCCACCCATCCCTCCATCCACCATCCATCTATCCACCATCCCTCCATCCATCTATCCAATCCATCCATCCACACATCCACCCCTCCATCCACATATCCATCCACCCATCACCCACCCACCCATCCATCCATCCACACACACATCCCTCCATCCAGCACCCATCCCTGCATCCACCGTCCATTCATCCACACATTCACCCACCCAATCACCCACCCACCCATCCATCCATCCATCCTTCACTGATGCCCCCTTGGAGCTCAGCCCATGGCCCTGTCTCAGGAAGTGCCCAGACTGCCCTATAAATCAACAGTGGCCATGCAGGGTGAGAAGTGTTGGGACAAAGGGCAGCCCCTGGTACATGGGAGTGTCCAGGAGGACTTCTGTTTGGGGGGGGGCAATGAGGGTGATGGGGAACAGAGAGTTGGAGAAGCAGGGGGCGGCCCACAGGGCCAAACCAGACTGGCCCGGAGGTCGGGGCAGAGCAAACAAAGAGCTGCTGCGGGCACTGACTCTGCAGCGACCTCCAGGCTCTGTCGGTGGACATCCCGGTTCCAGGGATTCTGGAAGGAAGCACCAACTCCAGGTGCAGGACGCGCAGTGAAGGGCGCAGGCTTTGCAGGCCCTGGAACCTGGGCCCAAGCCAGCTTCTCCAGCCAGGTGTCAACTTTGGGCCAAGACTTTACCTTCCTGAGCCTCCGTCATCCACCTGAAAACAATAACCACTGTGAGACGTTCCTGGGGGGTCATTTGCCAAGAGCTTGCTGAGCACCCAGTCCATGTGAGACCCTCAAGTCCGGCTCCGGGTCTTAGGGATTGGCAGTGGCGCCCGCAGAACTCGTGAGCACGGTGGGTGCTCAGATGCAGGTCTACGCGTCACTTTCTTTTTCCAGATGCAGAAGTAGCTCGCACAACAGGCCCCGGGCTGCTCCAGACAGGCGCCGGGAGCCCCCTCAGCTCCGTCTTCTGTGGACCCCAGCCCAGGGGAAGCAGTGCCTTGCAGACCCCGGCTGGTGGAGATACCCGCTGGCTGGGCTGTGGCTCTAGAACCGTCCCTCCCCCTCTGAAAGATGGGGCCTCCCCGGCCCTGGGCCAGCTCGAACATGAAGGAGATGCGCCTTGCCTCCTGCAGGCCACAACCTGCTCCTCTTTTCCACCCGTGAGCCAGGCGGGACGGCTGCTTCTCAGCGTCCGGGCCCTCGGGCCGCGAGGTACTCCTTTGTGTGCAAGCCCATCCTGGGTCTTGTAGGAGGAAGGTCCTGAGGTTGAGCTGGGGCCACGCTGTTGGCGGCCTTCATGGGAGTGGCAGGAACTTGCTGGTATCCATCAGGCCACGGCGCGCCTTGCCACGGGCCTCCCCATGCTCCCTGAAGGGCGACCTTGGGGCTGTGACGCTGCAGGGACATCACACTGTCTGCAGGAAGGGTGCGGTCTGTCTGGGAGGGTGGTGGGTGCGACCCTCAGGAGGGACGTTAGATTGGGTCCCCCTCGGTGACGGGAGGGGAGTAGCCAGGAGAGAGGGGGACGGGCAAGCCTAGCTGCCCTGCCAGGGACATGAGTCTGGTGGGGGTGGAAGCCCGGGGGCTGGGGCAGGATGTCTGGTGAGGACTCTCCCAGGGTGGAGCCCTGGAAAAGGCAGAGGACGGCGCTGGAAGAACGGGGACTCTCCTTGGTGGTGGTGTTGTCCCTGCCCTCACGGCCAGCACACAGGCTCAGAGGAGAAGGGCCCGGCTGGCTAGAGGTGGACACCAGAAAGACCAGCAGGACCCAGGCTGGGGAGACAGAAGCCCCTCCACGGGAAGGAAGCGTGGCCGGCAGGAGGTGCCCACCCGCCCAACCGCAGGCCCCGCCCCCACGAGGCCTGGCCCCCAGTCGCTCCCTGAGAGGCCCACCCTGCAAACCCCTCTGTGGCTCTGGCTGCACCTGCCCCAAACCCGGGTCCGCATCCTCGAATGGCCAGCCATCTATCTGCTGGTGGCGGCCTCCCTGCCCCATCCTGGCCCAGTAGCCCTGGGACAAGTACCCCCATCCCCCATCCTGCTCTCATCCTCACACAAGTCCTTCGCCAAGTACAGGCGTAGGGCCACCCAGCAAAGCGGACCGGCCCCTCACTGCCTGGTACTCCCCATCCTGGACTTTCACGGATGCCAGAGGAGGAGCCTGTGGGCAGGGTCTTGTCTGGGCCTGGGGCCTGGGGCCAGGGCATGATGCCAACACGTCAGGACAGGGTGTCGGAAGGAAGAACATCTACTGCCCCCCACCTGCTGCCCCAGTAGGGTTACTGCTGGGCAAAAAGTGGCCTCACCCCCCCCAAGGGGGTCTCTGCAGGGGGAGGGTGGTGTCAGGGCAGTGGGGCCCTGCTCACCTGGCCTCCTACTCAGAACAGGAAACACTCCCCAAGGGCTGGGGATGGCCAGATGTGGAGCAATGAGGACATCAGCCCAGTGGCTACCACCCGACCTGTCCAGCCCCAGGCCAGTGCCCAGTGTCCCTGGTGGTCAGAGCCAGGCCTGGGAGTGCCTCGCAGGGCTATGCAGCAGCAGACATCAGAAGGCCAGGCCACTGGGCACATGCTGACCACAAAGGACTTGTCAGCTGACCGGGGGTGGACCCAGAACAAGGCTGAGGGCCCAAACAGAAGGCAGGTGTCAGAGGTGGAGACCCCCCCAGGTTGGACGGGCTGCGAGGGGCTGGCCTGGAAGAGGGTCTCCCCTGGCTCAGGCCCTGCTGGACTGGAGCTGAGCCTAGAGGTGGAGACAGGGAGAGGCCTGGTCATGTGGCTCCAGTGGTGGGGGCCATCCTGGGGCAGGGGGTCAGGCGCTCTGGGCCCCACACCCCATCCATTGGCCTGTGGCCACGAGCCAGCCACAGGCTGTTCTGGCCACGCCCAGCCCCTTCCTGCCATGGTCCTCAGAGTCCAGGCTGGGTGGGAGCAGGAAGGTGGAGGCTGGGGAGCTCCATCCGGTTGCTAAGAGACACTGTGAGGAAAAGCTGGTCCCAGGGTGTGGCCTTGCAGCAGACACTCCTGTGACGACTCCACGGTGCTGGGTACTCCCACCTGACGCCGAACAAGACCCACCTTGGCCCCTCTTACCTGGGGAAGACCCCACTCCTCTCTTCCCTGTCAGCGGCTCAGACACTGGAAGCAGTCAAGAGCCTTGAATGCTGGGTTTCAGGAAGGCCCGTGAGGGTTGTGTTTTAGGAGACCCTCCCTCCCCACTGTGTGAACAAGTGGGAAGAGTGAGCTGAGGACAGGAAGTTCGCTGATGGTAAAGACGGGCAGCCGGGGCTAGGTGGGGGCAGGGACGGCTGGTGTCTGGGGGAAGCTGAGGGCCTCTGGCCTTTACCCCAGGATGCCTGGAGCCGGCTCAGACCACCACGGCCCGGTCTGTCGCTGTCCTCGGAGACCAGCAGAAGCTGGCGCTGCTCAGGTCGCCGGAACCCTTGGAGAGCTCGCTCCCCGCCCCTCCCTCTGCCTGCCCCAGAGGCCCCAGTGCCAGGAGGCGCAGGATGCCCAGTTTTCAGCCTTGTCCCCAGGATCCCCGGCACACTGGCCTGAAAACTGACCTGTAACTACAGCTCTTGGAGCCTTCCGGAACCCAGATCCCCACCTGAGATCAAACCGAAGACCTGGTTTAAGGTCCCTCACTTGGCTGACTGCCTCTCGACACTGCTCCACTTAGCTGTGTGTCCTCAGGCCAGCCCCTGTCCTTCCTGGGCCTCGGCCTCCCCGTCAGTAAAACTCGGGGGCCACGTGGTTCCTGAGACCCCTGCCCACCCTGGCTCCGTGTGCTGTAGGATGTCAGGGCCTTGCAGGGATGGATCACCGACAGGTGAAGGGACAGACATGCACTCAGAAGGGGTGCACAGCAGTGTGACAGTGGGGACAGGGAAGAGAGAGGGCCACGCCGCGTGGGACAGCAAAGTTGGCCTTTGAGGACTGGGCTGAGGCCGGGCCTGTGGCTGGCACTGGCTCCCTGTCCCCGGGACCCAGGACGGATTAAGTCCTCACTGGCAGCAGCTACCAGTAGATGCGAAGTGTATGGTGACAAAGACCCAATACATCACAACTCGGTTTGCTTTTGGGCAGGTACACCTAGACTTTCAGGTAAGTTCCACTATCTCTAGTTCACCAATGAAGAGACTGAGGGTCAGAGTGGTGTAAGTCACTCAGTCAGTGAGCAGCCGTGCCTGGTGGCCCTGAGCCAGGGCAGGGTAGGGTGGGGTGCCGGCCCTGGGGGACCCCTCGCTGCAGTTCTGGTGGAAGAAAGCCCTTGGAGTGGTTGTCCAGGTGCCCTCCAGGCGAGGGGAGCCCAGGGCCCACCCCACTGTTCCCTCTTCAGCAGCCCTGAGTTTTGGTGCCTCGGATGGGCCTGGGCCCCGTGCGGCCGAGGCTGAGCCCCTGTTCCACTTGATTCCGTGAGGTGAAGCCCACAGAGTGCCTGGCATCCAGTGAGTGCCTCATAAGGTGCCAGAAGAACCTCTCAGCAGAGGTTCAGACCAGGGAGGAGGTAGGGAAGGGTCTGCACCAAACCTGGAAGGCTGAGGCTGATTTTAAGC
>NW_006921715.1:6721172-6733254 GCF_000298275.1 Orycteropus afer afer | reverse complement strand
GGAGTTTGGACACACTTCTCCTGCAATCAGGAGCCGTGACAGCAAGGCACAGGCCTCCTTAGGACCTTGACGGTCACTTCTGCATTGAGCTCTGTCGCTGGCACAGAGGCCTGGGGGCAGTCACCCCCTCCCAGGCCACGCCCTGCAAAACCAGTCCAGCTGTGAGGGCGCCTGGTCAGTGGCCTCTGGCCGGGAGGGTGCAAGGCCAAGGCAGGGGGCCGGGGAGCCTCCCTGCAGCCGGCCCACCCTGAAGGAGGTGAGGAATCTGCCTCTGACAGCCGGCTGCAAGCGCTGTTTGTCCTGGGAGGCAGGCTGTGTGCCAGGCCTGCAGGCCCAGGCGGGACGGCCTTGCTGTGCTGTAGGCGGCGAGGCGCTTTGATGGTGGCGTAGTCATCGCTGCCCGCAGGCTTGGGCGCCTGGTTCTGAACTTCCCAGGGCTCCAGGCCCAGCTTTGCTGGCGTGACCTGGGGGAGAGGAGGGCATGTCCTCTGTCCTCTCTGGCCCTCAGTGTCTTCATCTGCCAAATGGGGACAGTAGCCCTGCCGCTCCACAAGAGCTGTGGTAAAGAGAGGTGAGAGTGCTTTGTCCCGGCGCCCAGGGCTCTCAGCCAAGGAGGTGAAGGAGTTGCCCAACACATCAGAGTTACAGACAAGTTAGCACAGCCTTTGAGGGGGCACCAGGCAGCGGGAGGCGCCAGGGAGGCTCTCAGCAGCAAGGTTTTGCAACGGAGGAGGCCAGACGGGCCCGGGCCATCACCAGACGCACGTGTGAGATCCCTCACCGTCCCTCCAGCAGCAGCAGCTCCCCCCCTGCCCGCCCCTGTTCCTTGTGCCTCTCCCGCAGGGCAGGTTGAGTCTCTGGGCCTCCCTTCTGAGCCCTGCGTGTGGCTCTGGGTCTTGGGGACTGGAGTGGGAGGCAGCTTGGTGCCTGGTGTGGCCCCTCCACCCTCAGGGCAGAGGTTACTGCTCCTTCCTGCCCAGTTAGTCCCTCGGCAGTCCCTGCCCAATGCAGAGGCAGGTCTGACACCCCTGTCCTTACGTAAGTGCACCCCTAAGCTGCCTCCTCTCATGACCAGGGAGGTGGGTGCTGGCCCTGCTGAGGCCCTGGAAGGTTCCAGAAAAGAGATGCAAGTTCCGGTCAACAGGCCAGCAAGCATTTGGCGTCTGGCTCAACCACATCTCAGAGGCCTAATTACAGGAACGCTGGAAACGGAACGTGGCCCTCTGAACAGAGGCCGCCAGGGCTGTCCACTTCCTGTCTCTATGTGGACTCTCAGCCAGCCAGGTGGTCTTGAGCTATTCGCACTGAGTGGCTCTACAGTCAGCAGCCTGGGTTCGCGTCCCGGCTCCCCCCCAAGCAGCTGTGTGGCCTTGGGCAAGTTACTCAGCTTCTCTGTTCTGTTCACTCACCACGCAGCTGAGTGGTCTTCGTAGCAGCTTCCTCAGAAGGGTGAGAAGGAGCTGGTGCTAAGAAACTCACTCACAGAGGAGCGAGCGGTGTCTGGTTCAACAGGGCAGAGTGCCTAAGTGAGTGATTGCTGCTGTCCTCTGGACCTCCAGGGGGAGGACAGGGACGAGGAGAATGGCAGCAGAGAGAAAGATGGGGCACAAGAGAGCCAGGCCCCCGTTTGAGGGTGAGAGGTGCTGGAGTGTGTCTTAGGTCCTAAGAAGCTAGAACCTGAGGGCTTGCAGGGGGCTCCAGGGAGAAGAGCGCCCGTGGGCTCCTTCATTCATTCAGGGAATGCCAATTATTGAGTGCCTCCTGGGTGCTGTGCACTGTTCCAGTGCTGGGGTGCTCTCACTGACGCAGACATTAAACCCACGTGGGATGCCAGGGTTGGTGTTCGGTGCTAACACAGAGCTCAAGTGGAGGAAGGGCAAAGGCAGCGAGGGTGGGGCCGGGGCCTCGGAGGAGCTGCTACCCAGCCCATGTGGAAGGGAGGACAGAGCCAGCCCAGGCCCGGCCCCTACACTCGGAAGGGCCTGAGCTTGGGGTCTGATGCTCAGTGGGCACCATCCTGATTGAGTTGGTTGTGTATGTCCAGGCCAAAGGCGTATGGGCCCCTCCTGGGGACTAGAGCCTGGGTTCATGAGGTCTCTGCCTCCCTGGGCCGGGTTCTCCCTGCCCATGTCCCTCTAGACTGCTGCTACCCTCTCACCCCTGGGAGCCTGCGTTTGTGCCAAGGAGGGCCAGGGACAGGGGCACGCCTCCAGGGCATCTCAGGCTGGGCACGGATGGGGACTTTGCATTCCCACCATGAGGACATGAGCTGTCAGGTGCTCCGTCCGTGTTTTTGTCCCTGGCTACTGGAGATGTTCACCTGTAATGGGGACCAGCTTCGTCAGCAGGTGAAACACTGCCGGGGAGCTTTCTTCACCAGTCAAAGAACAGAGCCCATGTTCGGTGTGGACCGTCCTTGCAGCACCGTCCTGAGCACAGCTCCCCCCAGATCCACCACAAAGCAGGCTGTGGTCCCACACCTGACCCCCTCTGCACTCAGGGAAGGCATTGGTGGGCAGTGTTCAGCTTGCCTTTTTTTTTTCAAGGCCTTTATAGTTTGCTCTGGTGGCGTAGTGCCTAAGACATTTGACTGCTAACTAGAAGGCTGGAGGTTCAAACCCACCAGGCACTCCTCAGAAGGAAGACTGGGCAATCTACTTCCGTAGTGATATCGCCTCAGAAACCCAAGGAGGGGTCACTATGAGTTGGATCTGATTCCACGGCAGTGATTTTTTTCTATTTTGCTTTGGGCGATTTCAACTCAGGACGACTGCATGTGGCAGAGTAGAACTGCTCCGAGTGTTTTCTAGGCTGTAGGAGGCATCATGGAGAAGGCATTTGGCTGCTAACCAGAAGGACAGCAGTTCAAACCCACCAGCTCCTCCATGAAAGGAAGACGGGGCAATCTACTTCGGTGAAGATTTACAGCCTCAGAAACCCAATGGTGGTTGCTGTGAGTTGGGATCCACTTGGTGGCAGTGCGTTTGGTGAGTGTGGTCATCTTTTGGGCGCAGAGTACCAGATCTTTGTCCTGGGGAGCCATTGGGGGTTTCGAACCACCAACCTTTCAATTAGCAGCCAGGCACTTAATCTTTGTGCATTTGCATGTGCGTGTGCACGTGTGGGTGCATGTGTGTGTGTGTGTGCATGTGCATGTGTGTAGCAATATGTATATTACCAGGCCCTCTTTTTACGTGATGGAATGTTTCCTCCTCAAAACTTTGACCAACTGGGGAAAAAACATGCAGAAATAACTCACCTTCCGAGTTGTGTCAACTGTTCCCAGTTTACTGATCACCTGGGAGCTGATTTGCATTAAAGCACGGATGTAGCAACAGCCTGGTCACCGCCTGGCTGGGCAGCACAGGGTTTCCAGGGTGGAACAGAGGTGGCTAAGTGTCCAGCAGGCATGTTACATAACCACACTGGAGAAGGGGACATAGTTTTTTTTTGGGGGGGGTGGGCAAGAAGATTACCAAACTCTCTTCTGCCATCCTGGGGAGTCTGTCCTTAACATCTAGAATCAAAAAATCAAGAAACAACAGCATGAAACATTAGATTACAAAATGGGAAGGGGAAAAATAACTTGGAAGAATTCAGAGAGGTTGCGGGGCCTGTGGGACTTGGGCTGGGCTGCTGGGCTTTCTCAGAAGTTCCTGCATCCGTTTGTCTGCTTAAAGATCACATATGTTGGTTATTTTAGGAAAACTGAGGATTCATGTCAAACACAAAAGAAAGGTGTTTTGTCCAAATGTGGCAGTCTTTGAATTGGGATTTGAACCCAGGCCTTTGGGACTGCCCTCAGTATATTACAATTACTTGTAGAGAACATGAGAAGCCAACTCGGGAGGTGATAGGATGGAGAAGCTCCACTGTGAGCTCTCCCAGTGTGCAGGTGTGTGCAGGTGTGTGCAGGTGTGCAAATTCCCCTTCTGTCCAGCCAGGTCCACCTTTCTCAGCAAGCCAGCTTCCCACAGCCTCGTTTAAGCACGTCAGACCCCACTCTGGTGTGACCCGCAGGATTTAAGCACGTCGGGTGGCGTTCGGGTGTGACCCGCAGGGTTTAAGCGCGTCAGGTGGCGTTCGGGTGTGACCACAGGGTTTTGGTTGGCTGATTTCTGGTGGCAGGTCGCCAGATCCTTCTTCCTGGTCCGTCTTAGTCTGGAAGCTCCACTGAAGCCCATCCGCCATGGGTGACCCTGCTGGGATTGGAAATGCTGGTGACATAGCCACCAGCATCACAGCAACACGCAAGCCACCACAGAATGACAAACTGACAGATGGGTGGTGGGAGCCACAACGGGGTACCAAGGGGAAGGCCCCCAAGGAGAATGCTGGCCAATTTCAGAGATGTCCTCTCCTCTGGACCCTTCCTCTTCCATCCCCTCACTCGTTTTCCCAGCCCCTTTCACCTGCAGGGGGGCCTGGGGAGGAATGGGCCGGGACTGCCGCACCCCTGCTGGCTCCTGTGCTGAGCCATCCACTCCTTCAGCAGTTCTGTGTTGGGTGCCTACTGTGTGCCAGGCACTGTTCTAACTGCTCAGACTGTAGGCCGGGGTTCCCGCCTCGGCGGAGCGGAGGAGCCTACATTCTGCCCTGAGGGAAAGACAAGCAACATGGGGACATCTCGGGAACCAAATGTTCTCATAGAAGGCAATGAGCCTTATGGAATAGAGTGCACAGAGCAGTGTCCTGGGTTGGGTCCTGCAGAAGTGAGCCCAGTCACAGATTCAAGGGCAAGTGGGTGATTTGGGTGGTGAGCCCAGGAAGCAAATAGGGAAGGGAAGGAGGCCAGTGTAGGATGTGGGTGCCTGGGCTCCAGGGACGAAGCACTGATAAGCAAGGTAAGCAGGACTTACTCTTGCTTACTTACTAATCTGTAGTGAAGTTTCACTACATGTTGGTTAAATACAGTGGTTGGAGCAGGGACGGGCTGGACTTCACAGGCACCTAGAAGGGCAGAGAGAGGACACCAGAAACCAGAGCCCAGCCCACAGGGGTGGGAAGAGAGAGCAGAGTGAGGGAGGACTAGTCTGAATGCTACAGGGAGCACAGTGGGGTGATCATTATGAGTGAGGCCGCCAGGTGTGGGTGTGAGGACAGGACAGGGGAGGCTGCAGGGTGTGGGGACGGAACAGGGGAGGCCACCAGCTGGGAGGGGCATGGCAGGGGAGGCCGCCAGGTGTGGGGACAGGACAGGTGTGGCCTCTGACAGTGCATGGAAGGGTCTGGAGGGCAGGTGTGACAGACATGACTCTTCTTGAGATGCTCTTGACCTTGTGAACCAGGAAGGTCTGGATCAGAAACTCAGGGCATCCGTCCTAGGAAATGACCCACAGAGCCGGTGGCCCTTCCACAGATGCTTCCTGCAACACCTGTGCAGGGCCTGTGCTTCCCCCACCCCCAGCCAGCCAGTCAGCCAGCCTGCCTCCCCTCTGCTCTCCCCTGGGTGGTGACCTCCAGGAACACCACCCACCACAGGTCCCACCGCCCCCTGCTCCAGCCCCCAGCACTTTCCCTGTGGCCCCTCCCCCTTCGGTAAGCAGCCCCTCCCCCCTTGGTAAACAGCCCTCCTGGAATTTCCCGGATTGGCGGAAGCCATCTATTCCCAGGGGCCCTGCCTGATTTGACAGCATCATTAATAACGTGGAAGCTGGAAGCACCTGGGGTGTCCTGGCAGGAGCAGGCTGGGGGCCTTCCAGCCCTCACTGAGTGTTAGGAAAACCCCTGATAGGGTGGGAGGGTGCTTACGGTGGGGATCTGGGTGAAGAGCAAAAGTGGGGTGACCTGCAGTCCACAAGCTCCCTGTGAGCAGGGACTTCAACCCCTTTCACCCTCAGGCCGACCTGAGAACGCTGAATGAATGCATGAGTGAGAGAATGAACAGCAGACACAGTGGGTGTCCCGACCCAGCACTGGCCAGGCTTCCCCACAGCAGCCCCAGGGGGATCCCACTCACCCCAGGCCCAGAGCGCTATGCAGCTGTGTATCTGTGTCCGGCCAAATCAGTGTGTGTGTGCCTGCATGCGCGACCCTGGCTTAGCCCTGGGCAGTGTGCACGTGTGTATTGTGATTTAGTCCCAACAGGGAGTGTGTGTATGTAATACAATCCAGGGCACGTGTGTGTGCATGCGGGTGTGCGTGAACCCCTTTTAGTTCAGGGCAGGGTGTGTGGTGTGTGTGTGTGTGAATCTGGGGTGTGTGCAGGCGTGTGGGTGTACACGTGCGGGTGGGAACCTGGTTTAGCTTCTATGGCATGTGTGCATGTGTGTGTTGCAATCTGCAGGCTGTATGTGTGAACCTGGGTTAGCCCAAAGCCCCCAAGAAGCCTGCCAAAGCAGGAGGCCCCCCCCCCGCGGTGTCACTCCCACCCAGGGCAGAGCCTTCAGGGCTGGAGGTTCCTGAGGGCGCAGGGCGGGCAACCAGCAAGGCCTGGGTTAGCGTCCCAGCCCCGGTGGCACCTCCGGGCGTGGCCTGGGGCTCCCAAACCGCCTGACAGATCTTGTGGAGATGCAATGAGGCTGAGTGATTGTCTCACTCGGATGAGTGCCTGCTATGTCCCCAGGCTGTCGCCACCCGCAGGGCAGCGAGTGGGTGCTCGGGACCCTGCCAACGTCCGCGTGCGCCTGTGCTGCCGCGGCCGCTGGGCTTCCTGTTGTATGTCCCTGGCGGCGACCATGGGGTGCTCCCACCACTGACATTAGCCCCCACTCGGCGCCAGCACGGATCTCGGGTGAGTGCCCTGAACTCCAGGGTCTCGGCGCTGCCCACATGATGCAGAAAGCAAGCATTTTGGAGCAAACTATTCTAAAAAACGGAAAAAGGAGAGGTGAGAAGTCTCTGTCGTTTCTGCCTCGTGCACCCTGCTCCCAGGCCGGCCACAGCGCAGCACCCCCAGCCTTTCCCGCTCCTCCCAGTCCCTGCAGGCGAACAGGGAATACGGCGATGTTCTCCCCCAGACAGCCTGTCCATTTGCTTTGATGAGTATTTAGCCATTTATCAACTACAGTATCCCAAATGTACAAAATAGAGAGAAAGTCCAAGGACCCGTCCACCTTTCACTCAGCAGTGCCGGTTCTGCGGCCCCGCCCCTTGGCAGAGCGTTTGAAAGCAGAGCTCAGCCCTGCACGGGCTGGTGGGCATCTCCCAGCCACAAGGCACCCTCTTCCGTAACTACATGGCACCCTCTTCCATAACCAAGTGCCACCCTCCACCCTGGTTCTGCACTGGGTGGGCAATACACAGAGGCCTTCACGGAGGCAGGGGGCCCTGTCCTAGCTCTCCGGTGCTGCCCTAACAGAAATGCGACGAGGAGGTGGCTTTAACTAACAAATGTGCTTTCTTGCAGTTCAGTAGGCTGGAGGTCCCGGTTCAAGGCACGGGCTCTGGGGGCTGTGGGGGCTCTGGGGAGAGCCCTTGTTTTTTTTGGCTTTTGATCCTCTGTTCCCTGGTGACTGCGGATCATGGCATCTCTTATCATCTGTGCTTCTTGCTCGCGTCTTCCCTAATCTGCTCTTTTTAAGTCTCAAAAGTGGTTGGTTTAAAACATACCCTACACTGATAGGACCTCATTCACCCAACAGAGGAAACCCCGCTCCCAGATGGGATGACAGCTCCAGGATAGGGGTTGGGATTTACAACACATACCATGGGGGGCACAATTCTATGCTGCAAGAAGATTGTGGGTGGGGTGTGGGCAGGATGGTCTGGGAGGGGAGGGGCAAGGGGGCCGGTTCCCAATGCCCTGGTTAAGGTGCGGGTGATGGGGTTGATGTCTGGGAGCAGCGGGCACCAGGTTGGAGGGGAGGAGGGCCACTGGGAGAATCTCGGGGGGACCACTGCCCAGCCTGAAATGTGGATGGATATGTGTCTGCAGTGTGAAGGTAAGGAGGTGCCACTGTCTGTGCCCACAGGCCCTGTAGCGAGAGAGGAACCCCAATGACCACACTCCCTCTCAGGAGAGTGGGCCGATGTTGACCACTTTACCCCAGATGACTGAAGAAGAGCAGATGCCTTTGAATGAGATGATGATGAAGAATAGTGACTATGCCATGCACTGCCAGGGGAACAGACAGATCTGTCTCGCAAGAAGTCCAGTCAGAATGGTCCTTAGAAGGGAGGATGGTGAGACTGTCCCACATGGTTCGGACATGTCCTCAGGAGGGACTTGGCCCTGGAGAAGGACCTCATGCTTGGTAAAGGGTCAATGAAAAAAAGAGGGAAGCTCCCTAATGAGATGGACTGATAGAGCGGCTGCAACAATGGGCTGAGGCATAGCAAGGATCACAAGGTATAGCAAGGATCCTGGGTGCACCCAACAGTGTTTTGTTCTGTTGTACACAGGGTTGCTGCAAGTCGGAACCAACTCTGTGGCACCTAACAGCACTGCCAGCCCCAGACGGTACCCCTCTGCAGATGCCTGGGCTCAGAGGACCAGCATCCATCCCTTCCCAATTCAGAAATTAGCATGGCAATGCTGGAAGGCCCTCAAAGACCTTGGAGTCTAACACCCCTCTTGCTATGGATCGGGGAACTGAGGCCCAGAGAAGGGCGACAAGTTACAAAGAGTCAGAGCAGAACTTAGTTTAGAATCCAGGTCTCCGACTTTCAGCCTAGATTTGTTGTTGTTGTTAGGTGCCATCACATTGACTCCAACTCATAGCAACCTATGTACAACAGAATGAAACACTGCCTGGTCCTGTGCCGGCCTCATAATACTTGCTATATCTGAGCCCATCCTTGCAGCCACTGTGTCAATCCATTTCGTTGAGGGCCTTCCATTTTTTAATTGACCCTCCACTTTACCAAGCATGATATCCTTCTCTATGGAACACCCCTTTCTAACAACAGACCAAAGTAGCTGAGATGAAGCCTGGCCATTCTCCCTTCCAGGAAGCATTCTAGCTGCAATTCTACCAGGACAGATTTGCTTGGCCTTCTGGCAGTCCATGGTACTTTCAGTATCCTTCACCAACACCACAACTCAAAAGCATCAACTCTTCTTCAGTCTTCCTTATTCATTGTCCAGCTCTCACATGCATATGAGGCGGTTGAAAATACCATGGCTTGGGTTACGCACACCTTAGTCTTCAAAGAGATATCCTTGCTCTTCAGCACTTTAAAGAGGTCTTTTGCAGCAGATTTGCCCAGTGCAATACATCATCTGATGTCTTGACTGCTGCTTCCATTGGTGTTGATTATGGAAACAAGTAATATGAAGACTTTGACAACTTTTATCTTTTCTCCATTTATTGTGATGCTGCTTATAGGTTAGGTGCAGTTGTCAGGATTTTATTATTATTATTATTGAGATGTAATCCATAATGCAGACTGTATTCTTCAATCTTCATCAGTAAGTGCTTCAAATCATTGTGACTTTCAGAATCAAGGTGGTGTTGTCAGCGTATCACAGGTTGTTAATGAGTCTTCCTCCAATCCTGATGCCATGCTGTTTTTCATATAGTCCAGCTTCTCAGATTATTTGCTCAGTGTACAGATTGAACCAGTATTATGAAAGGATACAACCCTGATGCACTCCCTTCCTGATTTTATACCATGCAGTATCCCCTGGTTCTGTTCAAATGACAGCCTTCTGGTCCATGTACAAGTTCCTCATGAGTACAATTAAGTGTTCTGGAGTTCCCATTCTTCTCAATGTTATCCATAATTTGTTATGATCCACACAATCAAATGCTTTTGCATAGTCAATGAAACACAATAAACATCTTTCTGGTATTGTTCGCTTTCAGCCAAGATCCATCTGACATCAGCAATGACATCCCTCATTCCACGTCCTCTTCTGAATCCAGCTTGCACCTCTGGAAGTTCTGTCATTATACTGCTGCAACTGTTTTTGAATGATCTTCAGTAAGATTTTACTTACGTGTGATATTAATGATATTGTTTGATAATTTAGTAGAAAAATATGGCCTTGGTGATAGAAATAATGCTGGCGATCACCACAGAATTTTGCAAGACCAACGACTTATCTAGATGTCTCGTTGTTGTTGTTGTTATGTGCCGTCAAGTCGGACCCGACTCATAGCGACTCCTCCTTGGGTTTCTGAGGCATTATCACTACGGAAGTAGATTGCCCTATCTTCCTTAAGAGGAGTGGCTGGTGGGTTTGAACTGCCAGCCTTCTGGTTAGCAATCAAGTGCCTTAGGCACTATGCTACCAGAGCTCCTTAGATGTCTCATTACCTAGAGCTAAAGAGCTTTGTGACACTTGCCCAAGCAGGGCACAGGGTGAGCTGAGGGACCAAGAGGGTAAGGGCAGAGGGCCGGAGAGAGGCCTGCCTGCGGGCACAGCTGAGCAGTGGCTGTCCTGTTTGAAGAACTGTATCTTGAGTTAATCCTGAGCCTACATTATAACCTGCTACTTCCCTAGTAAAGCTCATAACCCTCAGTACTATCTGTGAGGTATGTGTGGCCACTAAAATGAATTCTAGAACCCAGCAGAGAAGCGGAGAGTGCCGTGGGAGGGATGGCCGGAGTCAGCTTGGTAAAAAGGCTGGAGGCTGGAGGCCTGTGTGACCTCTGCCTCATAGGAATCCGCCTTGGGCTGTTGCTGCTGATAAGCTCTGCCCCCTTGTGAGGTTAGACAGGAGGTCAGTGGATGCTACTGCCACGCATTCCACAGCCACACATTCCTGTCCTGTTGTCTGTCTCTCCTTCCTTTGTTGTTCCAGGCAAGGAGAGACCAACTGTTGTGCTTGGATGGCTGCTTGCAGGCGTTTAAGACCCCAGGCACTACACAGCCAACTAGGAGGCAGAACAGAAGCACTAAACCTGTTATTAGGCCAATTAACTGGGATGGCCCATGAAACCATGACCCTAAACCTCCAAACCAAGAAACCAAATCCCAGGAGTTTGGGGCTGTACATCAACATCTAGGCTATAATCTTTATGGGAGCTGATCTTTCTCCCACAGAGCTGCTGGGGGAGTTCAAACCACCAAACTTTTGGTGAGCAGCTTAGCCACTGTGCCACCAGGGCGCTACGATTTGTTATCTCCCACCGTAGAGATAAGCAAATGGAGGCACTGAGAGATGGGGCTGGCTAGGATCACACTGCAGGGGTGCGGCAGAGGGAGGCCCGGCCAGGTCTGCCTAACTGGAAAGTCCACGCTCTCAACCACTAACACCCCCCCCACCGTGGCCTCCGAACGGCAGGTGTGGCTCCCCACGAAGGGACCACACAGCAGCCGAGGCCGGCGGTAGCTCTGGGATCTCCTCCCGCTCAGCGGCAGCCTCCAGCCTCTCAGAACGGCAGGCAGGCAGCACCTGCCAGCATCCCCAAGGAGCTGAGCACTTCCGCAGGTAGGCGCCTTCGGAGTTTGGCGCCGTAAGAGCTCTCCGAGGCCTGGCCTGAGTGGCAACTGAAGCCTCCTACGGTGTCATCATCCCTGCGGGGGTCGAGGTGGGGTTGAGGGCACGGAAAGCATGCCCGCTCATGGTCTGCTCTAGGCCGGGGCAGCTCTGGAGGCGCAAACAGTCCATGCGCGTGGCTGCTGACCCAGGGTCCGGTGGGCGGACCACGCGCACGGACCCGCGGGGCCCGCGCTCTGGGGTCAGCCCGGGGTCAGGACGCGCGCGCCGCCCCGCGGAGCGCGCCCCGCCCACCGCCATGCCCCCAGCAGCCCGCGTTCGAGTCCTGGCCCTGCGGCCGCCGCTGCGGGACCTGGCCTCCACTCTCCCGTGAGCACGACCGAGGCCTCTGAGAGCCGTCGGTCTGGCGGGCGGTCCCAGCGGGACCTGAGCCCAGCGGGCCGACACCCCGCGGCGAGCGCTTACCCCAGGCGAGAGGCAGCCGCAGCGCCCCGCCCCACAGCGCCGAGAGCGCGGACGCGCACGGCGGGCTCGCACCTGGCCAGGCGAGAGCGAGGTTGGCGGGCGGGACCGAGGAAGCCCCGCCCCCTAGACCTGCCCCCTCCGCCGCCGGGCCAATCGGAAGAGCGGCCGGCCCGTGTGGCGGCGGCGCGCGGGAGGCGGGACTGCGGCGGCTGAGGAGAGACCCGGCCTGCGGGCGGCGGGTGCGGCGGTCGAGGCTCGGGCTGAGGCGGCGGTGGCGGATTCCTGGG
>NW_006921715.1:6711784-6720954 GCF_000298275.1 Orycteropus afer afer | reverse complement strand
GCCAAGATGATGCCGGTGGGTGCGAGCGTCGTCGCCGCGGGCCTGTTGCCGGCGATCCGCGGCCCAGCGAGGCCGCCGCCGCCAAGCGGGAAGGAAGTGGCCGCGGCGCTTTCCCGAGCGGGCGGGCAGGTGGGGGCGGCGCCGCTGTCAGCGCGGCCGGACGGCGATCGGGACGGGATCGTGATCGTGGTCTGGGCCGGGGTCGGGGCGTCGAGGTGGAGGTGGAGATGGAGGTCGAGCCCGGGCTCTGGCAGCGCCTGGGGCCCGAGCGCCCCTTCCTGCGAGCCCTTCGCCGTGGTAGAGCGCGGAGATGAACCCGAGCCGTCATTTTTCCAGCCGTCCTGGCAAGTGCTCAGCCGCGGGGGCCGGGGGTCTCGCGGCTCCTGCGGCGTCGCCCTGAATCCTCCCCGTGCGGCTTTCCCACGCCTGTCGGCCTCTGCTGGCCGCGAGACCGTCGTTGTGCCGAGCGGGTTGGGCGGATGGATGGGAAGAGCGTCGGAGGCGTTCGGCGCCCCGAGGCAGGCGCCCGCGGCCGTCCGTTTTGCGTGAACTGCTCGGTTCGAGCGGTGTCCTGAAGGTTGAACGAGGTGCAGTGGTGGCGCCTTTGTCGTGCCCTCGAAGGTTCCTTCCAGAGCAGAAGGACGCAGGGCGTCAGGTTGGCAGTCCTCTCACCCGGCCTGTTCCCTGGCTGTGCAGAGAGAAGTGGAGGCGAGATTATATACACATATGTATACACACATGCGCACACATACGTGTAGATGGACATATGTGTGTATATGTATACACACACACACACACATGATTTGTGTTTTTGTGACTTAATGAAAATTTTTTGGTTTTACCCAGTTGGATGTATTGGGTTTTTGAGCACCTGTATTTTAGGAGAATTCTCAAACGCCTTCATTGTACAGTAATAGCAAAATTTTATTAGCCTACAATTACTGCATTGAAAATCACATGAGAGAGAAAAAGTGCTGTATCTCTGGCCTTTCTACTTGAATACTGTTACTCTGCGGCATCCAAGGACATTTAGATTAGAATTGGTTTCCTGCTTTCAAGTTATTTCCTGCCCCTTGATTCTCTTGTATCCCTTTTCTGAACTGATTCTCATAGAGTGTGTTTGCAGAGTCTTAAGGTTGGACCCAGATGATCCTTAGATTCCCCTTCCGCATCAAGCTTGTTGGGTTTTTCACGTTTGGTTTTAAATGAATGTTTGTCCTGTAATGGAAAAAGAATTGGATGAATGTCGGAGGAGCTGGGGTCAACTCTTGGTTGTGCTACTTTTTAGCTTAGTGTGACCTTGAGCAAGTCAGGGTCTCTGAGCCAGGAATTAACCTCCAAAGTAGGACTAAAACCTCCCAGTTTGTGAGGGTTGTGCACAGGGATCCCAGAGTGCTTGTGGGACAGAGCACCGTGCCCGGATCTATTATTGGTAGCAGGCTTTCAGTTGTCTAATTTAACCTTTGCAAGATAAGGCGTTTGAAAACTGCCCTCTGGATAATTCTCTCTCTAGATTTTGAAAGGGCATTAGGATGTTGTGGAATTTTGAATGCAATTTTAGTTACTCCTCTAAGAGCTGATCAGTGCATTATGGTACAGTAACATTGAAGGGTGCCTAAAACATGTTGGCTGGTTTGGTTACTGTCGAATTCTTAATTGTAAATACTTTTAAGAAGAGGCTTACGTTTTCCATATGGTACATTGAGACATTTTACCTCTGTCTCACTTGATAGTTTCTAGTCCCTACCTTAACAAGTTTCCTTTTTAAGAAATTTGCTTAGCTGACTTTTGGGACATTTTTTAAGCAATACTCAAAATAATCAAGTACTGTTTTTTAAAAGTGGATAGATCTATTGACCATTTAACTGCACAGCTTTTGTTTTAAAATGCCTTCCAGAAGCAGATGCTATTTCTCTTAGCCCTTCTTTTGTGGCCTTTACTTTTCTACTTCCTTCTTGATCCCTAAAAATACCACCTGTAGGATGGAGTCCTTCCTCTATTAATGTACTTGGAGTTGGTTGTAAATTTAATAGAAATTTTAAGAACATGCCATTCTTACTTGATAACTAAGCTATTATTTGACAGTGTCTTAAACTATCTGAAGTGTCAGTGAGGTTTTCCTCTCTCTTGCATATTTTGTATTCACTGTCATGATTAAGTATCACAGGAAGATGAGCGGAGTTTGCGTGGTTTGTGTAGAGAGCACTGTTTGGTAGAAACACACAGCGAGCCACGAATTTAGTTTGGAGTTTTCTAGTAACCGTATTTTAAAAGTAAAAACAATAATAGCCCCCCCCCAAAAAAAAAAACCAGGAGATATTAATTTTAATATTATCTTTTGTTTACCTCAGTATATAAAAAATATTATCATTTCAATTTGTAATCAATATGAAAAAATTATGAAAGAGATATTTTACATTCTTTTTTGGTAGCAAGTTGGGTCTTTAACATTTGGTTCTGAATGAATGATTGTCCTGTAATGGAAAGAGAATTGGGTGAGCGTTAGAAGAGCTGGTCAAGCATTGGTTGTGCTCATTTTTAGCTAGGTGACCTTGAAATCTGGGATGTGTTTTACAATAGCAGTCCATCAGTCCGTCTCAGTGCACACTAGCACATTTGAAGTGCTCAGTAGCCACGTGCAGTTGTGGGTACCATGGTGGACAATGTAAGTTCAGGGTATTTTTTATTGTACTTATAGAAAATTGCTAATTAGTGTGTAGTTATGTGGTATCAAAAAAAAAAACAAAAACAACCCTCATTGCCATTGAGTCGATGCTGACTCATAGCAACCCCTCCTTGGGTTTCCGAGGCAGTATCTCTACGGAAGTAGATTGTCCAGTCTTCCTTCTGAGGAGTGGCTGGTGAGTTTGAACTGCACCACCAGAGCTCCTAGTACTAATTAGTAGTTTCCAATAAGTACAATAGAAAAAAAATACCCTGAACTTAAATGTGGTAACTTTTCGTTGATTGAATGGTTTAGTGTAGTACCCAATCTCAACTGCAAAACCTCAGTCTCTCAACCACTGGGAGTAAAAGGATCACGTCTGCTCGTGTACTCATATGCCTGTTATACGTAGGTCCATGATTTTCTACTTCTAAACAAAGTTGTGTTTTGGAATTTTCCCACATTAAAGTAGTATTGTATTCTGGTATCTGTGGTCATTTACCTTTTTGTCAGTGAATGACATTTCTAAAATATTTTCCCAAGAAAAGAAAAAGGGGTTGAAGTTTAAAGTTTAATTGTTAAAGATTACTTTTTGGCTAGTCATTCAGATAAGCCAGGCCTGAAGGTCTGGGCCTGAATGCATTTAGAATGGACACAGCCAAGCAGCTTTGATAGAAATGAGGACAGGAAGGGAGTGTGGACAGGGTGAAAACTGCCACGATCAGCAGGAAGCCTCCTTTGTTTTTTCAAAAGAGAGTTACCATTTTGTAAACGGAAGGATTTATAGGTAAAATTTACCTGGGAAATGAAGCTAAGGACACTTTTTTCTCTTCTGAAGGAATGAATGCTGACTTGAGATAGGTGGGATAGCCCTCAAGTATGTTTTATCCATAAAGAAGGTGCTGTGGTGGTGGTGTTTCAGTCATGTCAGTAGTCAGACATCTTGCCATTAGAAACCGGGCAGCTTGATGAGCTGGTTCCGTTCATTTCTGTTCAGTGTGGATTTCCTTAATGTGTTCTTAATAGTCAGCTCTCACGAAACAACCATTCTTTCAGGTTTTCACTTTCTTCCCAAAGGTGTAGAAAACATGTTGGGGTACTAGAATAGGTGTTTCTCTCCCTTTTCTTTTAAAGCACTGTCATATAATTGACAAAACATCTAACTGGAAAGAGGAAGCGGAGTTCTGGTCCTTGCTTATTAGAGCTGTGTGAGCTTTGAGCCTCAGGTTTCTCATTTGTCCAGTGAGTTGGACCTGGTGGTTTCTGAGTGTTAATGGTTGACCTAGTACTTGACTTATAGCAGATACTTTCATAAAAGGCACTAATATCATATTGGCTACGTCAGAGTTTGTGGCAACCTGACACTGCTCGTTTTGACAACTGCTTCATAAATTTTTGGTTGCCTCGGTACCTTTGCATGATAGTTACGGCAGATGGGAGAAGCTCTGTTAAGTGTTAACCATCACTATTAACTGATACTTAAGTCACTTGATAAGCTTGAATTTACAGCTTAATTCAGTAAGCAACACAGTGAAGACTAGACAAGATTTTTTTTTCAAACTCGAGTTTCTTGAAAACAAAAATCACGAATGTAAGTCTTTATTTTCTTTTAAACGTAAGTTTAATGAAACGATTTCTGACCTTTGGACTACCCAGAAATTCATAAAAGGAGAAAAAGCAAAGCCTCAGTGGTACCAAGATGTGTATTTAAAAGCTTTGGCTAGTATAGTTTTTAATGAATGTACAAACAGTCCATATGGATAAGCCTCCGGAAGAGCACAGTATAAAACACAGCCGTAAGTTTTGCAGCTATTTAACTTCCTATAACTCAGTTAGTAATCGTGAGCCCTTGATGAATGGTATTTGTCATTGTGTGCTTAGGCACCGTGTAATAGGCTTTGTGCTGGCGTCTCCATTTATGGAGAACCGAGGCTTAAGAGATAAAGAAACTTGGCTACGGTCATACAGCTACTAAGTGGTAAAGCAAGATTTGAAAACAAAATCTGTCCGAATCAAAAGTCTTTACTTCCAGCCTCTGGGCTACTTAGCAGAGTTTGCTGTATTTAGGCCTTTGGCTAGGTTTGATGGTACATTGAGTTTTGCTCAAAAATTTTCCCCTTTACTTGGCTGAAGTGGAATATTTAAAGGAATCCCAAGATGCATCCCTTTAATAACAGCTGTCTTGTCTTGAGTTTGGGGCCTGCTCTGTTTCAGTGTGAATGTGTTTGATGGCTCTTCTCTCGGTTTCTCAGCGTCCCACTTGGAACCGTCTGCCAGTGTACATGTTTACAGTTACTTAGAATCGTTAGCATGTAGGAGGTTACAGTAGCATAGGATCGCTGTGTGGAGGTTATACAGCTCGTTGTCTGTGTGCCTTTTTGCGTGTGTTTAAACAGATGGAGAATAGTTTTTAAGCAAAAGTATGGTGGGATTCCAGTGCGTTGGAGAGCTGTTGCCGTAGTTATTTCACAAACCATGGTTCTAGGGCTGAGCGGAGAAGTGGTGGCCATCACCTCTTGTTGTGTCCTTTCTTTGGCTGTGTTGCTGTGCTGGGTCTTACTGCAGAGATATCGGGATGACTTGTTCGTAGGAGCAGGAAGCAAGAGCTGCCCTCACTGGAGTTTTTTACCTGGTGGTATCATGTAGAACAGTGAAAGACTGGGAAGTGAGGTCATGTGGAGGAACACTAGTGAATGCTTTGAAGTGTCAGTGTGTGGTTCCATGTGGATCTGGTAAGTGGCGCTGTCCCTGTGAGTGGAGAATGCTAGCTGATCTCGGGCAGAATCATGGTTCACTCCATAGGTTGTGTTATGGTCACAGCTGAGGCCAATGCCAAGGCCCTGTAGTAGGAACCTACGCAGCATGCTGGGGAACCCTGAGGAGCCCGGCTGCAGGGGCAGGGTGGAGGAGGTGAAGTCAGAAAGGTGGTGGTGTTGGGCGGGTGGAGGCTCTTGCGGGCCTCCTCCCCCCAGGACATTTGTTAAAGACAGACTTTGATTCTGACGGAGATGGAGATGGGCTGGGGGCAGATTTCTACCAGAGGAAATGAGCCACTGTGTTCTGACGTTACATCATGAGTAATTCTGAGTAGTGAGCGCTGCCCGGGGCACTGCGCTGTAGCAGGCTGCAGTGTGGGCCCTGGTGTCCATCTGCAGGAGTGGGGTCCTGACACTACTGTCTTTTGGTGCCGTTCCCCCAGGTGCTGGCTTCTAAAACTATGGCAGTGGCCACTGTCTCCCGGAGGCGGTACAGAGGTGTCAGGTGTGTGTGAGTGCTCAACAGGGGCAGCTGTTGGGAATGAGGGCTGTTTCCTCTGGGGCATTTCTACCATCCCTGCCTCTGTCAGATCCACTGTCAGAGGCGTACAGCCGGGTGTTTTCTCTTGAGGTAATTCGCAGACCGTGGACATCCTCACTGTAAAGTCCAGCTCCTGGTTTTCAGTATACCCTCAGGACTGTCAGCCATCCCACAGTCTCCTCTGGGTGTTTTGCCTGAAGGGGTGCAGGACTGTGCCCTCCCACTGCAGTGTGACCTTTGTGTGGATGTTGGACAATGTCACTTTCCTCTCTGGGACTCTGAGGTTCAGAGCTGTCTCTTTTTATCCACCGTGATACTTCTGTGCCGAGCACAGTGGCTGACACATAGTGGTAGTTGGTCTGTAGCTGCTGCAGGAAGGCTGGTGTGCTGAGGAGAGCGGGGCAGGCCACACTGGGAAGTGTTCATGTGTGCCCTGACATCCTGTGTGTGGTGGGACATGTTCCCATGGTTTTAAATGGTGGAGTTATGCCGTGAGCTGTGTGCGGTCGAAAGATAAATGTGGACCTGGTGCAGGATAGGGCATGGGGTCAGGGAGAAGCAGCAGCACCTGGGCGACCGGTTAGCAGCCAGTTGGTACCGGGCTGACTGGAGAAAAGCAGGAGGTAAAGGAGACCTGATGTGGGATTGTGAGTGGCACCGCCACTGTGGGAAACAGCGCGACGGCTCCTCAAGTCATACGTAGAGTTACCGCAGGACCCAATTCCAGTTCAAGGTATATGCCCCAAAGACTTGAACTTAGGGACGCCAACACATCCTTGTATACCACTGCTCAGTGCAGCGAATTCACAAGAGCTGGAAGGTAGAAACAGCGTAAATGTCCTTCAGCAGAGAGGTGGGTAAGGAGAACGTGGCTCAGACGTGCAGTGGAACATTGCTCAGTCATAAAGAGAAAAGTCTTGATACAACATTCATGAACCTTGAAAACCTTGTGAGTGAAATAAGTCAGACACAAAGGGACAAAGATAGTGTGATCCCATTTACTGGAGTATCAGCAACAAGAAACGGATGGAGACAGAAAGTGGATTAGTGGGTCCTGGAGGCTGGGGGAGGAGTACTGAGTTTGGGGAATGAAGAACGTTTGGATATGAATAGTGGGGATGGCGGCACAGCATGGCAAATGTGATTAATGAAAGTGGTTAAAATGGTAAACTGCTTGTTACATGTGTTTTACAACAATAAAATGAATAATAATAAAAAAGGGCTGATAGATGTATGTATGTATGTGTGGCGAGAGAGAGACAAAGATAGAATATGAGGAAGGTGGGACAGAGAGGAGAGAGGACCTGCACCATCAGTGGCTGCCTGTGTTGATAACAGGTTTACTGCTATAGCAGCTGGACTTGACTTTAGCTTTCCCTTAAGACAGAGAATGACTGAGGAGGAGGTAGGGTTAGAGGGCTATGAGGGGAGTACAGAGATCTCTGGGTTACAGATGAGACCAGTTGCTAAGTGTGTGTGTGTGTCTTTAAGTCGTATTTGCAGGTATACCAGAACAGGTGTATAGGGTTCTTACTTAGTCTTACTTTAAGGAGCTCTGGTGGCATAGTGCCTAAGGCATTTGACTGCTAACCAGAAGACTGGTGGTTCAAACCCACCAGCCACTCCTCAGAAGCAAGGCTGGGCAATCTACTTTCATAGAGATACTGCCTTGGAAACCCAAGGAGGGGTCACTGCGAATCAGAAATGACTCGACGGCTGTGAGTTAGTTAGTGCAGGAGAAGCGGGACTTTGACAGATTGATCGAGGTTTGACCCCTGCTAAGAATGCAGTTCCACCCCAGATGTCCTGAATCAGAAGCTTTAGTTTTCTAAGATGCCCAGGTGATTCTCAGCAGATCTCTGGTGGAATTTACTTTCTCTGCAGGGGCTCGAACCTCAGGAAGTCCCAGGAGAAAGGGTGAAGCCTTTTCAGTGATTAAAAAGCTGCACCCGCAGCAGGTAAAGGGGATTGTGGTGAAGAATTTGTTGGGAGTAGAGGTCACTTTGTCATACTGGTATGGCTGGCATGTTGCTGTGATACTGGAAGCTATCCCACTGGTATTTCAAATACCAGCAGGGTCATGTGTGGTAGACAGATTTCAGCAGAGCTTCCAGACTAAGGCAGACTAGGAAGAAGGATGGTGGTGATTTATTTCTGAAAGAAATTGACCACTGAACACCTTCTGAACAGCAGCAGGACACTGTCTGATACAGAGCTGGAAGATGAGCTGCACAGGTCGGAAGGTGCTCAGGACTGGGGAAGAGCTGCCTTGAAGCAGAGTCAGCCTTATGATATAGGTGGAGTGAAGCTTTGGAGACCTTCATTTCCTCTTGGCGCATGACTCAGAATGGGAAGAAACAGCTGCAAACATCCATTAATAATTGGGACATGTATGAAGTATGAATCTAAGAAAATTGAAAATTGTCACAAATGAAATGGAATACATAAAGATCAATGTGCTAGGCCTTAGTGATCTGGCTGCCACTAATCTTTTTTTTTTTTTTTTTAGTTTTATTGTGGTGAAAACATATACAACAAGACATTCACCAGTGTAACAAGTTCTACATTTACAGCTCAGGGACATTGGTGACATTTTTCATGTTGTGCCACCATTATTGCTATCCTTTTCCAAAATATTCTACCACCATTGGCATAAACTCAATGCCCTGCAAACAAAAGCTTCCATTTTCCCCCTCCCTCCTATCCCTGATGAGACGTCTCACCTACTTTGGTCATGTTATCAGATGAGACCATTCCCTGGAGAAGGATGTCATGCTTGGTAAGGTGGAGAGTTGATGAAAGAGGGGAAGGCCCTCAACGAGATGGATTGACACAGTGGCTGCTGTGATGGGCTCAAGTATGGCAAGGATTGTGGAGCTGGCATGGGACTGGGCGGCATTTCGTTCTGTTGTGAGTAGGGTCACTATGAGTTAGAGACTACTCGATGGCACCTAACAACAATAACCTACCCCTGGTAACCACTGATAATCTTTGGGGTGTGCGTGTTTGTATTGTTATTGTCGTTACGTGCCGTCGAGTTGGACTCAACTCATAGCAACCCCTCCTTGGGTTTCCGAGGCGGTATCACTACGAAAGTAGATTGCCCGACCTTCCTTCTGAGGATGGCTGGTGGGTTTTATATATATATATATAAATATAAATATAAATATAAATATAAATATATATATATTATATATATATATATATA
>NW_006921715.1:6694688-6710324 GCF_000298275.1 Orycteropus afer afer | reverse complement strand
TCTCTCCACATTCTCGCCAGCATTTATTTTCTGTCTTATTGCTATTAATGCTGGGGTGAGATGGTTTCTCACGGTTGTTTTGATTTGCATCCCTCTAATAGCTAATGATTACAAACATTTCTTCATGTGTGTGTTGGCTGCGTCAGTATCTTCTTTGGTGAAGTGTCTGTTCGTGTCTTCTGCCCATTTTTAAATTGGATTGTTTGTCTTTTTGATGTTGTGGTGTTAGAGTTTTCTATAAATTTGAGAGATAAGTTTTTCACCTAGTATGTCATTGCTGAATATTTTTTCCCATTCTGTAGGTTCTCTTTGTACTCTTTTGGAGAGGTCTTGAGATGTACATAAGAATTTAATATTTAGAAGGTCCCAAGCATCTAGTTTATCTTCTGTTTGTGCATCTTGGGTTATGCGTGATAGTCTATTTATGCCATAAATTAGGGCCCCCAAATTTGCCCCTATTTTTTCCTGGAGGGACTTCATAGTTTTAGGTTTCACCTTTAAGTCTTTGGTGCATCTGGATTTAGTTTTTGTGTATGGTGTGAGGTACGGCTCTTGTTTCGTTTTTCTGCAAATGGATATCCAGTTTTGCCAGCACCGTTTGTTAATGAGACCATCTCTTCCCCTATTTAATGGATTTCAGCCCTTTGTCCAAAATCACCTGATCGTAGGTGGATGGACCTATTTCTGGGTTCTTGATTTTGTTCCACTAGTCTATATGCCTGTCATTATACCAATACCAGGCTGTTTGACTACTGTGATTGCCACTCATCTTGTCAGTTTTTCGTACTGTGGTGGCTTGCATGTTGCTGTGATGGTGTAAGTTATGCTACCAGTATTTCAAATACCAGCAGAGTCACCCGTGGTGGACAGGTTTCAACAGAGCTTCTAGACTTAGACTAGGAAGAAGGATGTGGCCACGTCCACTTCTGAAGAAAAATGTTGGCCACTGAAAACCTTAGGAACAGCAGTGAAACATTGATACAGTGCCAGAAGATGAGCCCCTCAGGTCGGAAGGTACTCAGGATATGACTGAGCAGTAGCTGCCTCCTCGAAGTAGAGGTGACCTTAGTGACATGAATGGAGTAAAGCTTTCTGGACCTTCTTTGCCGATGTGGCACAACCCAAAATAAGAAGGAACAACTGCAAACATCTATTAAAAATCAGGGCATGGAATGTAGGTAGTGTGAATCTGTTCTGACAGTTGGAAACTGTCAGAAATGAAGTGGAATGCATAAAGATGGATATCCTAGGCATTAGTGAGCTGAAATGGACTGGTATTAGGCATTTTGAACACACAGCTATATGAGCTACTACACTGGGAATGACAAAGGAATGTTATCATATTCATCATCAAAAACACTTCAAGATCTATCTGGAAGTACAGTGCTGTCACTGATAGGATAATATCCATGCACCTACAAGGAAAAGCAGTTAATACAATTCTTAAAATTTACACACCAACCACTAAAGCCAAAGATGAAGAAATTGAAGATTTTTAAACAACTTCTACAGTCTGAAATTGACCAAACATGAGATCAGAATGTGTTGATAATTACTGTTGATTGGAAAGCGAATGTTGGAAACAAAAAAGAAGCATCAGTGGTTGGAAAACATGGCTTTGATGATGGAAGTGAGCCAAAAATAGCATTATTGAATTTTGTATGACCAACGCCTTATTCATTGCAAATACCTTTACCCTTTCTCAACAACATAAATGGTAACTATACACAAGAACCTCACTGGAGGGAATACACAATACACAGTCAATCAAATTGACTGCATCTCTTGGAAGAGACAATGAAGAAGTTCAGTATCATCACTTAGAACAAAGCCAGGGGCTGACTGTGGAACAGAGCATCAGTTGCGTATAGGCAAGTTTGAGTTGAAGCTGAAGACAATTGAAATGAGTCCATGAGAGCCAAAATTGACCTTGAGTATATCCCGCCTGAATTGAGAGACCATCTGAAGAATAGATTTGAGGCGTTGAACATTAGTGATTGAAGACCAGACAAGTTGTGGGATGACATCAAGGACATTGTGGGTGAAGAAAGCAAAAGATCATTAAGACTGGAAAGAAAGAAAAGGCCAAAATGGATGTCAGAAGAGTCTCTGAAACTAGATCTCGAACATTCACTAAAGCAAATGGAAGAAATGATGAAGTAAAAGCGGCTGGATAGAAGATTTCCAAGGGTGGCTCAAGAAGACAGAGGAAAGTATTATAATGAGATGTGCAAAGAGCTGAGATAGATAACCAAAAGGGAAGAACATGGCATTTCTCAAGCTGAAAGAACAAAACAAAGCAAGCCTCAAGTTGTGATATTGAAGGATTCTGTTGTTACTGTACTCAAAAGAATTGGACAAAGTTCAGCCGTTTCAGGAGGTGGCATATGATCAGGAACTGATGGCATTGGAGTCTAAGCTGCACTTGAGGCACTGGCAAAAAATGGGATTCCAGGAATTGATGGAATCCCCACTGAGATGTTTCAACAAATGGATGCAACACTGAAGGTACTCACTTGTTTATGCTAAGAAATTTGGAAGACGGCTACCTGGCCAACCAACTGGAAGAGACTCTGTGCCTATTCCACAAAAAGGTGGTGTGGATATTATCGAACAATATCATGACATGAAGAAAATTTTGCTGAAAATAATTAAAAAACATTTTCAGTAGTACATCAAGTACATCAACAGGGAGCTGTTAGAAATTCAAGCTGAATTCAGAAGAGGACATGGAACAAGGGGTATCATTGTTGATGTCAGATGTATCTTGACTGAGAGCGGAGATAACCAGAAAGATGTTTACTTGTGTTTTGTTTTATTGACTGTGCAAAGGCATTTGACTGTGTGGATCATAACAAATAATGAATAACATTGTGAAGAATGGGAATTCTAAAACATTTAATTGTGCTCATGAGAAACCTGTACATACACCAAGAGGCAGTTATTGGGACAGAACAAGGGGATACTGTGTGGTTTAAAATCAGCAAAGTTGTGTGTCAGGGTTGTATTCTTTCACTATACTTATTCAAAGTGTATGTTGAGCAAATAATCTGAGAAGCTGGGCTATATGAAGAAGAACACAGCATCCGGATTGGAGGAAGAATCATTAACAGCCTGTGAGATGCAGATGACACAACCTTGCTTGCTGTAAGTGAAGAGACTTTAAACATTTAGTGATGAAGATCAAAGACTACAGCCTTCAGTATGGATTACACCTCAACATAAAGAAAACAAAAATCCTCACACTTGGACCCATAAGCAGTGTAATGATAAATGGAGAAAAGATTGAGGTTGTCAGGGATTTCATTTTACTTGGGTCCATCATCAGTGCCCATGGAAGCAGCAGTCAAGAAATCAAACATTGGTCAAATCTGCTGCAAAAGACTTCTCTAAAGTGTTAAAAAGCAAAGACATCACTTTGAAAAGTAGGGTGCTGCACCTGACCCACGTCATGGTATTTTCAATTACTTCATATGCACGTGAAAACTGTACAGTGAATAAGGACAACCAATAAAGAATGGATGCCTTTAAATTATGGTGTTGGAAAAGAATACTGAATATACCATAGACTGCCAGAAGAAACAAACAAATCTGTTGTGGAGGAGGTGCAGCTGGAATTTTCTATGGACGCGAGGATGGCTAGACTTTGTCTCTCATACTTTGGTCATGTTATCAGGATGATCTATCCCTGAAGAAGGACATCATGTTTGGTAAAATAGAGGGTGAGCAAAAAAAAGACGGCCCTCAGTGTGGTGGATTGACACAGTGGCTGCAGTGATGGCCCAGGCAGTGTTCTTTGCTGTGTATATAGGCTAGCTCTCCTCGGAAGGAAGGTGGGGCAATCTACTTCCGTAGTGATACTGCCTCGGAAACCCAAGGAGGGGTCGCTATGAGTCGGGTCCGAATCGACAGCACACAACAACGTGTTGTTGTGAAGCGTTGTTGTTGTTGTTGTTGTTGTTATGTGCCGTCGAGTCAGGCCCGACTCATAGCAACCCCTCCTTGGGTTTCTGAGGCAGTATCACTACGGAAATAGATTGCCCCACCTTCCTTCCGAGGAGTGGCTGGTGGGTTTGAACTGCCAGCCTTCTGGGTTAGCAGTCAAGTACCTTAGGCGCTACGCTACCAGAACCAACTCCATGGTGCTTCACAGGGGTTGGTTACATCCTTTCAAAACCAGGGCAGATTTACATAGCATTAAAGTGCAGATACGAGTTGTCTGTAAGTCAGATGTTTGTAACCCCAGGAACTGCCTGTAATGAGCTTTATTTTGACTGTTGAGGTTTGGTTTTTGGTAGGAGCATAATATACCCGCTATATTCAGAAAGTAATCACTCTTACGTGTTAAGGTAAAATAAATGCATCAAATAAAAGAAAAAAAAATTGCCCCGTGGTGAGTGGCTTCCACTGTTGTGTTTTCTAAGTTCTGGATGGCTGCCTGGGTGCCTGTAGCATACTGCACTTGGAGTCCCTTGTACTGACCAGTTTGCCTGATCAGCCTTGCTCTTAGCCCACATTTGACCAAACTTCCTGGGCCAGTGACTGTCTGGGTCTCCTTCCCATGTGTGTTCCCAGCGCCAGCCACTGGGGCTCTGCTCAGATCATCCGTGTATAGTATGCTTTGTAGAGGTGGAATCTGGATCTCCATTGGTATTATGTATCTGGCTGCTAACCAGAAGGTTGGCAGTTTGAATCCACCAGCTGCTGTGTGGGAGAAAGCTGGGGTAGTCTGCTTCCCCAAGGATTTACAGCCTCGGAACCCCAATGGGGCACAGCGTCTGCGACCCGGACCGTTGCAGCTCCTGATTTTGCCACTGACCAGCTTTATGACCTGAGAAGTCATTGAGCTGCTTGGGCCTTCTTTTCCTCCTCTTGATAGTGGGTTTGTAACAGTGCATGTCAGAGAGTTATGAGGATTGTAGGGCTCGGAGCATGGCCCGTCCATATACAGAATAAGCACCTGGTGCATGTGTGCTGTTCTTGTCTCCAGGCCATGAGGCTTCAAGGACAAATGTCAGTAGGAGGCCATCATTGGTGGCCTTGGTCACACTGAGGGCGAGTGTGTGTGTTCTTCATATTAGAAAACCTGGTGGTAATTGCAAAACGCATCAGGTGCAGGGACAGGGAGTCATGGTTTGCTTTTCTCAGAGATCAGTTTCCTTCCCTGGCTGGCAACTCCTATATCCCAAGCCCAGCACAGAAGCAGAATCAGAGTCACTTCATTGCTGTTTTTTCAGGTCTTTGTGTAAATGTCCCTTTAGCAGCAGGGCCTGACCAAGTCACCCTGTGGAAGATGGCAGACACACGTTTCCTATGGTTTCTTTCATTGGTAGTACTTGAGGCCAACTGGTGGTGTAGTGCCTAATGCACTTGACTGCTAACCAGAAGGCTGGTCGTTCCAACCCACTAGCCACTCCTTGGAAGGAAGATTGGCCAATCTACTTCTGTAGTGATACTGCCTCAGAAACCCAAGGAGGGGTCGTTGTGAGTTGGATCCAACTTGAAGGCAGTGAGTTTGGTTTTTCATTGTGTATTTCTGGAAGCTGCTAGAAAGCAGGGTGTCCCCCACCTGCAGTATCCCAGTGCTGAGGGTGTTGGCTGCCTCTGTATGCATTTGTCACCACTTGTTAGGTGAATGAACTCAGCGAGCAGTTAGGCGCATCAGTTACAGCATGCTGGGTCCTTGCCAGGGCTGGACACAGTCCCTGCTCCCTGTGAAGTCAGTGGGGAACAAGTGTGTAAACAAAAGGTGCGTTCCAAAAGAGACTGTGAGAGTGACAGAGGCCAGAGGCCAAGGCACAGCAGGGCATGCTGGGAGACATCCCAGAGGAGGTGACTTGAAGGGGTTCTAGAAAGATGAGGAAGAGGACAGCTTTTAGAGAGCGAGATTTACCTGTGGAGGCTGTGAGCTCTGCGTCTGCACCCAGAAAAGACGAGACAGGTAAGAGGGAGGCATGAGGCTGAAGAGTAGGTAGAGGTCAGATCCTGAAGGGCCGAGTGTGAATTTGACCCTGAGGAAGATAAGAAACTGTGGAAGCGTTTTAAGCTGGGTGACCAGGTGCTCCAATTTATGCTCAAGAAAGTGGAAGTTGGTTCCCAGCGTCTGGAGTGGTCTGTGGGGACTGTCCCAGCAGGCATGGTCTTGGGCTGTCACAGTAATTGGCAACAGTCTGGGCTTCGCAGCCTAATTCACCATGGCCCTCCCTGACCTTTATGCTACTTGACCTGGCCTGAGTCTGGAGAAGCTGTCCAGGAGGTGGTTAGAGGAGCTGCTGTGGGCACACGAGCTGGCCGGGGAGAGCAGCCTCAGCTGGGAACTCGAAAGACACGAGTGGAAGGCAGCCTGAGATTGTGGGCTGAGGTCTGAGTTGGGGGTGCAGCCTGAACTCAGTAAACACTGAGGCATCCCCAGTCCGGATTACAGGCTAAGCACTTGGTGGCAGTTATTGTTCCTCAGGATGACTGAGTCGTCAAGAAGAGCAGGTACAGAGGACCCCGTCAGCAAGGTGGGCATGTGCTGAGGGCCTCAACCAAACAGGGGCACCAGTCGTCCAAAGCAAAAACCCATAGGTGCCAAGCAGTCGAGACACAAGGAAAAGTGAATGCCACAGTGGGAGGGCACTGGAGGGGCTCCAAATGAAATTAGATACTAGCTCTGGTGAGTGAGACAGTGAATAAGGAAGACTGAAGAAGAGTTGATGCTTTGGAGTTGTGGTGTTGGTGAAGAATACTGAAAGTGTACCATGGACTGCCAGAGAACAAACAAATCTGTTCTGAAGAATTGCAGCCGGAATGCTCCTTGGAAGGGAGAATGGCCAGACTTCATCTCACCTACTTTGGTCATGTTGTCAGAAGGGACCATTCCCTGGAGAAGGATGCCATGCTCGGTAAGGTGGAGGGTCAGTGAAAAAAGGGAAATCAGTCCCTCCATGGGATGAATTGACACAGTGGCTGCATCGACGGGCTCAGATATAATAAGGATTGTGAGGCTGGTGCAGGACCAGGCAGTGTTTTGTTCTGTTGTATTAAAAAAAAAAAAAAAAAAACTCACTGCCATTGAGTCACTTTGACTCATAGCAACCCCCCCGTTGAGTTTCTGAGGCAGTATCTCTAAGGAAGCATATTGCCCAGCCTTCTTTCTGAGGAGTGGCTAGTGGGTTTGAACTGCCAGCCTTCTGGTTAGCCATCCAATGTAGGGTTGCTGTGAGTTGGAGCTGACTTGACAGTCCCTGACAATAACTGGTGAGTGAGAATGTTCCAGCCAGGAATAAAGTTCACTCAGTGTCACAAAGGTGCTCATACCTAATGTCATTTAAGCTATGAGGCCCCTACCCCTTCATCCTTAACTGACATCTGTCTCCTATGGTACCCTCCCGTGTAACTGGAACTCATTTCAGAAGCTCTTGTGGCATAGTGCCTAAGGCATTCGGAATCAACTCAACAGCAGTGATTTTTTTTTTTTTTTTTAAATCTCAGCGGGTCTCTTGGGAGTATATTATTTCTTTCTAATAAATGGGGTACGGACCCAACTCATAGCAACCCCTCCTTGGGTTTCTGAGGCGGTACCACTATGGAAATAGATTGCCCAATCTTCCTTCTGAATAAATGAGGTGGGAATGGGCTGTCTAGTCTAACTCTTGCTACTGTCATAACTCTTGCTACTGTCATATGCAATCTAACATGAGTGGTTGCTGGGCAAGGATGGGTTGATTATAGTCATTGATAACGGGTCTCTGATCCATTTTGGGAGAACTGTCTTGTACATCCATGTCTGCTGATCCAACAACTCCAGCCAAGAGGGCCAGCAATGCTCTTTGCTCTATGCGAACACAAAGGTGTGATCTTGCAAAAGTCCTGGTAAATAACCAGTGGGAACTCCACTCCTAGGTGACATGCAGAAGCAGGGAACTTGAATAAGTCAACTGTTGCATTGAATTCAGTCAAGTTACTTTGTAACTGTATAGCATTCACTTAACAGCTATGTCCTAAGTTTTGTAAACAATAATATTTATAACTTTAACTTTAAAATATTTTGGCATACTCATGGATACAATCTAGCATATATTTAATTTACTACTAAGGTAGGTAGGGTAATCAATCGGGAGCTCTGGTAGCGTAGTGCCTAAGGCACTTGACTGCTAACCAGAAGGCTCGTGGTTCAAACCCACAGCTACTCCTTGGAAGGAAGATTGGGCAATCTACTTCTGTAGTGATACTGCCTCAGAAACCAAGGAGGCATTACTGTGAGTCAGGTCCAACTCGATGGGACATAACAACAACAACGTGAGTAATAATTTAATATAATATGAACACAGCAAATGTGCAAAAAAAAAAAAATTGAAATACTAGTATTTATCTAACACAAAAAGTTTTGATTTATGTATTGCATTTTGTTTTTTATTGTCTGTTGTGAGGGACACAGTGGTTGATAACACTCTCTGTTTGCTAATAAACGAGGTATTAGGCACATTAAGAGGACACAGAATTCAATATTTCTTTATTGTGCAAAGTATGTTTCTATTTTGCTACAATGACTGTGCTTCTCAATTCATCTTCCAAAAAGGGAACAAGGAACATTTATCAGAACATTATATTTATATTTTATCAAAATATTTACTTATCTGCATGTAAGGAAATTGAGCAATTTCTTGAGGAAATAAATTGAATATTTAGATAATAGAAATTGTATAAATGTATTTTATTTTCCATTTCCCTTCAGACTGACTTTGTTTTAAGAAATTGATATTGTTATGACTTGTACAACAAACTTGCTCGTTGAGAAGTGATGCTGCTATTACATCACTTATGTACGTATCTCCTGATGTAGGAGTTGAACAATTCCAAAAAGAAATAAAATGTACATTTTATAAATTTTGTATATGATAACAATGATATTTTCCTTTTCATTTGGGCTCGATGGGGTGTAACTTCACGTTCAGTTCTCTCTTGTTGAGCACATAAGAATGTGCCAGCAGCACTGTCATCATGTGACTCCTGCACAAACAAACCAAAAACAGGTCTTCAGATTGAGCATCCTTTTGTATTTGCAGCATGCTCTTTATTATTGCTGTCACCTCAGTTGGGTATCAGAAGTCATCTCTTGAACTATGAAGATGCAGAATCAAATGACAGAAAGCGAATGCACAAGGTTTTTAAACAGTATTTCAAGACAGAAAAAACACTCATGGACAGTGGCAGAGGGCCCACCAACAAATATCATAGGACAAATGAAATTATCTCCTACTGCTTCATAGGTACTACTTCTTCTGACTGTCTTAGATCTGGAGGACAAAATTACATGTGCCAAATAAATATTTTTTACTTATTAATTTTAAATATAATTTTTTGCATTAATATCCAAATTTGAATATAAATTTTATTTTACAAATTTTACATATTTTCAGTTTTTCAAATTTATTTGTTACAGTGGAACCAAATTTAAAAAGTGACATAATTTTATATCCAGGTAAAATAAAATGGCAACAACTAAGTGGAGTACAAAATCAAAAGCTTATAGAAGATAGAAAGAAGAAGAGTTTTGAATCCATAAGACAATTTCAGAATTAACTTTCTTTTTAAAACGTAGTGAATCAGAAAAGACTTCTTCCATTGAACACTTGAGTTTAATCGGTGCAAATTGTTGTACCACTGGTGCTGAAATGACTCATAACAATATGAATATATAAATAACAGAATTTTCTCCTAATTCTGCATCCATTCCTTGCTATAATAAGAAAATTAATAATGGTATAGAATGTGAAACTATTTTAGAATCTGAAATTATCACATCTGCAGACCCCATAAATAATGGAAATACAGGTCCTGCTTTGTGGAATAATTTTTCTTCTAATGACGTAAATTATTGGGTCAAAAGAGGGCCAAGTGATCGAAAATTCAGCATTTGAAAATTGTTGGAAATTTCTGGTTGTAAACAAACAAGGTTCTATAGCCAGTATATATTTCTAGAGTCCATAGTTATTGGTGAAAATTACAAGAGGGAGTGGCTACTGTATTTTCCATCAGTCAGCTTTGTATATTGTTTGCAAACTTTCAGTCCTAAATCATTTTATTCTCGATTTCCTACAGATAGATTTAGTGATTGGCACAACTCAAATATGATTGATAAACATGAAAACAATTCACAGAGATTATATGTTGTCATACTTAAACCCAGGATATGATTTTGGCTTATCTCATGAGCTGAAAACACAAATTAATGAAACACATTGTTACTGGAAAGCTGTTTAGCAGTGCTTTGTTGCTGTCATAACAATTGCTGAACATGGACAGTCTTTTCAAGGAAGAAATGACGTGTTTGAGTCTCCACAAAATGGAGAATTTGGGGGTTTGCTTGTTATTCAGTTTGATTCATTTTTGGTGGGTCACATCTCAAAATAGGGTAACACAGGAAAGGGCAACCCATCATACATGTCTGAAACAATGTGTGACAAATTCATAAAATTCCGTCAACTATTTTCAGTGAAATAATAAGTATAGCTTAAGGAGCTCTGGTAACATAGTGCCTAAGGCACTTGACTGCTGGCCAGAAGGCTGGCAGTTCACACCCACCAGCCACTCCTCAGAAGGAAGGTTGGGCGATCTACTTCTGTAGTGATACCACCTCAGAAACCTAAGGGAGGGGTCGCTATGAGTTGGGGCCAACTCTATGGCATATAACAATGACAACAACCAGTATAGCTTGATATTTGCATATCAAGCTATATATATGATTGATATGATACACATATCAACTAAGTATTGTTTTAAGATACATGTCTCCAACAGATTGAAAACCTGTTGAGGGATTTATCACATTTACTAGCTTAAAAAGTCATACTGGTGAAGAAATTACAAATCAAGTACTTTACAACTTATGTGAAGTTTGGAAAACTGATTTTTCTAAGTGCAGAGGCCAGTCTTATGACAGTGCTGCCAATATATCAGGGCATTATAAAGGCATGCAACAGAAAAGTTTAGAATATAATCAATATGCCATTTTCATACCATGTGCTGTGCATTCAGTTAATTTTGTAGCACAGAAAATTGTTGTCCAGAAACAGTTGTTTTTTTTTCCTACTGTTCAGTTACTCTAAATATCTTTTGTCACCTCTGCTCACCAGTGGGCAGATCTTAAAACATATTAAGGCAATGATCTGGGACTTGTGATAAGATGGCAGAATGGACAGACAAGCTACAGAGATCCTTCTCAACAAAGAAAAGAAAAACCAATTGACAGATGCAGAAGATAATCCTGGAGCCCTAAGCTTTGAAAGGAAGTATACAGAAGTAGATTAGGCACCAACTAGTGGAAAAACCTGAATGAAAACAGGGCCTAAGACTAGGCTGCATTTGCCAATGATGGCAAGGACATATGGGAGGCTGGCAATGGGAAAGGAGACAGGTGGTGAGTGTATAAGTGCTGCCAACTTGTGAATAGAGGAGCACAGCACAGTATACCCTGCTTACGTAGATAACATACTAACAAAACAAAGAAAAATTGTGGGCAAGTCACTCCAACTTACAATCACCAATGAAATAGAAACACAAAAATGCCACAATGTCTTGGAGACAACAGAACATCACAGGCCAGACAAAGAAGCAAGATAAAGCAGGAGAAACAAGGGGCCAGGATATAGACCCAAAACACATCCCTGAGGAACATGCAGCATTGGAGCTCCCTGATAAGGAATTCAAAAGAATTATATTTAGGTACCTCAGTGAATTGAGAGGCAGATCAAGGAAAAAATTGACAAAATTGAGGAAAACAGAGAGAAAACCCTAGAAAAATTTCAAAAGACAATACTAAAAGTGACAAAATAAATGAAAAATTAGAAATGATGCAAAATCTAAAGAGAAGTCCAGAAGATTAATACTAAGTTTTAAGAAATAGTTAAGACATTGAAGGGGCAAAGGAGTAGAATTGAATCAATGGAAGACAGAATTAATGAGATTGAGGGCAAATACCTCAATACTTCTTTGGAAAGGAAACAATCAGAAAAAAAGATCAAAACAAAATGAAGAAAACCTAAGAGTCATGTGGGATACCATCAAAAGGAATAACCTACATATAATCGAAGTCCTGAACAGGAAGAGACAAAACGACAGAGAAAATTGTCAAAGACTTGTTGGAAGTGAATTTTCTTGGTATGATGAAAGATGAGAATATATCCATTCATTCAAGAAGTCCAACAAACCCCAAACTGGATAGACCCCCCCTCCCAAAATCTCCAAGACATGTCATCAAACTTACCAAAACCAAAGACAGAAAAATTCATGAAAGCAGCATGGGAAAATGAAAAGTTACCTACAAGGGACAACCAATAAGACTAAGCTCGAGTATCTTGGCAGAAGCCATGCAGATGAGAAGACAATGGGATGGTATATATGAAACCCTGAAAGAGAAATATTCCCAACTAAGAAATATATACCCAGCAAAATTGTCCCTCAAATATGATGGTGAAATTAGGACATTTCCAGATAAGCAGAAATAAAGGGAATTTGTTGAAACTAGACCAGCCTTACAAGAGATGCTAAAGGTAGCCCTTTGGACAGAGAACCAACAACAGCAAACAACAACTGACCATTAACACACATGATGACATAACCCAGAAACCAACCCAGTTATGTTGTTGTTATGTGCCATCAAGTCAGACCAGAGTCATAGCGATCCCTCCTTGGGTTTCCAAGGTGGTATCACTACAGAAGTAGATTGCCCAACCTTCCTTCCAAGGAGTGGCTAGTGGTTTAGAAGTGTCCAAAGTAAAGAAGCCCCCAAGATTGTAAACAGGGAACTAGAGACATCAATGAGGACAACTACAAACCAAAAAGAGGGAAAAAATTGTGTAGTTACAGAACTTCTAAATGGTAAGGAAGTCAAGACAACTACAAGATAGAATGGACTGTTCTAAACTGGGGAACAAAATTATAAATCACAGGGTAACCTCAAAGAAAAATGATAAACCTTCACATCAGAATCAAGAGGACCAGCACAAATATTTAGCCAATACTAAAACAATAGCAACAAAGGAAGTGAAGTGATAACATGATTCATAAACAAAACAAGCTTAGCACAGAAAATTATATGGAACAAAGAAATCAATATCACAAAAAAGCACATAACAAAATAACAGCAACAAATTCATACTTATTGATAATTACTTATCTGACAGGGGACTTATCTCTAAAATTTATAGAAATCTCCAACACCTCAACAACAAAAAGATTAACAATCCAATTTTAAAATGGGCAGAAGATATGAATAGACACTTTACCAAAGAGGATATTCAGGAGGCCAGCAAATACATGAAGAAATGCTCACAATCATTAGTCATCAGAAAGATGCAAATCAAAACAACAATGAGATACCATCTTGCCCCAGCACTAATGGCAAAGTGCAACAAGATAGAAAATAACAAATGCTGGCGAGGGTGGAGAGAGATTGAGACTCTCCTTAATTGCTGGTGGGACTGTAAAATAATACAACCACTGTGGAAAACAGTATGGCAATTCCTTAAAAAGCTAGAATTAGACCCAGCAATCCCATTAGTAGGTACAAACCCTAAAGAAATGAGAGCCAGGACATGTATACCCATGTTCGTCGCATCACGCAGGACAGCAAAAAGATGGAAACAACCTTCATGGCTGTCAACAGAAGAATGGATAACCAAACTATGGTACATACACACAATAGAATACTATGCAACACTAATGAATAATGTAGAATCTGCAAAACACCACAGAACATGGATGAACTTGGAGGATATTATGCTGCGTGAAAGAAGTCAATCACAGAAGGACAAATACAGTATTAGTTCATTATTGTAAAAAGTCAAGGAAAGGTTTATAAATGAAAGGAAATTTTCTTTGTTGGTTACCAGGGGTGGGAGGGGGAAAGGAGGGAACACTGCAAAAAGAAAAACAAAAATGATGCATTGACCCATGTCACTTTGGTTTTGTGTATTTCAGTGTACATAAATTATATTTCAGTAAAATGCATTTAAAAAACAACCATATTTAGGCAGTGATCTGGTATTAAGATATCTTTCTAATACATGTTGAGAAGTACATGTTGTGGCAATGAGTACAGTCCTGGAACTGTACGCTCAGATTCTAGATGCCTTAGAAAATGGTGCTGAAGACAAGCCAGAGAAAGAAAAAGCGAAACTCACTGCCATAGAGTCAATTCCAATTCATAGAAACTCCCATTGGATTTCCAAGGCTGTAAATCTTTATGGAAGCAGATTGCCCCATCTTTCTTCCACGGAGCACTGGGAGGTTCAAACCACTGATCTTTTGGTTAGTAGCCAAATGCCTTAACCACTACACTGCCAGAGCTCCTTAGACACAAGAAGGAGATACCAAAAGAGAAGCTGAAAACATTGCCAAAAAATTCAAACAGTAGAATATGTATTTATGTGGGTTATATGAAATAATGTATTACAACATTTTGATCGTATGAGTCAAGGTTTCTAAGATTCAGAAGTCAATTTAAAGACATGACATGGTGTCTCAACAAGTCATAAACAGGGTGTTTACATAATTTAAGAAGATTTTGAAAGCAAAACAAATACTGCTAGATATTGATGATCAAGCATTTCACTGTCACAGAAGTATTAGAAACAAGTAAATGACAAAAGTGCTGATAAAGTATTATGTGCCAGAGATGAAGTCTGTGTAAGCACATACTACACCATTACTAACACATTTGAATCATGCATGAAAAAAAGGGTGAAAGTGTATGAAGTTCTTTCAAATAGGTTTTCTTCTTAAACAATGTGGATATACCTGGTGAAGAATGCATGACGGCATCCAAGAAATTAGTACAGGGTTTTCCTGATGAGTGAAATACAAACCTTTATGGAGAAGTGTGGGAATTTCATTCTTATGTGAGAACTAAGTTTACAGATTCAGGTAGGGCAAAATTTGCTCTTGTGGGTATGTGGAATTCCATAATAGAAGACAAAATGCACTGTGTATTTCCTAGTGTTGAAATTACTTTAATACATTCTCAACTTTAATGATCACAAACTATACAACAGAACACTTTCGTTCCTAAAGAGACTGAAAAATTCTCAGCATACAACAGGAATTCAAGAAAGACTCAATTCATTATCCTTATTATTTATGGATGTAGATATTGTTTGGCAACTTAATTGTGATGATATCATTGAAGAATTTATAAGAGCAAAGAATAGGAAGAAATGTTTTTAATTATAACATGTTAGAGATGAAAGATCTATCTAAATCCAAAATAATTTGTTGTATTTTTCTGATCATTAAATTTTCTCTTATGATATCAGAAATGGGAAGGGAGCTGTTGCGTTGTGGGAAATTGCAGACAATGTCACAAGACAAAGTGTATGTGAACTGCTGTATGGAAAATGAATTTACTCTGTAAACTTTCACCCAAATCACAATAAAAATTAAAAAAAAAAAGAAAGAATAGATTTGATACATTGAGTACTAATGACTGGAGATGACCAGAGTTGTAGGAAGACAGCAAGGACATCATACATGAAGAAAGCAAAAGGTCATTAAACACACAAAACAGAGAGGGAAGACCAGAATTGATGTAAAAAGAGACTCTCAAACTTGCTCTTTAATGGAGCTCTGGTAGCGTAGTGCCTAAGGCACTTG
>NW_006921715.1:6687690-6694588 GCF_000298275.1 Orycteropus afer afer | reverse complement strand
CCAGCCACTCCTCGGAAGGAAGATGGGGCAATCTACTTCCATAGTGATACTGCCTCAGAAACCCAAGGAGGGGTCGCTATGAGTCGGGTCCGACTCGATGGCACATAACAACTACTACTTTAGTAAGCATGGTATCTTCTCCAGGGAGTAGTCCCTCAAGATACCATGTCCACAGTACCTGAGACCAAATCTCACCATCCTTGCTTCTAAGGAGCTGGCTGTCCTTCCTCCAAGATAATTTATTCGTTCTTCTGGCAGTCCATGGCGTAGTCAGTATTTTTTGCCAGAACCATAATTCAAATGCATCAGTTCTTCTTTGGTCTTCTCTATTCCTTGTCCAAGTTTCATATGCATATGAGACAATTGAAATTACCTTGGCTTCCATCAGGCACATTTTAGTCCTCTAAGTGACATCTTTGCTTTTTGCCACTTTAAAGAGGTCTTTTGCAGCAGATTTGCCCAATGCAATACACTTGAATTCTTGAGTACTGCTTCCATGGGCATTGTTTGAGAATCCATGTAAAATGAAATCCTTGACAATTTCAGTCTTTTCTGCATTTATCAGAATGTTACATATGGGTTCAGTTGTGAGGGTTTTTGTTTTCTTTATTTGAAGCATAATCCATGCTGAAGGCTGTAGTCTCTGATCTTCAACAGTAAGTGCTTCAAGTCTTCCTCACTCTCAACAAGAAAGGTTGTGTCATCTGAATATTGCAGGTTGTTAAAGAGTCTTCCTCCAATCCTGATGTTGTGTTCTTCTTCATATAGTCCAGCTTCTCGAATTCTTTGCTCAGCATACAGATTGAATAAGTATGGTGAAAGAATAGAACTGTGACACACACCTTCATTTTTTGGGAACATTTTATTGTGGTTTGGTTGGTGTTGATTTTAAACCACACCGTATCTCCTTGTCTACTATTGCTTCTTGGTCTATGTACAAGTTCTGTCTGAGCACAACGATCTGTTCTGGGATCCCCATGCTTTGAAACGTTATCCATAATTTGTTATGATCCACACAGTTGAATGCCTTTGTATAATCAAAAAACACAGGTAAACATCTTTCTGATATTCTCTGCTTTCAGCCAATATCCATCTGACATTAGCAGTGCTATCCCTCATTCTACATCCTCTTCTAAACTTGGCTTGATATTTGGCACTTACCTGTCAATGTACTGCTGCAACCATTTTTCAATTATCTTAAGCAAAATTTTACTCGTGTGATATTAATGATGCTGTTTGATATTTTTTTGCATTCTTTTGGGTGGGCACAATAGGATCTATTCCACGCTATTAGGTAGGTAGGTAGGTAGGTAGGTAGGTGTCTTCCAGACTTCTTGGCATAAGTGAGTGAGCACTTCTAGCATTGCATCCAATTTTTCAAACATCTCAATTGGTTTTCTTTCCATTCCTGGAACCTTGTTTTTTTGCCAGTGCCTTCGGTGCAGCTTGGACTTCTTCCTTCAATACCATTGATTCTTGATCATATGCCACCTCCTGAAATGGTTGAATGTCACCCAGTTCTTTTGGTACAGTGACTCTGTATTCCTTCCCTCTTCTTTTGATGCTTCCCATGTAGTTCAGTTTTCTGTCCTGCGTTATTAGGTGCTGTCGAGTCCTTTCTGACTCGTAGTGATCCTGTGTGTGACAGAATGAGCCACTCCCCCACCCTGTGTCATCCTCCCAGTCCTTGCCATGCTTGAGGCCATTGTTGCATCCACTGTATCAATCCATCTCATTGAGGATCTTCCCCTTTTTCACTGACCCTGTACTTTACCAAGCATGTTATGCTATGACTAGTCTCTCCTGATAATGTGACCAAAGTACGGAAGACAAGTCTGCCCATTCTCACTTCTAAGGAGCATTCTGGCTATCCTCCTTCCAAGACGGACTTGTTAGTTTTTTTGGCAGTTCATGGTACATTCGGTATTCTTGGCCAACACAACAATTCAAATGCATCAATTCTTCTTTGGTCTTTCTTATTCATTGTCCAACTTTCACATGAATATGAGGCTATTGAAAAGACAGTGGCTTGGGTGAGCTGCCCCATACTCTTCAAAGTGACATCTTTGCTCTTTAACATTTTTAAGAGGTCTTTGGCAGCAGATTTGCCCAGTGAAATATTTGATTTCTTGACTACTGCTTCCATAGGTGTTGGTTGTGGATCAAGTAAAAGGAAATCCTTAATAATTTTAATCTTTTCTCCATTTATCATGATGTTGCTTATTGGTCCAGTTGTATTTTTGTTTTCTTCATGTTGAGGTGTGATCCATACTGAAGGCCGTAGTCTTTGATCTTTGTCACTAAGTGCTTCACTTCACTTGTAGCAGGAAAGGTTGTGTCATCTGCATATCACAGGCTGTTAATGACTCTTCCCCTAATCCTGATGCCACGTTCTTCTTCATATAGTCCAGCTTCTTGGGTTATTTGCTCAGCATACAGAGTGAATCAGTATAATGAAAGTATGATGCACATCTTTCCTAATTTCAAACCATGCAGTATCCCTTGTTCTGTTTGTGCAGTGTAGTAAATTACTTTGTGTGGCTTTTCTACCCATAAGTCTTTGTAAACTCCAAGGTGGGATTTTCTATGAGCAAGTGAGGAGCTCCTGATTGCTGAAGGTGTCCACCTGGAATATTTCTGTTGGGAGAGGCACAAAACAATGTTCTGGGAGGTGCCCACTCTCTCTCAGGTGCTTAGAGTTCTGATGCTATAATTGGCTAGTTTGACCACCCTGCCGCGCTCAAAAGGAGGCCTCCTGGAAGCAGAACTTTCTCTGACTGCTGGTTGAGGAAGACGTGCTGCTGAAAGAGACATGGGCTCCTGAGACACGCATTGCTGGGAAAGAGACGCAAGAGACACGCATTGCTGAGTGAGACACCGAGGGACCAGCACTGCTGCTGAAAGAGACTGTGAGAGACTCTTGGCTGAGGGATGGTGGGCTGGGAGAGAGACTGAGCGTTCTTCCTGAACTTGAGTTGTAGCCTGGTGCTTCCCTAATAAGCCCTGTAATCTGTGAGTTCTGTGTGGCCACTGCAGTGAATTATCGAACCCAGGAGAGAGGTGGTGGGTGCTTTGGGAGGAACGGTTGGTGAAAGGGCTGGAGGGAGGCAGCATGTTTGGCCTTGCAGTAATAGGCCTTGGGTTACTGCTGTCTTCCTCTTGTGAGATTAGAGGAGGTCAGAACATGTGGCCTCCTTGCCGTTTTTGCAGTTTGAATGACTGCCTCATGGTATATGTACAGGTTCTTCATGAGCACAATTAAGTGTTCTGGAATTCCCATTCTTTGCAATGTTATCCATAATTTGTTATGATGCACACAGTCAATTCCTTTGCATAGTCAACAAAACACAGGTAAACATCTTTCTGGTATTCTCTGCTTTCAGCCGAGGTCCATCTGACATCAGCAACGATATCCCTTGTTCCACGTCTTCTGAATCTGATGAGAATTTTTGACAGTTCCCTGTTGATGTACCATGCAAGCATTTTAAAATTATTTTCAGCAAAGTTTTATTCATGTGTGACACTAATGACATTGTTTGATTATTTCTGTATTCTACTGAATCACCTTTCTTTGAAACAGGCACAACTATGGATGTCTTCCAGTCAGTTGGCCAGGTAGCTGTCTTCCAGATTTCTTGGCATAAACAAGTAAATACTTCTAACATTGCATCCATTTGTTGAAACATTTCAGTGGGTATTCCATCAGTTCCTGGAGCCTTTCTTCCCCATTTCCTTCATAGTAGCTTGGATCTCTTCCTTCAGTACCATGAGCTGTTGGTTGTGCTCCCTCCTGAAGTGGTTGCATGTCAACAAATTCCTTTTGTCCAATGACTCTTTGTACTCCTCACATGCTGCTTTGATGCTTCTTGTATTGGTTAATAGTTTGTCCATAGAAGCCTTCAATATTGCAACTCTGGGATTGAATTTTTTCTTTAGGTCTTTCAGTCTAAGAAATGCTGAGCATGTTCTTCCATTTTGGTTTTCTAACTCCAGGTCTTTTCACATTTCATTATAATACTTTGTCTTCTTGAGCTGCCTTTTGAAATCTTCTGTTCGTTTCTTTTACATCATTATTTCTTCCTTCCATTTGCTTTAGCTACTAGTTCAAGAGCAAGTTTCAGAATCTCTTCTTAAATTCATTCTGGCCTTTTCTTTCTTTCCTGTCTTATTGATGACCTTTTGCTTTCCTCATGTACAATATCGTTGATGTCATCCCACAATTCACCTGGTTTTTGATTGTTAGTGTTCAGTGCGTCACATCTGTTCTTGAGATTGTCTCTAAATTCAGGTGGGATATACTCACGGTCATATCTTGTTTATCATGGACTTGTTTTAATTTTCTTCTGCTTCGGTTTGAACGTGCATGTGAATAGTAGATGGCCTGTTCCACAGTGAGCGCTTGGTCTTACTCTGACTGATTATATTGAGCTTCAGTATTGTCTCTTTTCACAGATGTGGTCAGTTTGATTCCTGTGTATTACGCCTGGTGAGGTCCATGTGTGTAGTCACGTTTATAATTTTGAAGAAAAATATCTGCAACAAATAAGTCTTTGGTCTTGCAAAATTCTGCCATGCGATCATTTCTGTCATCGGGGCCATATTTTCTAAGTACTTGATCCTTCTTTTCAGCTTTTGTGTTCCACTCACCAGTAATTATCAATGCATCTTGATCACATGTTTGAACAATTTCAGGCTGCAGAAGTTGGTAAAAAACCTTCAATTTCTTTGTCTTTGGCTTTAGTGATTGATGTGTAAATTTGAATAATAGTCATATTAACTTGCCTTTCTTGTAGGTGTATGGATATTATCCTATCACTGACAGCATTGTGCTTCAGGTTAGATTTTGAATATGAACATGATACCATATTCCTCTTTGTCATTCCTGGCATAGTAACCATATGATTGTCTGATTCAAAGTGGCCAACCCAAGTCTATGTCAGCTCACTAATGCCTAAGCTATCGATCTTTGTATGTTCCATTTCGTTTGATGTCCCATTTTCCTAGATTCGTACTTTGTGCATTCCACCTTCTGGTTATGAATGGTTACTTGCAGCTGTTTCTTCTCATTTTGAGTTGTGCTTCTTCAGCAGTTGGAGGTCCCGGAAGCTTCACTCCATCCACATCATTAGTTGACTACTTTGAGGAGACGGTTCTTCCCGGGTCATAGTTTGAGTGTCCTTCAACCTGAGGGCTCATCGTACGGCACTACCTCAGATGATATTCTGCTATTCATAAGGTTTTGACTGACCAGCTTTTTTTAGAAGTAGATTGTGGGCCCTATATATACGTGTATGTATGTGCATGTGTAGATAGAACTCACATATCGCACTTGCATGTGTGAGTAAGCGTAGGATGGGGCAGCACAGCCTATCAGTGTTAGGGCCCCACATGTCTTAATCCAGTGGCCCTGAAGAAAAGAGCAAGCAGCATCTGTAATATGGGCAGCTACTGGATGTGTTTTAGTTGAGGTCTGTCGAGTAGCAACATGATGGATATAATTTTCAGTTTCCTAAGAACAACACTGAGAAAGTGAAGGGACAGGTGACATTACTTTATAATGACATCTTCTTTGAGTCAGTCAGTCACAGTATTAGCTAGGCGTGTGGTTAATGTTAAAACTGTTGTAATGAGGTAATGTGTGTTTTCTCTCTCTTACCATCTCTGGTATCCCCATGTGTATGTCACGCTCTACCACATCTTCATTTGGTCGACATACATGCAAGTGCTCAAGAGCCGTGTGTAGACAGTGGCCACTGTGTGGACCTCACAGTTTTATTTTGGTTCAGACAAAGGGGTTGAGCCCCCAGTTATTCAGGTAATGTTGTTAATCATAAGAACTCATTCTTTAAGGATTCTAGATGGCTGGAGTTTCATTGCAGTAGTTTTCAGTTATTAATTTTGACTTTTATTTTTTTAAAGCTACTGAGAGGCAGTGTGATGGTATAGTAGTGAGGGGCATGGACTTTGGGCAGACTGCCTGGCTTTGAACCCAGCTCTGTCATTGCCTCACTTCGTGAGCTTGGGTGAGTTGATTCTGCTGTGTGTCGGTTTCCTCATCTGTGAAAGGAGGCTCAGTACCTACATCACTGGGTTTTGACTGGAACCTTTAACGGTGCCTGATGTGGGCCTTCCAGCTGGTTCAGTCCAGTTCAGCCCCTGCTGAGGTTGTGCCTTTCCACCCCAGATCCAGTGACTCAGAATCCACATTTTAACAAGGTTCCCCGTGATTCTTAGAGACCCCCAGATGGGAATCATGTCAAAATATGGATTCTCATTCAGTATATTTGGGGTGGAAAGGCATGTTCTCAGCGGGGGATCAAACTGGTTCATTTGACTGGTTTATCAGGACCTGGCCTGATGTATAAACCAAACCCAAGCTCATTGCCATCAAGTCAATTCTGACCCACAGCACCCCTAGAGGACAGAGTGGAACTGCCCCAGAGGGTTTCCAAAGCTGTCAATCTTTACGGAAGCAAAGCCCAAACCACACCCGTTGCTGTGGAGTCCATTCCGACCCACAGCGCCCCTAGAGGACAGAGTGGAACTGCCCCACAGGGTCTCCAGGCTGTCAGTCTTCACAGAAGCAAAGCCCAAACCACACCCACTGCCGTGGAGTCGATTCTGACTCACAGCGCCCCTAGAGGACAGGGTGGAACTGCCCCACAGGGTCTCCAAGGCTGTCAATCTTTATAGAAGCTGACTGTCTTACTGTTCTCCTGCAGAGAGTTGGGTGGGTTCAAACCACTGACTTTTTGGTTAGCAGCCCAATGCTGTAACCATAGTGTCACATAGTAAACCCTGTAGATGTTTGTTGTTGTTGTTGTTGTTGTTGTTAAGTGCCGTCGAGTCGTTTCCGACTCATAGCGACCCCATGCACAGCAGAACGAAACACTGCCCG
>NW_006921715.1:6679293-6683865 GCF_000298275.1 Orycteropus afer afer | reverse complement strand
TAGGGTAACAAGGGAACGTGTTCAGTGCAGATCAGTGAGTAAGCACAAGCCCGCCTTGTTTCAGTGCCTATGCTTAAACCGCCCCCTGGCTGAACACTCTTCTCTTTGGCTTCCTGGGTTCCACCCCTTGTAGATATTTGTTATTATCCCCCAAATATTTCTTGTTTCCAGAATGTTAACTGATTTTGATTTGGTGCATTTCAAAGATGTTCTCGCTTTGTAGTGTGCTTAATTCCAGATAGGCATTCAACAAGTTTTCACAGGTGAGGAAACATGTTACTCATTTTGGGAGGATACTTTCTAATTGGTATCTTTGGGGAACGACTTTTCTTGTGCTGCAGCCCGGAGGCTGCTTGACAGCCATAGAAATAGAGAGTAATGAGTGATAAGGATTTTGGGTTGTAATTAAAATTGGGACGTTTTGAATGGATGAGTTTTTCAACAGTTAATTAGTAGTACCATTATAAGGAGCCTGGTGGTGCAGTGCCTAAGGCATTTGACTGCTAACCAGAGAGTTGGAGGTTCAAACCCACCAGCTACTCCTCAGAAGGAAGATGGAGCGATCTACTTCTGTAAAAATTTACCACCTTGGAAACCCAGTGGGGGGTTGCTCTGAGTCAGAATTGACTCGATGGCAGTGAGTTTGGTTTTTTTACTATTATAGTTAGCCTACTCTTCTTTCTTTCAGAAATACCCATCTAGCCCCACTGTGTCTGGGAAGGCCCCCCATCTTGCTTTGCATCCAGTGTATTCTAACACACTGCACTGTTTGAGAGTCTCTCCCTGTTCTTAACATTCATATAATCCAAGGAGAAAGAGTGGCAAAAGCAAAGTCAAAACATGAGGTCACTGTTTATCCTGAAAGACAGCTAAACGGAGGCCCTGTATCCCCTTAACAGGAACCCTGGTGATGCAGTGGCTAAGGACAGGTTGCCAACCAAAAGATCGGCTGTTCCTGAGTCAGCTTCCGTAAGGATTACAGCCTGGGCAACGCTGTGGGGTAGTTCTCTTCTGTCCTCTAGGGGCACTGTGAGTTGGAACCGACTCCACGGCAGTGGGTGTGGTTTGGGCTTTGCTTCCGTAAGGATCACAGCCTGGGAAACCCTGGGGGGCAGTCCCATTCTGTCCTCTAGGGGCGCAATGAGTTGGGATCAACTCAACAGCAACTGGTTTGTGTGTTTTTTTGTTTGGTGAAGCGTGGCTGGAAACAGAATCCATATGCTATGCATATGGATTTCATCCATCCCAGTACTACCTACTGTTGTTCCATGCCATCGAGTCGATTCTGTGACTCGTGGTGACCCTCTGTACAGCAGAATGAAACACTGCCTGGTCCTGCACCATCCTCACAGTCCCTGCTCTGCTTGAGCCCATTATTGCAGCCACTGTGTCAATCCATCCCCTTTTTTGCTGACCCTCCACTTTACCAAGTGTGATATCCTTCTCCAGGGAATGGTCTCTTCTGACAATGTGACCAAAGTAAGTGAGACAAAGTCTGACCATTCTCACATCCAAGGAGCATTCCGGTTGCATTTCTTCCAGGACAGATATATATATGTTCTTCTGGCAGTCCATGGTACTTCAAGTGTTCTTCACCAATTCAAATGTATCAACTCTTCTTTGGTTGTCTTTATTCACTGTCCAGATTTCACACACATATAATGTGATTGAAAAGACCATGGCTTGGGGTAGGCGTACTTTAGTCTTCAAAGTGACATCTTTGTCTTTAACTTTGCCTTTAAAGAAGTCCCTTGAAACATTTGCCTAGTGCAATGTGATGTCTAGTTTCTGGACTGCTGCTGCCATGGGCAATGATTATGGATCCAAGTAAGATGACATCTTTGACAACTGCAATCTTTTTTCCATTTATCATGATGTTGCTTATTGGTCCAGTTGTGAGGAGTTTTGTTTTCTTTATGTTGAGGTGTAATCCATACTGCAGACTGTAGTCTTTGATCTTCATCAGTAAGTGCTTCAAGTCATCTCTACCTTCAGCACTCAAGGGTATGTCGTCTGTGTATTACAGGTTGTTAATGAATCTTCCTCCAATCCTGATGCTACATTCTTCTCCATATAGTCCAGCTTCTTGGATTATTTGCTCAGCATGCAGAGTGAGTATGTATGGTAAAAGGATACAACCCTGATGCACACCCTTCCTGGTTTTAAACCATGCAGTATCCCCTGGTTCTGTTTGAAGGACTGCCTCTTGGTCTATGTACAGGTTAATCATGAGCACAATTAAGTGTTGTGGAATTCCTGTTCTTCTCAATGTTTCCCATAATTTGTTATGATCCACACAGTTGAATGCCTTTGCTAAAACACAGGTAAACATCTTTCTGGTATTTTTTGCTTTCAGCCAAGATCCCTCTGCAATCAGCAATAATATTCCTCATTCCACATCCTCTTCTGGATCCAGCTTGAATTTCTGAAAATTCCCTGTCAGTACACTGCTACAACCATTTTTGGGTTATCTTCAGCAAAATTTTACTTGCGTGTGATATTAATGATCTTGTTTGATAATTTCCACATTCTGTGGTATCACCTTTCTTTGGAGTGGGCACAACCATGGATCTCTTCCAGTCAATTGGCCAGGTAGCTGTCTTCCAAATTACTTGCAATAGCTGAGTGAGTGCCTCCAGCGGGGCATCTGTTTGTTGAAACTTGCCAGTAAATATTCAATTCCTGGAGCCTTGTTTATCGCCAGTTCCTTCAGTCCAGCTTGGACTTCTTCCTTCAGTACCCTTGGTTCTTGATCATATGCCACTTCCTGAAGTGGATGGACATCAACCAATTCTTTTTGGTATCTAGTACTACCTAGGGGGGAGCTCTGGTAGCATAGTGGCTAAGATACTTGCCTGCTAACCAGACGGCTGGCGGTTCAAACCCACCAGCCACTCCTCGGAAGGAAGGTTGGGCAATCCTACTTCCGTAGTGATACTGCCTCGGAAACCCAAGGAGGGGTCGCTATGAGTCGGGGCCGACTCGACGGCACATAACAACAACAACAACAACTACCTAGGGTAATAAAAAGGAACTAAGGCGCTTTGTTGGCATAGTCATTAAAACATTTGGCTGCTAACCAAAAGGTCAGTGGTGTAAGCCCACCAGCTGCTCTGCAGAAAAAGATGTGGTCGTCTGCTTCCATAAAGATTTATAGTCTTGGAAACCATGTAGGTACGGTGGTTCCACTTTGTCCTGAAGGGCTGCTAGGAGTCGAAGTCCACTTGCTGGCAGTGTGTTGGGTTTGGGTTAGGGTCAGGGGCCTGTATTTTTAAAAAATAACTTTTATTGTTATTGATGCCGTACCCAGCAGAACACGGACTGATTGACCTGTTCCCGCATGGACAGTTCAGTGACACGGATTCTGTTGTTTGAGGTGTGCAGCCTTCTCACCTTCTAAGTGCCTGTACCTGCGTAGTGGAAACTTCCCTGTATCTCTGCGGTTTGAAGCTTTTGTCAGAAAGCCATGGTTTTGGGTGATCTGTGTTATAACGAAGTGGGGAGGGCCAGCTGAGGAAAGGCCAAGGGTCCTCCCTCCTGAAGCCCACTAGGAGGGAAGCTCCCGTAGAGCCAGCCCGTGGGCTCCAGGGTTGAGCTGGGTGTGAATGGTGAGGTGGTGTGTAGTGGGGGGAAGCCTGTTGATGGGGCTGAGAGAGTGGGAGGCAGTTCTGTGTTGGGCACTGGGTGTACTCTTCCTTCTAATGTGTTTGTGCCTCTACTGTGCGCCAGGGTATTGGGAAGGAGATGCACAGCCCAGGAGGGAAGATGACGTCTTATAAAAAAGTGACATTGACAAATACTTAACGAACTCTAGTTACATGCCAGCACAGTGCCAGGCACTGGGGACTTAAAGGCACAGGTCTGCTGCTTCCAGGGGGTTGGTTCAGGCTAGTAGACAGAACATGCACAACAGTTCCCTTAAGGGGCAGGAGCCAGGGGAGCAGACCTTGGGGTCAGGAGGCCTGCTCCCCACTTTGTGGCTGCGTGACCTTGGCAAGTCACAAAGCCTTTCACACCATGTTTCCTCATCTTGAAAATGAAGTGATACTACCTATTTCTAAATATGTTAGGTTGAAGCCATATAGGAAAATAATAATATTTTTTAAAAAATGAATGAATGGCAGCTGTATGTACTTCCCTGGAAGAATGCCCCAAATGTATTATTTGTATCATTCTACTTCATGAGGTCTCCTTGTGGGAAGACCAGGGTTATACGTGTAGACAAAGGGCCACAAGAACGTGTGCCAGCTCTGGGGGCAGGCAGAGGGACTGTTGTTTTTTATTTCCTTCATTGCTTTACTTTTACAAAACCATGTGTGTTAATTTGCCACCTAAAAAAATTATAAAGAAAAAAGAAGAACCTGCTTCCCAGGCTTTCTGGCAGCACCCGGCCTGGCACGATGCAGGTGTCAGAGAGGAGGTGGTCTTTCATTATTGTTGGTGGCAGCAGTGACGAGGGACAAGACTGCTGGACTGCCCCACCCCTGGGCATGAGAGGGTTTTAGCTTTCGAATTGCCAGGGCCATGTGTTTCCTCAGGGGTAGGCCCCGGGTTGTCAGGTGGGGCCCAGAT
>NW_006921715.1:6666304-6675212 GCF_000298275.1 Orycteropus afer afer | reverse complement strand
GACTCCACGGCAGTGGGTGTGGTTTGGGCTTTGCTTCTGTGAAGACTGACAGCCTGGAAAACCCAGTGGGGCGGTTCTGCTGTGTCCTCCTGGGGATCTGTGAGTTCGAACTGACTTGACTAAAATAACTCAAATTGCCATGAAATATTTTTTATCTTTTCGTTTTCCCTAAATAACTTTAATGACTATGAGGGAAGAAAAATGAAGCTCCTATATGCTGTGGTCCCAAATTTACAGCTTAAAATATGTTTTTCCTTTCTTGGGACTAGTAATCATGTTATCTTGGAGGACAAACCTATTTTATCTGGAGGGAACATCCTGAATGCTGAGCCAGCCAGAGTAGGGGAGCTGTTTTTGAGCATAAAGGGGAAAGAAACCCATTTTGTGAGACACCAGAAGGAAAAGTGCCCTGTAGGTGTCACTGGGCCCTGTCTCCTCCCCTCTCCTGCCCGGAGCAGCAGAGCTTCCATCTGTGCAGCGCGGCCACTGTCTGCTGAACCCCTTCCATCTCCGCAGCGCGGCCACCCCTGCTTCCGTAAAGATTTACCACCTTGGAAACCCAGTAGGAGTTGCTGTGAGTTGGAATCGACTCAATCACTGGATTTTTTATTTTTACCAATCTCTGCAGTGTGGTGACCCCTGTCTGCTGAGCCCTTTCCATCTGTGCAGCATGGCCACCCCTACTTCTGTAAAGATTTACCACCTCCGAAATCAGTGGGGGTCACTATGAGTCGGAATCAACTTGACAGCAGTGGGTTTGGTTCTTTTTTCCATCTCTGCAGCATGGCCGCCCTGTGTTTGCTGAGCCCCTTGACCTTGCAGGGTGGGGGCACATAGGTTCCCATGACAGGGGTGAGGCTGCTGGCACTGAGCAGAGGCCCTCAGGCACCCTTTGTGCTTGTCGTTTGAGCGCGCCACCTGTGTATGCAGTGGCCTGGTCACAGCCTGGGGCAGTGCCATGCGGCAGAGAATGGGGGCTTTGGAGGTGGCCAGACTTGAGTGGGTGTCTGAATCTGCCCCTGGGAGCTGTGGTGCCTCAGATGAGGTGTGGAACCTCTTTGTCACCTCAGTTTTCCCAGCTGTCAGCGATATTAATTATAGGAGTTAACCTTACTGGGGCTGCATTTCTTAGTCACCCTGTGTCAAATGAAAACCACTCCTTTGCTTTTGCTTTATTTTCTTCCATGGGATCTGTCACTGTCCCCCATGCTGTGTGTTCTGCAAGCAGCAGAATCCACCTTGTTTTCTGACCTCTCAGAAAATAAACAGAAAAAGCCCTACTGCCATTGAGTGGATTCCGACTCCCAGTGCCCCTAGAAGACAGAGTGGAACTGCCCCAGGGTTTCCAAGACTGCCAGCTTTACAGAAGCCAACTGTCTCATCTTTGTCCCAAAGCAGCTGGGAAGTTCTGACTGTCAGCCTTTTGGTTAGCAGCCGCATGCTTTAACGGCTGCAGCACCTGAGCTCCTCACGGTTTGCAGAATTTCAGTACCGTTCTTCTTGGAGAGGGAGTGTCTGTCCCATCACAGGAGAAGGTTGGGCTCCATACATGTTTCATGTTGCTGTACTGCCGTCATCCCTCCCTTCCAAACGACAGCCGGTATTGGGGAGGGCTGTTGAGTTTCTGAATGTTGGTATTGGCAGGGAGTTGTGTTTTCACAGATTTTCTGAACAGCTCCCAGACAGCCTTACACCAGCTGGGTTAGTCCTCAGCTACCTCAGAGACACTAGCTGGGACGGCCTCCAGCCGGCCAGTCTCTCCTTCCCCTCGGGGATGCAGGCTGGTGGGCATCCGGACACGTGCACTGTCCTCACCATTGTTGGCTCAGCTACAGAAGGAAGTGCCTGGCAACAAAGGCTCTGCCCACAGGTCTTCACTGAGCACCTACTATGTGCCACGCAGTGGGGAGTCAGCACCAACAAGCTGGACAGGGTTCCTGCCCAGAGGAGTTTCTGTCATAGTTGCAGAAAGAGGCAAGATGAAGGGGTAAAACATGGTGTGGGGGGGTGGTGACGGGCGAGCGGACTCGCAGAGCAGCAGCTCGGACTTCACACAGGGTGACTGAGAAGCGCAGCTCTGAAGGGCAAGGGTGCGAGCCAAGCCGCTGCCTCGAGGGAAGGGCATCCAGGCAGGAGGACTGGCAGGCACAGGGGCCCTGTGGCGGGAGGACTGCCTGGCAAGGCTGGGGCCCGGGACGGGCAGCCGGGCTGAAGCAGAGCATGCAGGCGAGAACGGCAGGGCGCGGGGAGGGGGCTGCTGACTTGGTGTGTGCCCTGAGTGAGACTGGCAGCTCTGGGAGGGCTTTGGGCTGCGTGGTAGATTTTGACCTAATGAATGATGGCCCACTCTGAGAGCACGGGAGGCTGGTACAAGGGTCCAGGAGAGAAGTGACATCGTCAGCTGGGACCTGGGCACGAGAGATCCTGAGAACTGGAACTTGTGCGCTGACGGGCTGCTGGACAGGACGGGCACTGTAGGAGAGAGAGTAACTCAGCGGGTCCCCCACTTCTGCTGTCCAGGTCCCCCGAGCTGCCATGCTTGCTGCCCCTTGGGAAGACACGGTTGTTCAGTTCTCTCCACAGTCCTTCCAGTAAACCTCCTCTTTTCTAAGAGGAAGAAACTCGGGTGGAACAGTGGTTGAGGCTTCAAGTTGCTAACCAAAAGGTTTTTGGTTCGAACCCACCAGCCACTCTTTGGGAGAAAGGTGAGGCATTCTGCTTCCATAAAGATTGACGGCCTTGGAAACCCTGTGGTGCAATTCCACTCTGTCCGCTAGGGGCCTAGTGAGTCGGAATCGACTCCACGGCAGTGGGTGGTTTTTGATTTTGTGCACAGGCCTTTATAAGGGCTCTTCTCTTCCCTGAGCAGACCCCAAGTCTCAGGACCCCGGCCGGATTCATAAATCCCAGCCACTGTGCAGAACCAAGACTGGGCAGTCTCCTTCCATAAAGATTTACCACCTCGGAACCCGATGGGGGTCTCTGTGAGTTGGAATCGGTGCGACGGCAGTGGGTTTTTTGGTTTTTAGTGGGAAGCATCAAGCCTTTCTCTTAGCCTTTCTTCCCTGGGGCTTTGGTGCCCAGGAATAGCCCAGGCCCTTGGACACGCTCACCTTCTGACTATATGACGACTCCATGGCCTGAGCCACACTGCTCTGCTCTGTGTCTGTTTGCAGGTAATGTGTTGGTGTTTATCAAAGGGACATGGCTGTTATATGTGGGAAGTGAGGCCTTCTATTGTCAGAATAGTTTGACTTCCTGGTCCTATCTCACACCTTTCAGATGGAGTGATTCCTTAGCATTTCATCAGCGTGGGGAACTTGCTTAGTTGTGTCAGTGTTCACGAATGGTGGTGCTGGGTTCTGCCTGAGCTAGGTTTGCAGCCAACCACACAAGGGTTAGAGTCTCACATCTGGCACTGCTTTGTCACGTCATTGGGGCGAGTCCTCTGGTGTGTCTGCAGTGACAGCTGCCCAGGCGGCCTGCGAGGAGTGCTCAGCGGTGCATAGGGCCTGGGGAGGGCTGCTTCGGGGACCAGTGACTTGGGAGAGGCCTGTGGCTAGCAGTGGCTTACTGTCACGGCATCCTGGCTTTCAGGAGTGTCTGGCCGTAGTAGCAGCTTCTGAAGACAAGAAAAACCTATGGCCCCGTATGCACCTCACCTGGAGTAGGAGCTCATTTCCTTGCGTGAAATGTGAATCAAGCCTTTATCATGAAAAGTCATTTCAAAACTTCTAGGTGTTGCATTTGGAAGTTGATAATCAAGCTTAGGACAAGTCTTTCCTTTTTCAGTAACAGGTTTTAGATGGAGACTAGGAAGCGTCTAGTTGGTTTTCCTGCCCACTGTGATTTCTAGGTCATGGGGTGGGGCGACTGGGCACCGCTCACACTGCTCACACTGAGCTTTCTCTTCCGTGGAGCTCACCTCATTAAGCGGAACTTTATCCACCACGTCCCTGTGCTCGCTCGCCCTGTCTGTCTCAGGTTTCATTAGTCTTATCAGGTGCATGTCATTAGTGCGGGACTGGAGCCCGGGGGTCTCAGCGACTGCTGCTTGCCGTCTTGTGTTGCTTGGCCGACGGCACAGGTGGTTGTGGGCTGAGCCTCTGTCTCTCGCTTCACCTCTGCATCAGTATCTGTCCTCATGGGTGAGGACCATGTGAGTGCGCTGGTCAGAGCACTTTAAGTCAAGTCACAGTTGGCAGCGGGGTTTCCGGAACGCCTCAAATCTGCAGGAGAAAAGGGACAGTCATATGTCAACAGAGACCGCTGCTGTCGGGTTCCTTCTCCTTGTTGATTGTGTTTGGAGTTTGTACCATCAGATGAGCAGCGCTGACTGTGGCGGACCTGTGCGCTTGAAACCACTGCGTCTTTCAAGGACACTGGTGTGCAAATGAGCTTTGTGGTTTTAAGCCAGTTTCCTGCTGGCAGAAGGATTAATACGGAACTTTGGGTGTTAGCAGACATATTAAAAAAACAGGATTTGTACAACTGTGTTTATTACCTGAAGAAAGGAAAAACATACACAAGAACATAATAGAATATTTACTCAAGTTGTTTCCACCACGAGAAGGAAACCCTGTAATGGTTGTGTGGTGAACATGTCTGATGTAGCGTGCATTGCGTGGGTTGTTGGGGGGATTGTGGCGGTTGATGTTTGCACAGCTCCCTGGGTGTTCCTGCAGGCACTTATTGCCATGTAATTCACGTCCCACTAGACTCACTCATCTCAAGCATACGGTGTTGTCGTTTTCAGTGTCCTCACAGAATTGTGCAGCCTTCCGTATTCTCTGATTCTCGGATGTTGTCATTACCCCATAAAGAAACGCCTTAGCAGTCATTCCCTCTCTCCTTCCCTCCAGGACTAGGCAGCCATGGGTCTGTTTTCTGTCTGTGTGGATTTGTCATTTCTGGACAGCCCCTATAATGTGTCATGTGATCTGTGGCCTTTTACCTAGCTTCTTGCATTAGGCCTGTGTTTCCACGGCTCAGCCACGCTGCGACATTGACGTGGTCCCTCTCTCAGGTATGTACCTGGGAGTGCACAGCAGTGTCTTCAAAGAAGTACACTTGAGATGTCTATCGCCTAGAATTTTACAAAGCAGTATGTCGAGTGAGCAAGGCTTACTCTGAGACCAGCTGGACACCTGATTTTGCGAAAGGTCAAGAAGATGGGATTCAAACATTTCTGGAGGTTTTGGTCAAGTAATCTTTGTGGTGGATTAATTAGAGAAATTGTTGTGCTCCTGTGTCCGGTTCCTTTGTATAATGCCTGGGAGAAAGTGTCCGTGCTCGGAATCCGACATGGTCTCAGATGGAAACACCGGGTGACGCTGGGTTGACTGGCTGTTGCTGTGGAACGGGTGGTGTGTTGTTACTGTTGTTACTACTGTTGCTGGTGGTTGCACAGTCTATTCCAGCTCCCGGGGACCTCGTGTGTCAGAGTAGAACTGCTCCACAGCTTTCCAAGGCTGTGGCCTTTTGGAAGCAGGTCACCAGGCCTGTCTTTTGAGGTGCCACTGGGTGGTTTGACCCACCACCTTCGGCAAGTAGCTGAGCGTGTAACTGTTGGTGTCAGCCTGCCGCCTGTGTTATAGTTATGGAGGCGTTTATGAAAACTTTGGCTGGCTTTCCTTTTCTGTTTGGAAGCATTTTAAAGTCGTGGTAAACCATGAAAGCATGAGCTTTGGGGTCACACAGACCGGAGTTAAAGCCTGGTTCTGGGTCCTGTTAGCTCAATGACCTGGAACACATTCCTAACCTGTCTGAGCCTCCTTTCGCTAACCTGTGAAGTAAGGAAGTTCCTCTCACGGAGTCGGTCAGCGATTTGACAGCGTGTAAAGTGGATAGCACGGTGCTCGTGACAGGCCCAAGGAGCGATGGTGGCATGGCATCTCTGTTTAGCACAGAGCGTTGTCAGTCTCGGGGGCTTCACGAGGCTCCAGAGCAGGATCTTTCAAACTCTTTGGACCATGACCCACGCTGAGATCCACGGCGGTGAGGAGGCACATGGCCCTCCTCACCTGGGCTTCCATTGGCTTGAGAGTGAATCCTCCCTCTAGAAGGGGAAACCGCACCCTGCTAGCCCCGCAGCACCACCTTCTGGAAAGAGGAGCGGCTGTAGTGAGGAGGGCCTGTGGGTCCAGGTGCGTCTTACGTGCGTTTCACGTGCATGCAGAGGCCTCCTGTCATACTAACATTTTTTAAAGTGTTTTCTTACTCTTTGATGTGAACTCATGATTGGAAGGAGCACTAGTAGTGGAGGGGCCGTCTGTTTCTGTAGGGACCTTGAAGATGTGAACACAGACAGGCAGGTGACTGTAAAAAGGGGGACAGGGCATCTCCGGAGTGCCACATCTGTGCCAGGTGCTGCCCTGGGCAGCGAGCGCGCTAAAATGCCTGCCCTCGGGGTGCGTGTGTTCTAGTGGGAGGGGCAGGATGGTGAGATCCGTGGAGAGAGAGCAGCAGTGGGGTTGGTTGGGGAGGGCTGCCCTCGGGTACATTTGAGCAGAGGTCTGGAAGGAATGAGGTGTGGCCCCTGTGAGTGTCTGGGTGGAGAGAGGGGTTGAGGATGCCGGGACAAAGGCCCAGGACAGCAGCTGGGAAATGCAGGCAGTGTGGACCAGCTAGCTCAGGGGACGTGACTGCATGTGAGTCACCCATCAGGCCATGTGGGGCCTTGTAGACAGGTGCTTGGGTGTGGATCTTAGTCTGACAGGTGGAAAGTCCTGGGGTTGAGAGCGGAGAGTAATACACGTGGAGGAGAGTGGCGTCAGAGGGACCAGTGGGCTGCCCTTGCACACATCTGGTTGGGAGGTTGGGTTGGGAGGTTGAGTTGGGAGATTGGGGAACCTTTGAAGTGTCTCTGGGTCTAATTTGGAGTTAGGGTTGCCAGCATTTGCTAATGCATATTTGTGGAATGACAGAGAGAAGGTGCCTCCCCCCCTGGTTTCTGGTTTATGTCCTTGCCCGGTGTGGATGGCAGGGCCTGCCAGCTGTGTGTGTTTTGGACTTTGAGGGACCTGTTCCCCAGGTCTGCATCCAGGCACGTGGGGGAGCCATTCATGGTGGTTTCTTGGTCCTGTTTGCTCTCCTGCCTGGATGTTCTTGAGATTGTGCTTCGGTGAACAGAGTGGCAGCGTGTTCAGGCCAGAAGGGAGCTCAAGGTAGGCTCCTAACTGGGCCCGGCCTGCTCGGAAGCTGAAGGGGCCCCCTGACGTACATCCTTCCTGAGATTCTCTGAGCTGCTTACTCTGCTTCCCAAGTGAGTTACTGTAGGTGACTATGATTCGGTGTATCCTCATTTCTCCTCAGTTACTCTTTGCTATCCTTGAGTTTCTCTCCCCATGGACAGTGGACATAGGTGAGCAGAAGGGTTGAATGCTTTATCGAAGTGGGTCAGAGTCAGAAAAGCCTGAGCGCCATTACCGCAAGGGCATCTCTCCCCCATCACCTCCAGAGCTCCTGGTGAGGGACCACGCCTGCCCTGTGGCAGTGGGGAGCAGCCCCGCAGGACCAGGCCCCATGGTGGGGGGGAGTGGTCCCCCAGACCAGGCTCCTTAGTGGGGGAGCAGCGCCCCAGGACCAGGGCCTGCAGCAGGGGAGCAGCCCCCCAGGACGTCTGGCAGTCGGCAGAGCTCGGGGCAGAACAGAAGCTCTTACCCAGGCCCTTGATGGGTTCCTTTGCTGGAACTTTATAGTTTCTGCTTTCTCAAAACAACTTTATTAGCACACAGTTTACATACCATGAAATGGACCCATTTTAAGTGAACAACTCAGTGCTCTCTCATAGACTTGGGCCCCCATCACCCCAAGCTAATTTGAGAACATTTCCCTCGCCCAGGAAGACGGTTCATACCTGTTGCCTTCCCTCCCGTTGCCATGCCCAGCCCCAGTGCCATCTGCTCCCTGTTGTTTCTGTGTCTGTCCTGACCTTTCATGTAAAAGGAATCATCCAGGAGGTGAGTCTTCTGTGCACGGCTGCTGCCACTTTGCGTGAGTTTTCCAGTTTCCTCCACGTTGGACTGTTTCTTCATCCCTTTTTATTGCCCAGTGACAGTCCTGGGAGGTCTGTACCACACTTTGTTCACCAGTCACCACTATGGAATTTTGACTTGTCACTGTTGGGCTGTTATGAATAATGCTGCTGTGGACGTGTGTATGCTAGACTTTGTATGATCATTAGTTCTTGTTTCTCTTGGGTAGATACCTGGGTGACGTGGTAAATCTGTGTTTACATTTTCAGAAACTGCATAACCATTTTGCAGAGTGGCTGCACCATTTGGCATTTCCACCAGCAGTGGAGGAGCCAGTTTCCCAACCTCCACGACACTTGTATCTTCTCTCTTTGGTTATAGGGTAGCTCCTATGTATAATCCACCACTTGTCTGTCAGTTTGTCCTACTGTGCTGGCTTGTGTGTTGCTGTGAGCCTGGAGGCTATGCCACCAGTATTTCAAATACCAGCAGGGTCACCCATGGTGGACAGGTTTCAGCAGAGCTTCCAAACTAAGACAACAAGGAAGAAGGAAGGGGCCATTCACTTCTCAAAGAAATGGCCAGTGTAAACTTTATGAATAGCAGTGAAACATTCTGGTATAATACTGAAAAATTTACGAATCAGATTGACAACATCTGTGCAAAGAGGTGATGGAGAAGCTCAATATCTTCAGCCAAAACAAGGCCAGGAGCTGATTGTGGAACAGACCATCAACTGGTCCTATGCAAGTTCAAGTTGAAGCTGAAGACAATTAAAAGAAGTCCACAAGAGTCAAAATATGACCTTGATTGTATCCCACCTGAATTTAGAGACCATCTGAAGGATAGCCTTGGTGCCTTGAATACCAGTGACTGAAAACCAGAGGAATTGTGGGATGATATCAAGAACATCATCCATGAAGAAAGCAAAC
>NW_006921715.1:6632883-6639233 GCF_000298275.1 Orycteropus afer afer | reverse complement strand
CTCCTGTCTGGCTCTTCCATTTCATTACATAATGTCTTCAAGGTTGATCCCTGCTGAATCATTGTTTCATTCCTTTTCATTGCCAAATACTGTTTCATTGTACACATTTTCCACTCATCAGCAGATGGACATTTGGGTTGTTTCCACTTTGGGGCTGTTATGAATAATGCTGCTGTGAACATTCATGTTCAAGTTTCTGTGTGGGCATATGTTGTCATTTCTCTGCAGTCTGCGTCTGGGAGTAGAATGCCTGCATCATGTAGTAACTCTTGTGTTTAACATTTGAGGAACTGACAGCTATTTTCCATGGTGGCTGCACCGTTTTATATTCCCACCAGCAGCGTATGAGGATTTCAGGCTTTCCACATCTTTGCCAACCCTGGTTATTGTGTCCTTGTTATTACAACCATCCTGGAAGGTATAAAGCAGTATCTCATTGTGGTTTTGATTTGCATTTCCATAATAACTAATGTTGTTGAACCTCTTTTCATGTGCTTATTGATGGTTTGTGTATCTTCTTTGGAGAAATAGACATGTACATCCCTTGCCTGTTTTTTAATTGGGTTGTTTGTCTTTTTATTATTGAGTTATAAGAGCTCAGGAAGATGTGTGTCAGGTTATATCCTTTCACCAAAGTTATTCAATCTATATGCTTAGTAAATAATCTGAGAAGCTGGATTATGTAAAGAAGAACGTGGCATCAGAATTGAAGACTCATTAACAACCTGCAACATGCAGATGACACAACCTTGCTTGCTGAAAGTCAAGATGACTTGAAGCACTTACTGGTGAAGATCAAAGCCTATAGTCTTCAGTGTGGATTATACCTCAACACAAAGAAAACAAAAATGCTCACAACTGGGCCAATAAACAGCATCATGATAAATGGAGAAAAGATTGAAGTTGTCAAAGATTTCATGTTATTTGGTTCCACAATCAATACCAGTGGAAACAGCAGTCAGGAAATCAGAGGATATATTTCACTGGGCAAATCTGCTGCAAAAGACCTCTTTAAAGTGATGAAGTGCAAAGATGTCTCTTCGAAGGCTAAGGTGCGCCTAACCCAGGCCATGATATTTTCAGTCTCCTCATATGCATGTGAGAGCTGGACAATGAATAAGGAAGACTGAACAAGAGTTGATGCATTTGAATTGTGGTGCTGGTGAAGGCGAAATATACTGAAAATACCATGGCCTGACAGAAAAATAACCAAATCTTTGTTAGAAGAGGTGCAGCCAGAATTCTTGGAATTGAGAATGGCCAGACTTCGTCTCACCTACTTTGGTCATGTTGTTAGAAGGGACCATTCCCGGTAAAAGGACATCATGTTTGATAAAGTGGAGGGTCAGCAAGAAAGGGGAAGATACTCAACAAGATGGATTGCCACAGTGGCTATGATGATGGGCTCAAGTAAAGGAGAGATTGTGAGAATAGAGCAGGACCAAGGCAGTGTTTTGTTCTATTGTACATGGGGTCACTGTGAATTGGAGATGACTTGACGACACCTAAAAACAACAACAAGAACTCTTGTATGTTCTAGATACAAGAAATCAGATACAGGATTTCTAAGTGTTTTCTCCTAAAGCCTCATACTTTTGGTTGTGCTTTCAATGTTATCCTTCAAATTCAGAATGAAAACTGTGCAGACACCATGAGAGAAAATGGACTCTGACAAATGTTGCATTGTTACTGAAGGAGGGAGGGTGGTTAGTCCTGTCAATCGTGTTATATGGTCATTTCAGTCAGTATTATCAGGGAACTCATGTTAGAACCTGATCATTATGTTGTTGTTATTTTTCCTCTAGTCTCTATATTGCTTTACAATTACTATAATGAAATGCACAAAGACCTGGAGTTAGAAAACTAAAAGGGAAGAACATGCTCAGCATTTCTCAAGCTGAAAAAACTGAGGAAAAAATTTAAGCCTCGAGTTGAAATACTAAAAGATTCTATGGGCAAAATATTGAATGATGCAGGAAACATCAAAAGAAGATGGAAGGAATACACAGAGTCACTGTACCAAAAAGAACTGGTAGATTTTCATCCATTTCAGGAGATGGCATATGATCAAGAACCAATGGTACTGAAGGAGGAAGTTGAAGCTTCACTGAAGAAATTGGTGAAGAACAAGGTTCCAGGAATTGATGGAATACTCACTGAGATGTTTCAATGAACAGATGCCCCACTGAAGGCACTCACTCGGTTATGCCAGGAGATTTGGAAGACTGGAAGAGATCCGTATTTGTACCTATTCCAAAGAAAGGTGATCTCACAGAATGTGGAAATTATAAAACAATATCATTAATACTGCATGCAAGTAAGATCTTACTGAAGATAATTCAAAAACGGTTGCAGCAGTATATTGACAGAGGACTTCCAGAGGTGCAACCTAGATTCAGAAGAGGATGTGGAACAAGGGGTATCATAGCTGCTGTCAGATGGATCTTGGCTCAAGGCAAAGAATACCAAAAATATGTTTACTTTAAATTTTATTGACTATGCAAAGGCATTTGATTGTGTGGATCATAACAAATTGTGGATGACATTGAAAAGAATGGGAATTCTTGAGCACTTGATTGTGTTCATGAGGAACCTTGTACATTGACCAGGAGGCTGTTGTTCGAACAGAGCAAGGGGACACTGCATGGTTTAAAATAAAGAAGGGAGTATGTCAGGATTGTATCCTTTCCCCATACTTACTCAATCTGTGTGCTGAGCAAATAATCCAAGAAGCTGGACTGTATGAAGAAGAACGTGGCATCAAGATTGGAGGAGGAATCATTAACAGCCTGTGATACACTGGCAGCACAACTTTGCTTGCTGAAAGTGAGGATGACTTGAGGCACTTACTGATGAAGATTGAAGACTACAGTCTGCAGTATGGATTGCATCTCAAAATAAAGAAAACAAAAATCCTTACAACTAGACCTATAGGCAGCGTCACAATAAATGGAGAAAATATTGAAGTTGTCAAAGACTTCACATTGCTTGGTTCTGTGATTGATGCCAATGGAAGCAGCAGTCAGGACATTAGACGATATATAGCACTGGGCAAGTTGGCTGAAAGGGACCTCTTTAAAGTGCTGAGGAACAAGGGTGTCTCCTTGAGGACTGAGGTGCGTCTGACACAAGCCATGATATTTTCAATGGCCTCATATGCATGTGAGAGCTGGACAGTGAATAAGGAAGAACCAAAGAAAAATTGATGCTTTTGAGTTGTGGTGCTGGTGAAGAATGCTGAAAGTACTGTGGACTACTAAAAGAACTAACAGGTCTGTCCTGGAGGAAGGACAGCTGAAATGCTCCTTGGAAGCAAGAATGGCCAGACTTCGTCTCACCTACTTTGGTCATGTTGTCAGAAGAGACCATTCCCTGGAGAAGGATGCCATGCTTGGTGAGATGGAAGGTCGACAAAAGAGGGGAAGGCCCTCAACGAGATGGATTGACACAGTGGCTGCAACGATGGGCTTAAGTATAGCAAGGATCATGGAGCTGGCATGGGACCGGGCGGTGTTTCATTCTCCTGTGCATAGGGTCACTATGAGTCTCAGATGACGTGATGGCCCCTAACAGCAATAACAACTGTATTACTTGTTGTCAGTTCCAGTTTCTGTTTACCTTCTTCTTTTACTTAGGACCTTCCTAATACCCATCACAGTTAATTTTAAAAATTCCCATATTATGATGAAATTTTGGAACATCTAGCATGATTCTGAAAGCTATCAGAGATGGAGGTCAGGAGGGGAGGGCACAGATTACAAGCAAACCATCAGTAATCAGAAAGGCTGCAGGCTTTTCTCAACAGCGGCACTGGGATCTAGGTGACGAAGGAAAAGGCCTTTCAAATTCTGAAGGAAAATTATTTTCAACCTACAATTCTGTGCCCAGCCAAGCTATCAAGCAAATGTGAAGGTTGAGGACATGTTTTTCTGAGAGTCAAGGTCTCAAAAATTTTACCTTCTTGGTGTTCTTTCTCGGCAAGCTACTAGAAGATCTGTCATGGATTGAATTTTGTCCCCAAAACATATGTGTTGACTTGGCTGGGCCGTGATTCTCACTAGCAGTTATATAATGATGTGATCATTCCCCGTGAGACAATTTGATGTGATCAGCCAACTAGCTGTAAGGGGATTAGAGTGGGATGTAAATGGATAAAAACAGCCCTGATGTGATGTAAAGGGAGTTTCCCTGGGGTGTGGCCTGCATCCCCTTTCGTCTGATAAGAGCTAAAAGGAGAGAGATGTGAGCAGAGAGAGAGGGACCTACTACAATCAAGAAAGAAGACCAGGAGCAGAATGAATCCTTTGGACCCAGAGTCCCTGTGCTGGGAACCTACTAGACCCAGGAGAATATTGATGCCAAGACCCATGTAGCTCTGCAAGCAGCGCCAGGCTTCCAGATGCTGAAGAGACAAGGACCTTCCTCCTAAACTGAAAGAGGGTCTTTCCCTAGAGCTGGCACTGACTTGCAGGAAATGGGCGGAAGAGTCTTGAGTGCCGGGCTAAGGAATTTGTAGTTTCTGGTAGGGTGGAAAGCCATTACAGGTGTTTGAGCAAGGGCATGCCAACTGTTGCAATTCCAGGAAGACAGCTCTGGCAGCAGCAGGGTGCCTTGTAAGGAGCAAGGTCTTCATGTGAGATGGGTTTGACTGGTCCACACGACTCATGGTTGTACTGGGTTAAGTATATATAGTGCCTGCCATAGGGTCTGGTGTTCAGTGGAGAATAAGTGTCAATTTGTTTTCTTTCTGTGCTCCCTTGCACTTGGACTGAAGGGCACAGTGATGGGGGGTCAGTTGGAGATGGTGATCAAAACAGGTTGGCAAACCACAGCCCTGTGGCTAAATGCCTGTTTTTGTATGGCCAGTAGGCTAAGAATGGATTTTACATTTTTAAAGGGTTGTAAATGGAAGTAAAGAATACATGACAGACATATGTTGTCCATGGACCCTGAAATATGATCTGCCTCTTTACAGAAAGAGTTTGCCAACCTCTCATTCCAAGGGAGGCTTTCTGGCAGAGGGGATGGTGCTTAAAAGACCAGTGAGAGAGCAGTGGCAGAAGAGAGGTGGGCATGGGACTGTCCACCAAGTGGATCAGACCAGCAGGGACAAGAGCGGGGTCGTGGTACTCTGGCTCTTCTCAGAGACAATCAGTGAGAGAAACAACTGCTGTGACTTGAGGACATCAGTGCCCCTGGGGTTTACCACTCACTGTGGTCTCACTAAGTAACCTGTCTTCTGAGTGTCTGTCTACTAGGCAGAAGAGTCCTGGGGTACTGTTCCCTAGTGGATAAAATAAACAGATCGGTACAGGCTGGAGCAAGACAAAAAGAAAAGGCACAGATGAACAATATGGAGAAAACAAGGCCATAACTCCAGGTTCAGGAGAAGTAAAGATTAACAAAAGAGTACCTTTTAAAAATTAACATATGACCGGCTGTTCAGTAAATTTCAAAATTTAGGTGAAATGGAAATAACTAAGACTCATTCAATGAATATTTACTAAGCATCTAACTATGTGCCAGTTTCAGTGTTAATGTTGTCATTCAGCAAAAGACAAGGATTCGTGCTCCCATGGAACTTACATCCTGTCAGGGAGAGATGGACGGTAAATGTTAAGTACTATGTTTGTGATTGGTAAATGCTTTGATGGGAAAATAATAGCTCAGTGTTATTGCATTCACTCAAAAATGCCTAAAGAAGAAGGAGGAAACATAAATAAAGTAAAACTTGGTAATAAATAGAGTCTGTCATTGTTGCCTGCCCCAAGGGACTCCAGGCCCAGACAGTTTCATCGTCAAGTTTCACCAGACTTTCAAAGAACACATGGTCCACAGTTGATGCCAAATCTTTCAGAGATCATAAAAAGAGGGGGGTCTTTCAGAGACTATACAAAGAGGGAGAACACTGAATTCCGTTTACAAGACCATGTCACTTTTATGCGACAGTTGAATGGGAGCATAAGGAAAGGATAGGTTTCTCTGGGAACATAGATGCAAAAATCCTAAAGGAAGTATCAGCAGGTCATTTGTTACAAATCACAAGCATGTAGAGTTTATTTATAGAACACAAGACATTCCAACCAAGTCTGTTGATAGGCTACAGTATCAGAGTGGAGTGTGTTACCATTGTGTTACCATCACATCCATCCAAATCTGTTAGTAGGTTGTGGTATCAGAGTGGAGCATGTTACTGTAGCATTCATCCAAGTCTGTTAGTTGGCTGTGGTATCAGAGTGGAGTGCGTTGCCATTGCATCCATCCAAGTCTGTTCATAGGCTGTGGTATCAGAGTGGAGTGTGTTACCATTGCATCCATCCAAGTCCATTACTAGGCTGTGGTATCAGAGT
>NW_006921715.1:6629988-6632473 GCF_000298275.1 Orycteropus afer afer | reverse complement strand
ACCATTGTGTCCGTCCAAGTCTGTTGATAGGCTGTGGTATCAGAGTGGAGGGCGTTACTGTCGCATCCGTCCAAGTCTGTTAGGCTGTGGTATCAGAGTGGAGCATGTTACCATTGCAGTGGAATAGCCTGGAATGCTCTGTCCCAGTGATCACGAGCAGACTAGCAGAGAGAAACGAGAGCTCTCAGAAACTTTGCAAAACTCACACTGGCTTATGAAACCATAGAACATACCCTTGAAAGCCTGGAAGAAGACAGGGATGGTCTTCGCCACAAAGACCCCCAACTCTGCTCTTACCATGAGAAAAACAGCAGACAGACCCAAGTTAAGGGATGTTCCCCAAAATACCTGACCAGAATGCTTCAAAACTGTGAAGGTCATCAAAAACAAGGGAAGCCTGAGGACCCATGGAAGCTCAGGTTCCTGGGAGACATGACAGCTAAGTGCCGTGTGCTGTCTGGGCCGCATCCTGGAGCAGATGAGAGACATTCGTGAAGATGGGTGAATCCAGAGAAGCCTGGAATGTAACGAACTGTGATGCATGCCAGTGTGATGTTCCTGGTTTTGACAGTGCTCCTGCTGCGTAGGGTGTCCCTGTCCCCTCAGGGCCAGCTGGTGAGGGGTGGAAGGGAAACTGAATGTTCTGGGCAAATTTCTGTAAATTGAAAGTTTTCCAAAGTGACAGTTATTTTTGAGAAAGATAACATGCATGTGTGAACCACAAGAGCTGTAGGAGGTGCGGGAGACTTGAGTTCACAGCAGGTGTGCGAGCCCACCGTGGTCTGTGGCCGGGTGGCCGAGGGTGCGGGGCCTTGGGCAGTGCAGGGGCAGCCTCGCTCTTGGACCGGAAGCCTTGGTATCCATTTCTTTATAAACAGGGTTCCAGTCGAAAGCGTACCCTTTGAAAAAGAGCATGGCGGGCTGCCCTTAAGTATATATGTGGGAGAGCATGGGGTTGAGGGGACAGTTCTGAAGAGAAGCCAAATGGGGGTTTGATCTCCCAGATGAATGAGAATTACTGTGCAATGACAGAATGAAGACAGTGCGGTAGTGGCCCTGTGATAGATCAGTGGCCAGTGGGAGAGGCAGCTTAGATCCTGTGCATGTGTGAAACCCTGACACGTGTCAGAGGGACAGTGACACGTCCTTGAGGGCAGGACAGACAGTGGGATAAATGATATGGGACAACTGATTGTGCACGTAGGAAAATAAAATTAGATTTTTATTCATAGAAAAGCCCAGGCTTACTGGTCTCATGAGGACTGGTGGAACCCCTGAGACTGTGACCCTTAGCTATCCTTTAATCTAGGAACGGAACTTAACCTTCATGACTTATCTCATAGCCAAACAATACACAGGCCTGTAAGGTGAACAGTAGTGTCAGGAGGGTGCGCCCTCGTTAGAACAGTCCAGCGTATGAGATCCAGAGGACAGCATCGGCCCAGGGACAGAGCTGGGAAGGCAGGAGGGGTGGGAAGGAAGTATGAAGTGAAGGGGTGGGCATGGGGAGGAAGTGGGGACAATGTGGATAGTGTGGGGCTCACAGTAAATGTCACAGAACGGGACGTAGTCTAGACTGTTGGATGGAAACCAGTTCTGTAAACTTCACCCAAATCACAATTAAAAAAAAAATTAGATTTTTATGTCATACACAAAACAGTGCCATAAAGATGAAAAGGATAAGGTTTTAGAGACACACAGACTATCTTCTTGACTTTGGAGTAAGGAAGGATGTATTGTACAAAACGTCAAACTAACATTGGCAGAGATTGGTAACTCCTTACATTTTCTACAACTTCAGTACAACATAAGATATCAACAAAAGGAAAAAAAATAAGCCTGTTTTCAATCTCTATGACCAAGCCACGGTTAGGAGCCAGAGTATAAGGAAGTCCTTCAAACAGCTCAGAAAAAGACAGGCAACCCAGATTAAAAAATAAAGTATCATCCATTAAGAGATGCTTCCCAGAGAAGATGAATATCTGATGGACATGTCCAAGGGATAACGTAAATTGAACTCTTGTAAATAACTAGTGAAGAGAGGGTCTCTTTTATTTTTTTATTAAAAATGGAAATGAGGCATTTTAATTCTGTAGAATTTAATTTTATTATTAACTCATTTGTTAGGAGTCAGAATCAACTCGATTGGAGTGGTATTGGAATTTTTGGTGACAGAGATTCACAGTAATGCTACCTGAGTTGCCAGGAAGTACCCTGTCTGGCTGTTGTGCACCTGCTGGCCACAGGAGTGTTCTGATGCATCCGCAGCTTGGCCAGACTGTCCTGTTTCTTGAGGCACAGCAGGCAGACTGCTTCATGATGACGAACGTATCGAAAAGGCATATTTTAAAAGTTCTGTGTTATATTCCCTGTTGCAAAGGTTACTTTTAGGGATATTTCTGGTGCTTATACGTTGCCTATTATTTTCTGTTTTTAAGCCTGGTGCAAAAATGGCAAGAAGGCCACATGTTCTGACCTCCTCTAA
>NW_006921715.1:6612198-6615043 GCF_000298275.1 Orycteropus afer afer | reverse complement strand
CAAGGCTCAGGGATCCAAGATTATCTTCTGTGTCTGTGTTAATTGGTTTCCCTTTTCTTTGTTGAAGAGGGTCTGTGCAATCCTTCTGCCTAGTCCACCATCTTGCCCCGCCTCAGGGCCGCAACTCCACTCTTGCCCGTTGTTCTGGTTCCCTAGTTTTGCTCTGACAAGAGTATATGACAAATGGGATGGCTTTAACAGACAGGAGTTTATTCTTACAATTCGGAGGCTTTAAGTCCCAGTTCAAAGTGCCAGGCTCTAGGGTCTGGGTGAAAACCCCTCAACCTTGGGTTGCAACTCCGCCGTCTGCTCCCAGCCCACTGAAGCTAGAGGCTTTTCTTCACTCAGCTAGTGACTGCTGAGGCTGACAAACCCAAGGCTGACAAGTAAAATGTCCCGATGTTACCAAATCACACAGCAGGCCATTGATTCAAGTCCACTGGAATTCCCAAGATCAGCGGAGCATGGCAGGCTGCTGAACAATGGCACGGCTACATACAGGGCTCAAATGTGCTATAAGATAGAGACTATTCCTAAAGCTGTTTCTTATATGCAGGAAGCAGATGACATCCCTAAAGCAGCTACTCAGCTGCTTGTGGTAGGTACCACCATGGAGTTGATTGCCAGTCTCATGATGGGAAATGACTACTACCAGCTGCCTAACCACTCAACTCGGCCCAGCCAAGCTAACATACAAACGTAACCACCACAGCCATTTTCCCCTTAAACAAGCCGCTCACCTCTCTGGGCAAAATCCTCCTTTAGAAGCAGAGGTAAACTGACCGTTTGGTACAGTGCTGTTGTGGAGCTGAGAATTTGTTGAACTCTCTCCCTGAGCTTCTCCAGACCACAGTCAGGCCCTCAGTCACCTGTTGCTGTTCCTGAGTACTGTGGAGTTGGCTCTGCCTTGTAGTGACCCATGTACAACAGAACGAAACACTGTCTGATCCTGCGCCAGCCTCACGATACTTACGTACTTGAGCCAATTTTTGTAGCCTCTGGGTCAGTCCATCTCATTGAGGGTCTTCCCCTTTTTCATTTACCATCTACTTTACCAAGCATGGTATCCTTCTCCAGGGAATGGTCCCTTCTGATAATAAGACCAAAGTAGGTGAGACGAAGTTTGGCCATTCTCGCTTCCAACGAGCATTGTGGCTGCACTTCTTCCAGGACAGATTGTTCTTTCTTTTGGCAGTCCATGGTGCTCTCTGTATTCTTTACCAGCACAACTCAAAGGGATCAATTCTTTGGTCTTCCTTATTCGTTGTCCAGCTCTCACATGAATATGAGGTGATTGAAAATACCATGGCTTGTGTCAGGTGTCCCTGAGTCTTCAAAGTGATATTTTTGCTCTTTAACACTCCAAAGATGTCTTTTGTAGCAGATTTGCCCAGTGTAATATCACATCTGATTTTGTGACTGCTGCTTCCATGGATGTGGATTGTGGATCCAAGTAAAATGAAATCTTTGACAACTGCAATATTTTCTCCATTTATCATGATTTGCTTATTGGTTCAGTTGTGCGGGTTTTTGTTTTCTTTATATTGAGGTGTAATCCACACTGAAGACTATAGGCTTTGCTCTTCACAAGTAAGTGCTTCAAGTCATCTTGACTTTCAGCAAGCAAGGTTGTGTTGTCTGCATTCACAGGTTGTTAATGAGTCTTCCTGCAATCCTGATTCTGCGTTGTTCTTTATATAGTCCAGTTTCTTGGATTATTTGCTCAGCATACAGATTGATAAGTATGGTGAAAGGATCCAACTCTGACACACACCTTTCCTGATTTTTAACCATCCCGTGTCCCCTTGTTCTGTTTGAATGACATTCCCCTCGTCTGTGTACAGCTTCCTCATGAGTACAATTAAGTGTCCTGGAATTCCCATTCTTCTCAATGTTATCCATAATTTATGATGATCCACACAGTTGAGTGCCTTTGCGTAGTCAGTAAAACACAAGGAGACATCTTCCTGGAATCTTTGCTTCCAACCAAGAAAGCTCACTTGCCTAGCTGTACTTAATGGGGTTGTTGTTGTTGTTATATGCTTTCGAGTCAGACCTGACTCATACATAACTAGGAGATTTTCTTTTTATCCATGTAGTATGTGTAATAACTGCACAAAGGGCATGGAGGCAGCATCTTCCTCTGATGTCCTCCAGCCTCACGAGGGGGAAACAGTCCCCATCAGCAGCCCAAGGCTGATTCCTATGAGGCCAGATATCCCGCCACCGTCCAACCTTTTTACCAATTCTGACACCAACCATCCCTCCCATGGCACTTACTACTCTGCTAGGTTTGATAATTCATGGAAATGGTCACATGGAACTCACAGATAATACTTACAATTATGGGACTTATTAGGGAAATAACAAGTTACAATTCAGGTTCAGGAATGCACTCAGGATACAGATCTTCAGTCAAGACAACCTCCCCTTGCTGTGCCTTCAGGCATGCCTGTCTGGCCCTTGGCCTCTCAGCCTGGCCTCTGCCCGGCTTGGACAAGTATGTTACAAAGCTCTTTTAGCTCTGCTGATAGGTTTGCCTATGTGCACCTCACTTTGCCAGCAAGCCTCCTACCCAGAGGCACTCAGCTTTCTTGCTTTGTGGGACAGGCAAGCCCGCTTCTCTGTCTCATGCCTATTGGTTCCATTGTTGCTATCAGGTGGGCATCTTCGACAAGGCATCTCTGCCAGGTCATCTCTGCCACATGTCTCTGGTAAGGAGGTTGCAAAAACAGCATGGAGACCACATGTTCCGACCTCCTCTAACCCTACAAGGGGAAGACAGGATTACCAGCAGTAACCCAAGGCCTATTCCTACAAGGCCAGACATGCTGCCTCCCTCCAG
>NW_006921715.1:6610630-6611722 GCF_000298275.1 Orycteropus afer afer | reverse complement strand
ACACCTTCAGCAATCAGGAGCTCCTCAGTTGCTCATAGAAAATCCCACCTTGGAGTTTACAAAGACTTATGGGTAGAAAAGCCACACAAAGTAATTTACTACATTACAGAGGTCCAGTGCAGGGATCTGAGGTTCAAGGAAGCACTCCACTCCAACTCCAACTCTTCTCTCTTGATGGCAGTGGGATTCCCTCTCTGCCTCTGGGAGGGCTCATTTTAAGCCTGGCAGAGTGACAAAGCTAACCATTGCCAACATTAGAGTTCCATACACCTTATTTGCATGGTCTCACCTGGTGGTAAGAATCACAAAGAGCATGGCAAGAAAAGCCATACCAAGTAATTCACTGCACTACAGTAACCTTTACTGTGCCTGAGTGGTGAGGAAGATCTTATTTTATTCGTGTTTATAGATAAAGTTTAAAAAAACAAACCTTTTAGTAGATAAAGTTTCATAAAGTTCTAACACTCGTCTGTTAATTTGTCATACTGTGGTTGGATTACATGTTGCTGTGAAGCTGGAAGCTATGCCACTGGTATTTCAAATACCAGCAGGGTCACATATGGTGGATAAGTTTTAGCAGGGCTTCCAGACTGAGACTGGGAGAAAGGATGGGGCCATGAAAAAATTGGCCACTGAAAGTGAGTAACAGTGAAGCACTGTCTGATATATTACTGGAAAACTTTATGAATAGCAGTGAAATATTGTCTGATAGAGTGCCGGAAGATGAGCCTCTCAGGTTGGAAGGTGCTCAAAATAAACTGGGGCAGAGCTGCCTCCTCAAAGTAGATTTGGCCTTAATGATCTAGATGGAGTAAAGCTTTCAGGACCTTCATTTGCATGGGGCAGGACTCAAAATGGGAAGAAACAGCTGCAAACATCCATTAATAATTGGAAGGTCAGCTTTCTGAAACATGAATCTAGGAAAGTTGGAAGTTACCAAATAAAACGGAACACATGAAGATTGACGTCCTAGACGTTGTTGTTGTTATGTGCCATCAAGTCGGACCCGACTCATAGCGACCCCTCCTTGGGTATCTCTACGGAAATAGATTGCCCCATCTTCCTTCCAAGGAGTGGCTGATGGGTTTGAAC
>NW_006921715.1:6580290-6609631 GCF_000298275.1 Orycteropus afer afer | reverse complement strand
ACCCAAGACCAAGGATAGATTTCGCTGGAGATAGTCTTACATATGTACTTGTGGTACAAAATGGTCCACATACATTATGGAAGTAACAAAGGAGAAGGTTGGAGTAGCTTCTCAGAGACAACCAGACACCATGAGAGAGAGAATCACTGGGCCTGTGGGCTCGAGACCATGGTCTCAGGGGACATCATGCTCAATTGGCACAATATAGTACATAAAAATCTTGTTCTACATTCTACTTTGGTGAGTAGTGACTGGGGTCTTAAAAGCTTTTGAGTGACCATTTTAGATGCAGCTGTTGATCTCATCTCATATGGAGCAAAGAAGAGTGAAGAAAATCAAAGTCATTTGGAAACAGTTCAAAGATATGAAGCCTTCACGACCCTGAGACCAAAAAACTAGTTGGTGCCAGGCTACCAATGCCAGCCACTCAGAAAGAGATCAAAATTGGATCCTGGATAGATGGGGTTGGGGGGGAGATGTGGAACAAAATTCAAAAACTCAAAAATGACTAGAATTATGGGTCAGATAGACTGGTGGAACTCCCAAGACTATGGCCCTGGGTTATCCTTCGGGCCTGGAAATGGACTCATTTCCATGGATTGCCTCTCAGCCCAACAGTAGAAAGACCTATAAGCAGAGCACACCTACCCCAGGGACATGTACCCCATGAATAAATCAACCATGGGACATCAGAGGGGCAGCATTCACATAGAGGGAAAGTTGGACAGACAGGAATGCATAGATAAGAAGAGCACAGGGAGGGGGTAGTCACAGGGAGGAGAGCTTTTTATGGTTGGGTTTGTAATTGGGGCTGTGAAACTAAGCATGCATAAATTGTTGAGAGTAAAATGAATCTGCTTTGTAAATCTGTACCTAAATCACAGTAGATTTTTTTTCTTTTTAAAAGAACAGCATACATGAAGAAAGCAAAAGGTCATTAAAAAGACAGAGGAGGAAGAAAAGATGAAAATGCATGTCAGATAACACTCTAAAACTTGCTCTTGAGCATGAAGTAGCTAAACTGAGTGGAAGAAATGATGAAATAATAGAGCCGAATGAAAGATTTCAAAGGGCAGCTTGAGAAGACAAAGTATTATAAGAAATGTGCAAAGACCTGGAGTTAGAAAACCAGAAAGGAAGAACATATTTGGCATTTCTCAAGCTGAAAGAACTGAAGAAAAAATTAAAGCCTCAAGTTGTAATATTGATGGATTCTAGCTCTGGTAGCATAGTGCCTAAGGCACTTGACTGCTAACCAGAAGGCCGGTGGTTCAAACCCACCAGCCACTCCTCGGGAGGAAGGTTGGGCGATCTACTTCTGTAGTGATAACTGCCTCAGAAACCCAAGGAGGGGTCGCTATGAGTCGGGTCTGACTCGATGGCGCGTAACAACAACAACATGGGCAAAATAGTGAATGATACAGAAAACATCAAAACAAGATAGAAGGAATACACAGAGTTACTATACCTAAAAGAATTGGTCAGTGTTCAGCCATTTCAGGAGGTGGTATATAATCAAGAAGCAGTAACAGTGAAGGAAGAAGTCAAAGCTGCACTGAAGAAACTGGTGAAAACAAAGCTCCAGGAACTGACGAAATACCCATTGAGATGTTTCAACACACTGATGCAGCACTGGAGATGCTTACTTGTTTATGCCAAGAAATTTGAAAGACAGCTACCTGGCCAACTGACTAAAAGAGATTGATGTTTGTGCCCCTTCCATAGAAAGGTGATCCAACAGAATGTACAGATTATCAAACAATATTGTTAATATCACATACAAGTACAATCTTGCTGTAGATAATTCAAAAATGGTGGTAGCAGTATATTGACAGGGAATTTCCAGAAATACAAGCTGGGTTCAGGAAAGGATGTGGAATGAAGGGGAAATCATTGCTAATGTCAGATGGATCTTGACTGAAAGCAGAAATTACCAGAAAGATGTTTACTTGTGTTTTATTGATGATGCAAAGGCATTAGACTGCATGGATCATAGCAAATTATGGATAACATTGTGAAGGATGGGAATTCCAGAATACTTAATTGTGCTCATGATGAACTTGGACATAGACTAAGGGGCTGTTTTTTGAACAGAACAAGGGAATACTACATGGCTTAAAATCAGGAATGGTGTGCATCAGGGTTATATCGTTTCACCATTCTTATTCAGTCTGTATGCTGAACAAATAATCTGAGAAGCTGGACTATATAAAGAACAATGCAGCATCATTATTGGAGGAAGACTCGTCGACAGCCTGCGATATGCAGACGATACAACCTTGCTTGCTGAAAATGAAGAGGACATGAAGCCTTCGGTATGGATTATAGCTCAGTATAAAGAAAACAAAATTCCTCACAACTGGACCAATAAGCACCATTATGATAGATGGAGAAAAGATTGAAGTTGTCAAAGATTTCATTTTACTTGAATCCATAAACAACATCCATGGATGCAATAGTCAAGAAATCAGATATCACTTAAAAGCTTTCCAGTGGCCATCTAAGATGCATCTAATGGTCTTCTAGCATCAGAAGTGAAGAAAAGTTAAAAAAAAAAAAGAAAGAAAAAAAAAAAAAAAAAAAGGGAGGGGGGCATTTGGAAGCAATCAGCCCTGGGACACAATGGCCCTGAAGACCAGAAGAACTAGATGGTGTCTGGCTACCTATGCCAACCACTCAGGAAGGGATCAAATCTGGAGATCCTGGATAGAGTGGGAGGAAAAACATGGAACAAAATCCAAAAATCAATAATGACCAGAATTACTGCTTGGAAGGAGTCTGGTGAGACCCCCCAATACTATGGCCCTGGAGTACATTCTGCACCTGGAATAAAACTCACTCCCAGGGGCTGGCTCTCAACCCAATAGTTAACAAGATGTGTATGCAGACCACTCAACCCAGGGAGATGCACCCAAATACTCTATGGAAATATATCCCTTGGAGCAATAGACCACAGGGCACCAGAGGGGCAACGTTCACATGGAGGTAGTGCAGGACAAGCAGGAGTACATAACTATGAAGGGCACAGAGGGAGGGTTACTGGCCAGGGAAGGTAGGAGACTGGGTTAGGGTTGGGCATGGAAAATGGGGAGGGAAACTAAATGTACACATAATGTTGAATGTAAAACAAGCTCTTAAAATAAGATATATAAATAAAAAGAAATCAGACATGATATTACACTGTTCCTATCTGCTGTAAAAGACTTCTGCAAAGTGTTGAAGAGCAAAGGTGTCACTTTGAAGGTTAAGGTGCACCTAATCCAAGCCATGGTGTTTTCATTTACATCATATGCATGTGAAAGCTGGGCAAGGAATACGGAAGACTGAAGAAGAATTAATGCCTTTGAATTGTGGTGTTGGTGAAGAATACTGAAAACACTATGGACTTCCAGAAGTACAGCCAGAATGCTCTGTAGAAGTGAGAATGGCCAAACTTTGTCCCACTTTAATCACGCTGTCAGAAGGGATCAGTCCCTGGAAAAGGCAATGGTGCTTGGTAAAGTGGAGGGTCAGTGAAAAAGGGGAAGGCTCTCAACCAGATGGCCTGACACAGTGGCTGCAACACTGGGCTCAAGCACAGCGAGGACTGGGACGCTGGTTCAGAACCCGGCAGGGTTTCCTTCGTTGGACACAGAGTGGCTGTGAGTTGGAGCCAACTTGACGGCACCTAACAACAACATAGATAACGTTTAGAAATGATAAAAGAGCTCCTGTCCAAAGTCAGAAGTAAAGTGGCAGAGCTTCACCGTCACGCCACTGTTCTGCCTGTCCTAGTGGGGCTGACACAGTGAAGGCCCATGGGCCACTCAGGACGGTGGGTGCCGACCTCTTCAGAGCAGGAGGACAGCCGTCAGGAGGAGCTGAGTGTTCAGAAGGGACTGATAGAGGAGGAGGGACTGAGGTGGACCATGGAAAACAAGGGGGTTTGGAGGAGCAGCATAAAGCGCTGCAGGTCTAGGCCAGTGGATGAGGACGAGGTCCCACAGACGGGACCGCTGAGTGGTTTGCGGTGACAGGACCAGACCTGCTCGACTTGGGCTGGTGCAGCAGATTGGGCAGGAGTGGTAGAATCGCTGTCAGGACATTGAGCCACTTCCCTGGTTTCCTATTGGACACTCCTTGTTTGTAGTCTTATCCTACTGGTCTGTTCAACCTGAGTATCCCCTCTCTCGCCCCCAGGTTCATTCTTGCACACTTGTTATCTTTTTTTTTTTTTTTAATTTTTTATTGTGATTTGGGTGCAGATTTACAAAGCAGATTCGTTTTACACTTAGCAGTTCGTGCACATTTGGTTTCACGGCCCCAGTTACAATCCCCAACCATAAACAGCCCTCTTCCATGTGACTACCCCCTCCCTGTGCCCTTCTTATCTATGCATTCCTGTCAGTCCAGCTCACTCACTCCTGCCTAGCTTCCGCCCTGCTGACAATGTGCATTTTCACCCCAGGTGGCCTGTGTCAGAAGCCACAGTGTAACAAGATCTCAGGTGATTGTGTCACAGGCTGAGCTCTAGAATAATGACGAGAAAGTCAGCTGTAGCTCAGAGAGAGATTTAATAAGAGGATAGTAATATTTGCAGGGTGCAGACACATGGGGCCTGAGGCACCTGTCATGTGTGTCTCCCCGAGCCTTACGGCCTAGGGGTTTTTATAGTGGTTTTTAAGGCCATAGAATGCGTGATTTCAAAAGACCTTACACAGGCAGGTTGCTCATAAAATTCTGACCCTTTTGTGAAAGTCAGGAAGCAGAACAAGGCTGTGAACACATATTCATCGCCCAGAAATGCTAATCTGTCTATGCTAGTGTAATTCTTATACACACCTGGGGGGTCTGTAAGAATCAACTGGAGGTCTTATTACAATGTAGGTTCCACTTCAGTCTCTCTGGAGTGGAAATGCAAATTTTTGGCAGGGGTAGAACCGGAGTAAACCAGTTCAAAGCCCTGATGCTCTTATTTTATCCAGACTACAGATTGCAAAATCATCGTGTTTCTTCTTTATCATCAAAGATTAATTGGCACTTAGTATAATCTTAACGTGTGTTTGCTAGTATTTTGATTTCTTGATAGTTTATTGTTTGAAAGATGTAATAAGTGTAGAATATGAAATTAACCTGATGTTAATGGCTAGTATGTTCCTTAAACATACTAGATAATAAAGAATTTAACTCTGCACTGATAGCTGCCAGTCTACCATTTTCCAGTTTGTTCTAAAGCGAGGTTCTCGAGTCCTTTGAGACATCCTACAGGGATGGTAGCGTAGTGCCTAAGGCACTTGACTGCTAACCAGAAGGCTGGCGGTTCAAACCCACCAGCCACTCCTCAGAAGGAAGATAGGGCAATCTACTTCCATAGTGATACTGCCTCGGAAACCCAAGGAGGGGTCGCTATGAGTTGGGCCTACTCGATGGCACATAACAACAACAACAACACAGGGAAAGGGGGCTTTGTGGCCAAATAAGACTGGGGGGTGCACCCACAGCCCCTTCCTTGGAGGTTGTCAATGCATGTGATCCACCAGAGGACAAGCTGTGTCCTGAAGTCCCAAAGCTTCCTGACTCTCTAGACCCAGTGTTGCCCACATTTGAATGTGGAACCTCTTTTTCAGTAACTTTGGCATATTGAGAAGTTGGCATTCCCTATGAATGCTTTGTGAGCCGTGAATTGTATACATTGGGGTCTTTGAAAATTGGAATAGAAGCATTCTGGCTAAGTAGGACACTTTAGTTTATAGTAAACTGTTCTTCAGTTAGTGAGTGTTTTTTAGCTCATCACTGGTAGTACACTGGGGAGTAAAACAAAAAGAGTTTTAGCGTTGGGGGGCTGATCATCTGAGGGTAGAGGCAAGCTCAAACAGATAAGGACAGATCATTGCAAACTGGGATAAACACGGTGAAGGAGACAAAGGCCGTGGCTGGTGGAGGGGGTGAGAGGGGCACTTCAGTGAGGCTCAGCCTGAATGTGGTGCGTCGGGCACGCCAGGGCAGGTAGGGTGAGCTGAGAGAGGCCTGGGGGGAGCAGTGTGAGTAGGGGGCCTGAGTGGAGAAGGAGCTTGACAGGTCCTAGGGCCTCGGGACACTGTGTGACTGGGACTTCGTGAGCAGAGATGGGGATAGCAGCCAAGAGGGGGCTGGAGAGAGTGTCAGGAGTCAGGATGTGCAGAACTCTCCGTGTGGTTGTGGAATTTGGGTTTTAGTATAAGGTTTCCAGAAAGCTTTCAGATCTGCCCTGGCCAGGGGTTTGGTGGCCACTGAGGACACACTTGGTGCAGTCTGTTTAAAAAAGTTTACTCTGGCTTCTCCATGAAGACTGAATTGGAAGGAAGCCAGGTGCAAGCTGGAGACCAGAAAGGAACTTATTTCAGCCTTAAAATGAGAGGATAAAGGTCTGGCCTCATTTGGTGACAGTGAAGACAAAGAATGTTAGAGTGGCTTGCCCTTAGTGATGACCATAGGTCCTCCCCCAATGCTGAGCTTTCAGCCAACATCTTGCTCTTCAGAGAATTTGTCATCATTTCAGACACTGATTGAAGCTCTCGTGTTTTTAACTCATGTTATGGAGACTTCCAGACACACACAAAAGCAGAGAGACTAGTCTAAGGAATTCTGTGTACCTACCACCCAGTGTCAGGTGTTACCAATACTTCACCCATCTTTTAACACTTTCTGAAAGTAGTTTTTGAAATAATGTTTCTCTTTAACTGAAAAACAAAACAAAACAAAAAAACACCTCACTACCGTCAAGTTGGATCCGACTCATAGCAACCCCTCCTTGGGTTTCTGAGGCAGTATCACTACCAGGAGGCTGTCGTTTGAACCAAACAAGGGGACACTGCATGGTTTAAAATCAAGAAGGGAGTGCGTCAGGGTTGTATCCTTTCCGCATATTTACTCAATCTGTATGCTCAGCAAATAATCCGAGAAGCTGGACTTTATGGAGAAAAATGTGGCCTCAAGATTGGAGGAAGAATCATTAACAACCTGTGATACACTGACGACACAACTTTGCTTGCTGAAAGTGAGGATGACTTGAGGCACTTACTGGTGAAGGTTGAAGAATACAGTCTGCAGTATAGATTACATCTCAATATAAAGAAACAAAAATCCTCACAACTGGACCTAAAAGTGGCATCATGATAAATGGAGAAAAGATTGAGGTTGTCAAAGAATTCACATTGCTTAGTTTTACAATCGACACCAATGGAAGCAGCAGTCAGGACATTAGACGACCTATAGCTCTGGGCAAGTTGGCTGGAAAGGACCTCTTTCGAGTGCTGCAGAATAAAGATGTCTCCTTGAGGACTAAGGTGTGCCTGACACAAGCCATGATATTTTCAATCACCTCATATGCATATGAGAGCTGGACAATGAATAAGGAAGACCAAAGAAGAGTTGTTGCTTTTGAATTGTGGTGCTGGTGAAGAATACTGAAAGTACCATGGACTTCTAAAAGAACTAACAGATCTATCATGGAGAAAGTGCAGCTGAAATGTTTCTTGTAAGCGAGGATGGCCAGACTTCGTCTCACCTACTTTGGTCATGTTGTGATAAGGGACCATTCCCTGGAGAAGGATGTCATGCTTGGTAAGGTAGAGGGTCAACGAAAGAGGGGAAGGCTTTCAACGAGATGGATTGACACTGGCTGCAATGATGGGCTGATGTATAGCAAGATCATAGGGCTGGTGCAGGATTGGGTGGTGTTTCGTTCTGCTGTGCATAGGGTTGGCATGAGTCAGAAATGACTTGATGGCATCTAACAACAACAACATCATAACTACAGAAGTAGATTGCCCAGCCTTCCTTCCATGGAGTGGCTGGTGGCTTTGAACCGCCAGCCTTCTGGTTAGTGGTCAAGTGCTTTAAGCATTCAGCATTAATTCAACACATGTTTATGAGTGTTAACTAAGGACCCGGCACTGTGAACAAAGCCCAGAAATGCTCACGGGACTTAAACTCTAATTAGGGGAAGAATGATAAAGTGAAAATAAAATGTACAATAATTGAGATGGTGTTGAGTGGAGCAGGTGAAGGCAGGGAGCATTGGGGTGTGAAGAGTACAGTGTTAGGCAGTGTAGCCCACAAGGCCTCCTGAGAAGGCAGCGCCTGAGCCCATTTCCAAAGGAGGTAAGGGAAGGAGCCTATTTTGGGAGAAAAAAATCTTCAAGGCAGAGCCTAGGAATTGATCTTGTGCTTCTAAGAAGAGAAAGTAGATGTACTTTTCAGGGTTCCCTTTACTGAATGACTGAAAACCCTGGGAATTTCTAGAAACCAGCCTCAGGAGAGACCAGCTAGGGACCTTGGGGCCTGAGGAATGGTTGGGATGAGTTGCCTAGGCTTTCTCTTTGCTTCATATCTTGTACATTTGGAGCTGAAGAACCTGTCAACCCAGAAGTGCCACTGAGGAAAGACTTTAAAAAAAATTCACAACAAAAGCCTTTTCCCTGAAGCCAAAGGACTGGGAACAGGGCAGTCTAGAATGACAGAAAAGTTTTTACAGTAACCACTCTACTGCAGGCAGACATCACAGAAAACAATTATGGCTCCACCCAACCCATGCTAACAAAGGCCCAATGGGGAATCTAGACTTCCATCCTCATGAAGTTGTAATGAAGTGTCACAACATCCCAGAGGGGTGGTGTCAGAGAAGGCCCAGTAGGGAGCTGGGACTCTCATCCTCATCAGCCAGGAATGTGTGCTACCCATCCCCTGCCACAGTGTCAGTGGAGACCAGCTTCCACCCCTGCTTAGCAGTAATGGCCACTGCCCCACCCCTCGCCATAACAGGGGAGCCCCAGCTTACCCCTGTTCAGCGGTATAAGGACTCTCTTCCGCCCTCCTTGGCTATCAGTGGAGGCCAAGTGGAGGCCTGGACTTGTACCTTTACCTGGCAGTAAGGAGGCAGTATACCTCAAAATAATCAATCAATAGATGGCATGACCAAGATGACAGAAATACTGGGATTGTCTGAAAAAAATTTTAATGCAGCCATGATAACAGTGCTTCAGTGAGCAATTACAAACACACTTGCAACAAATGAGGAAACAGAAAACCTCAGCAAAGAAATAGAAGATATAAAGAAGAACCAGATGAAATTTTGAAACTGGAAAATGCAGTCGTCAAGATAAAAGATTCCATGGGTGGGCTCAACAGCAGACGGGAGGGGCCAGAAGGAAGAACCAGTGAACCAGAAGGGTCACACTGCAAGCCTTACATCCAAATAAATCCATACCAAGTCACATCGTAATTAAACTTCTGAAAACTAAAAAAAAGGTAAGCTAAATCCAAAGGGGAAAAGAAAAAATCGAAAGCAGCCAGAGAGAAAATGACACCTTATCTACAGTGAAAAAACAATTCAGATGACGTGGATTTCTCCTAGGACACCATGGAGGCTTTGGGGAAAAACAAAAAGTCTATGTGAAGGAAAAGAAACCATGTAGGCCAGAGGCAGTGGCACAATATTTTTCATGTGCTGAACAGAAAGAACTGTAAACTCAGAATCCTACACCAACAAAATGAAGGGGAAATCAAGACATTCTCTGATGAAGGAAAACTAAGAGAATTTGTCACCAGTAGACCTGACCTAGAAGAACAACTGAAAAAAAGTTCTCTAAACTGAAACAATAAAAGAAGGAACCATGAAACATCAGGAAGGAAGAAAAATGGTGACCAAAAGTATGGATAGTCTTTCCTTTTCCTCTTGAGTTTTCTAAATTATGTTTGATAGTTGCCAAAAGGGAACAGAGGCAGCACCTTTTGACCTCCTGTAACTTCATAAGAGGAAGACAGAATCACCATCAGCAGTCCAAGGCTTATGTTCCTGTGAGGCCAGACATGCCACCACCCTCCAGCCTTTTACCAATTCTGACACCAACCCATCCCTTCCACAGCAGTCACTGCTTCTCTGCTGGGTTCGATAATTTGTTGCAGTGGCCACACACAGCTCACAGGCAATACTCATAGTTACAGGGTTTATTATGGAAGTAACAGGCTTTGCTTCAGGTTCAGGAATACACTCAGATCAGGACAGTCTGCTTTCTGCTGTGTCCTCAGACATGCCTCTCAGACCCTTGGCCTCTGCTCTTCTGGCTCTGCTGATAGGTACACCTACATCTACCCCACTCTGTCAGCAGGGCTCCTGCCCAAGGGCACTAGCTTTCTCACTTCTGTGGGCCAGTAAACCTGCTACTCCGTCTCATGCCTCTTGGTTCCACTACGACCGTCTGTCTCTGCTGGGACATGTCTCTCTGCCAGGGCATCTCTGCCAAGGAGGTCCAGTGCAGGGATCTCGGGTCCAAAGACACAGCTTACCTCACCTCCAGCTCCTCTCTTGATGGCAGTGAGATCCTCCCCCTCTCTTCTCCAGGAGGGCTCATTTTAATCCTGGCAGAGTGACAAAACTAACCAATCCCAACATCAGAGTTCCACACACCTTATTTGCATGGTCCCACCCAAGTAATCTGATGGGAGTTACAAAGACTAGGCTAGAAAAGCCATACCAAGTAATTCACTGCAGCACACTGGTGAAAGGAAAAATTAAAACACTGTAGTAGTGTTCAGAAAAATGACTCCACGTCAGTGAGGTGTTTGGTTGTTTTTTTTTTTTTTTTTGGTAAGGTTCAAAATGTATGTGGACGGAATATCTGACAATTACAAACAGCAGTGTAAAGCGAGATGAGTTTTCTGTCCTTCACTCGAACTGGTAAAATGACAATGCCAATAGATTATGATGCTATTTATACATAATGTAGTACCTGGAGTAATCCTGATAAATCTATATAAAGACATATTTCCAAAAACACTATCGATAAAACAATGAAATTCTAAAAATGTTCAGCTAACCCAAAGGAAGGCAGGAAAAAGAAAACAGAAATGAGAAGAAACAAAAAATAAAATGATGGACATAAGCCCTAAAATATAAATAATTAAGTTTACTGTAAATGGTCTAAATACACATTAAAAGAGAAATTAGCACAGTATATCAAAAAGTATGAACCAACTATACTGTCTCCAGGAAACTCACTTTAAATATAACAGTGTGAGCAAGTTGAAAGTAAAAGAATGGGAATGATATGTTGTTGTTGTTGTTAAGCACTGTCAAATCAGCTCTGACTTGTAGTGACCCTGCGTACAACAGAATGAAATACTTCCTGGTGACCTGTGCCAGCCTCATAATCCTTGCTATACCGGAGTCCATCATTGCAGCAGCTGTGTAAATCCACTTTGTTGAGGGCCTTCCCCTTTTTCACTGACCCTCCGCTATACCAAGCATGATATCCAGCTCCAGGGAATGGTCCCTTCTGACAACATGACACCAAAATAGATGAGATGAAGTCTGGCCATTCTCCCTTCCAAGGAGCATCCTGGCTGTACTTCTTCCAGAACAGATTTGTTAGTTCTGGAAGTTCATGGTACTTTCAGTATTCTTTGTCAACACCACAACTCAAAAGCATCAATTCTTCTTCAGTCTTCCTTATTCATTGTCCAGCTGTCACATGCATTGAAAATACCATGGCTTGGGTCAGGTGCACCTTAGTCTTCAAAGAGACATCTTTGCTCTTTAACACTCCAAAGAGGTCTTTTATAGGACATTTGCCCAGTGTAATACGATGTCTGATTTCTTGACTGCTGCTTCTATGGGTATTGATTGTGGACCAAGTAAAATGAAATCTTTGAAAACTTCAGTGTTTTCTCCCTTTATTGTGATGTTGCTGATAGGTCCAGTTGTGAGAATTTTTGTTTTCTTTATGTTGAGGTGTAATCCATACTGCAAACTGCAAATACCATGGACTGCCAGAAGAACAAACAAATCTATCCTGGAAGAAGTGCACCAGAATGCTCCTTAGAATCAAGCATGGCCAGATTTTGTCTCTTGTACTTTGGTCATATTATCAGAAGGCACAAGTCCCAGGAGAAGGATATCATTCATGCTTGGTAAAGTCGAGGGTCAGCAAAAGAGGGGGAGACCCTAAACAAGATGGATTGACACAGTGGCTGCAGTGATGGACTCAAGCAAAGCAAGAGTGGTGAAGGTGGCACAGGACCGGGCATTGTTTTGTTCCGTGGTACGCAGGGTCCCTGGGAGTTGGGTCCGACTTGATAGTACCAGATAGCAACAATAAGTTGGACTTAACATCAAAGAAAAGTAGGAAAGAGACAGAGAGGGAAGTTACGATTAAAAAAAAAAGGTCAAGCCAACAAGAAGACAGAGCAGTCCTCAATGTGTAATCACCAAACACAAAGCTGCAAAATATGTGAAGCAAAAACTCATAGACCTGAAAGGAGAGAGCAGTAAATGCACAGTTACAGTTGGAGACATCAACATTCCTCTCTTAATAGTTGATAGAACAACTGCACAGACTCACAGCAAGAATATAGAGGGACTCAACAGCACCATCAACCAACAAAATCTAGTTAACGTTTATAGAACACTCCACAAAATGGCACCAGAGTATGTACTCTTTTCAAGCTCACATGGAACATATGCCAAGATATCGAGTGAGTTCTGCAGTCACAATAGAATCAAACTAGAAATCAATAATAGATGTCAGGAAGATCTAAACACTTGGAAAGTTAAAAATACCTCTGAACAATTCATGGGGCCTGGGCTGGAGGCTGCTTTTCACTTGGCGGCAGCTCTTTTTTAAGGCTGGGGTCTGAGGTAGATGGGCCCAGGGGCTCCTTTTCTCTTGGGGGTGGCTCTGTATTAAGGCCAGGGCCCAGGGTAGTTGGGCCTGAGGCTTGGAGGCTGCTTTTCACTTGGGGGTGGCTCTGTATTAAGGCTGGGACCTGAAATAGGTGGGCCCATGGCTTGGAGGCTGGTTTTCATTTGGGGGTGGCTGTATATTAAGGCTGGGACCTGAAGTAGGCAGGCCCTGGGCTTGGAGGCTGCTTTTCACTTTGGTGTGTCTCTTATTAAGGCTGGGGCCTGAGGTAGGTGGGTCTGGGGATGGGGACTGCTTTTCACTTCAGGGTGGCTCTGTATTAAGGCTGGAGCCTGAGTTAGGTGGGCCCGGGGCTGGGGACTGCTTTTCACTTGGAGGCAGCTCTTTAGCAAGGCAGGGGCCTGAGGTAGGCATGTACAGAGGGGTTAGGAACAACTAAGGGAAACGAACTTGTCTGTCAGTTTGTCATCCTGTGGTGGCTTACATGTTGCTTTGAGGCTGGAGGCTATATCACTGTGTTGCAAAATACCAGCAGAGTGATCCATGGAGGACAGGTTTCATTGGAGCTTCTGAGCTAAGACAGACTCGGAAAAAGGAAAAGGCCATCCCCTTCTCAAAGCATTGGCCAGTGAAAACCTTACGAATAGCAGTGAAACACTATCTGATATATTGCTGGAAAACTTTATGAATAGCCCTGAAACATTGTCCAGTATAGTACTGGAAGATGAGCCCATCAGGTCAGAAGGCACACAAAATTTGAATGGGGAAGGCCTGACTCCTCAGAGTACAGACAACCTTAATGATACAGATAGAGTAAAGCTTTCAGGGCCTCCATTGGTTGATGTGGTATGACTCAAGATAAGTACATACAGCTGCAAACGTCCATTAATAATCAGAACATGGAATGTATGAAATATGAACCTAGGAAAATTGGAAGTTGTCAAAAATGAAATAGAACACATAAAGGTCGATATGCTAGGCATTAGTGAGCTGAAATGGAATGGTTTTGGCCATTTTGAATCAGACAATCATGATCTACTATGCTGGGAATGACAAACTGAAGAGGAATGGTGTGGCATTCATCATCACAAAGCGTGTTTTAAGATTTGTCCTGAAGTACAACACTGTCAGTGATAGGATAATATCCATATGCCTACAAGGAAGACGACTTAATACTACTGTTATTCAAATTTACACACCAACCACCAAAGCCAAAGATGAGAAAATTGAAGATTTTTACCAAGTTCTGCAGTCTGAAATTGATCGAATGTGCAATCAAAATGTGTTGATTATCACTGGTGACTGGAATGCAAAAGTTGGAAACAAATAAGAGTCACTGGTAGTTGGAAAATATGGCTTTGGTGATAGAAATAACACTGGAGATTGCATGATAGAATTTCTCAAGACCAACAACTTATTCATTGCAAATACCTGTTTCCAACAGCATAAGCAATGACTATACATGTGGACTTCACCAGATCTGTCTAACACACAGGAATCAGATTGACAACATCTGTGGAAAGAGGTGATGAGAAGTTCAATATCTTCAGCCAAAACAGGGTCAGGAGCTGATTGTGGAACAACCATCAACTGCTCATATGCATGTTCAAGGTGACATTGAAGACAATTAAAACAAGTCCATGAGAGCCAAAATATGACCTTGTTAATATCCCTCCTGATTTTAGAAACCATCTAAAGAATAGATTTGATGCATTGAACACCAGTGACCGAAAACCAGAGGAGTTGTGGAATGACATCAAGAGCATCATCCATGAAGAAAGCAAGAGGTCATTAAAAAGACAAGAAAGGAAGAAAAGACCAAAAGGATGTCAGAAGAGATTCTGAAACTTGCCCTTCAGTGGAGAATAACTAAAGGAAATGGAAGAAATGACAAGATAAAAGAGCTGAACAGAAGATTTCAAAGAGCAGCTTGAGCAGACAAAACCAGTTACTATAATGAAATGTGCAAAGACCTGGAGTTTGAAAACCAAAAGGGAAGACACACTCAGCATTTCTCAAACTGAAAGAATTGAAGAAAAAAATTAAGCCTTGAGTTGCAATATTGAGAGATTCTATGAGCAAGATATTGAATGATGCAGGAAACATCAAGAGAAGATGACAGGAATACACAGAGTCACTGTACCAAAAAAGAACTGGTTGATCTTCATCCGTTTCAGGAAGTGGCATATGATCTAGAACCAGTGGTACTGAAGGAGGAAGTCAAAGCTGCAATGAAAGAATTGGCAAAGAACAAGGCTCCGGGAATTGATGGAATACCCATTGAGATATTTCAACAAACAGATGCCCCATTGGAGGTACTCATTCGGTTATGCCAAGAGATTTGGAAGACAGCTACCTGGCCAACTGACTGGAAGAAATCCATATTTGTATTCATTCCAAAGAAAGGTGATCCCACAGAATATGGAAATTATCAAACAATACCATTAATATCACATGCAAGTAAAATTTTACTGAAATTAATTCAAAAATGGTTGCAGCAGTATATTGACAGAGAACTTCCAGAAATGCAAGCCGGATTCAGAAGAGGATGTGGAACAAGGGATATCATTGCTGATGTCAGATGGATCTTGGCTCCAAGCAAAGACTACCAGAAAGATGTTTACTTGTGTTTTATTGACTATGCAAAAGCATTTGATTGTATGGATCATAACAAATTGTGGATAACATTGAGAAGAATGGGAATTCCAGAACACTTAATTGTACTCATTAGGCACTTGTACATAGATCAGGAGGCTGTCATTTGAACAGAACAAGGTGACACTGCATGGTTTAAAATCAAGAAGGGAGTGTGTCAAGGTTGTATCCTTTCACCATACTTATTCAACTTGTATGCTGAACAAATAATCCAAGAAGCTGGACTGTGTGAAGAAAAATGTGGCAACAGAATTGGAGGAAAACTCATTAACAACCTACGATATGCAGATCACACAACTTTGCTTGCTGAAAGTGAGGATGACTTGAAGCACTTACTGATGAGGATTGAAGAATATAGTTTGCAGTATGGATTACATCTCAATATAGAGAAAACAAAAATCCTCACAATCGGTCCAGTAAACAGCTTGACAGTGGATGAAGGAAAGATTGAAGTTGTCAAGGCCTTCATATTACTTGGTTATGCAGTCAACACCAAAGGAAGCAGCAAGACATCAAAAGACGTACCGCACTCGGCAAATCTGCTGCAAAAGACCTCTTTCAAGTGCTGAAGAGCAAAGATGTCTCCTTGAAGACTAAGGTGCACTTAACCCAAGCTATGGTATTTTCAGTCACCTCTTACACATGTGAGAGCTGAACAATGAATAAGGAAGACCAAAGAAAAGTTAATGCTTTTGAGTTGTGTTGAAGAATGGTAAGAGTACCATGGTCTGCTAAGAGGACTACCAAATCTGTCCTGGAGGCAGTGCAGCCAGAATGCTTCTTGGAAGCAAGAATGGCCAGACTTCGTCTCACCTACTTTGGTCATGTTGTCAGATGGAACCATTCCCTGGAGAAGGATATCATGCTTTGTAAAGTGAAAGGTCAACGAAGAAGGGGAAGACCCTCAATGAGGTGGATAGACACAGTGGCTGCAACTACAGGCTCGGATATAGCAAGGATTGTGAGGCTGGCACAAGACGGGGAAGTGTTTCATTCTGCTGTGCATAGGGTCACTATGAGTCAGAGACGACTTGATGGCACCTAACAACAATAACAACAAATGAAAATGCGACATATCAAAATATGTGCAGCTAAAGTAGGACAGCATAGAAAATTGATAGTACTAAATGGATACATTATAAAAGGGGGGGAAACTCAATAATCTAAGTTCTCACCTGAAGGACTAGAAATGAAGAGCAAAATAAGCCTTCAGCAAGCAGAGAGAAATAAATAATAAAAGTAAGAGCAGAAAACAGCAAAAACAAAAACAATAGAAAAAAATCCTCTCAGAGCTGGTTCTTTGCAAAGGCTGGTAAAATTGACAGACCTCTAGCAAGACTCACAAAGAAAAAAGAAGAGAGGAGAAACAAATGACCTGTATCTGGAATGGAACAGGGTATCACTACAGACCCTGCAGACATCAGAAGGATCGTGGAGGAGTACTACAAAGAGCTCTACACACAGAAATTTGACAACTTAGATGAAATGGATAACTTCCTCAAAAAACACAAACTACCATAGTTCAGCCAATATGAAACAGATTATATGAATAGCCCTGTCACTACTAAACAAATTGAATTTGTATTTAAAAAGCTCCCAAAAAAGAAATCTGCAGACCTTAGTGTGGTGCGTAAGGCATTTGGCTGCTAACGAGAAGGCTTGCAGTTCAAACCCACCAGCCACTCCTCAGAAGGAAAGTTGGGCAGTCTGCTTCCGTAGAGATACCACCTCAGAAACCCAAGGAGGGTTTGCTCTGAGTCAGAATTGACTTGGTGGCAGTGAGTTTGGTTTTCTCGTTTTTTTTTTTTTTTTTTTTTTTTTAAGGTGGTTTCATTGGAGAGTTCTAAATGTTTGAAAAAGAACTCACACCAATTGTTTACTATCTCTTTGAGAAAATAGACAGGAGGGAAATGTCCCAATTCATTTTATAAAACTATTACTGCCATTGCTTTAATATTACTTTATGTGACTTTGATCATGTTATTAGGAAGGACCAATCTCTGGGGAAGGGCATCATGCTTGGTGAAGCAGAGGGTCCATGAAAAAAAGAAAGACCTTCAACGAGATGGATTGACACAGTGGCTGCAACGATGGGCTCAAACACAGCAACAATTGGGAGGGTGCCACAAGACCAGGCAATGTTTCATTCTGTTATGCATCCTTTGGCTGTGCACCCCAGTGGCATAATGGCTAAGCCCTTGGCTGCTAACTGAAAGGTTAGCTGTTTGTGAGAGAAAGCTGTGGCAGTCTGTTTCCATAAAGATTTACAGCCTTAGAAACCCGGGGGGGGGGGCAGTTCTGCTCTATCCTGTAGGGTCACTATGAGACAGACTCAGCTGGACATCAGTGGTTTTTTATGAGTCTGAACAAATTTGATGGCACCTAACTGTGACAATATTACCATGATAACAAAACCAGAGGAAGACAGTATCAAAACAAAAACTACAGACTTCTTAAAAAACAAAACAAAAAACCTAACGTATTCCTACAAAAGCTACATATGTCTCATGAATATAATCACAAAAATTCTTAAACTATTAGCAAACAGAATTCAGAAATATACAAAAATAATTATATACCATGACCAAGTGGAGTTTATTTCAAGGATATGAGGTTTAATATTCACAAATCAATTAATGTAATCCACAGTATTGATAAGCTAAAGAATAAAAATCACATGATCTTACCAATCAGTACAAAAAAACCATTTGGTAAATTTCAGTACCCATTTATGATTAAAATCTCTCAAGAAAATAGCAGTAGAGGAGAATCTTTTCAACTTGATAACAAGCATCTGCAACAAACTACAACTCATGTTCTTTAAATGAAAGACAATGTGTTTTCCCTAAGAGCGGGAGAAAGTCAAAGATGTCCATTCTCACCACTTTTACCCAACATAGTTCTGAAAGTTGTAGACAAGCAAATAAGGCAAGAAAATGAAATTAAAAAAAGGTGTACAGATTGAAAAGGGAGAACTTTCAGATTACATAATTGTCTATGTAGGAAATGCCAAGAAGTCTACAAAAGAAAAAACTCCTAGAGCTAGTAAGTGATTTTGGCAGGATTACAGGATATAAGATAAATATATGAGAAACAGTTGTATTTTTTTTTAATCCTGGTGTGATGCAGTCATAGGTTGTCCAGTAATAGTGATTCCATCATAAATATCACATCTACTTGATCAGAGCCAAAATATACAATACTCTCCCAAAGCTTTAGCACATGGAGAGTAGATAGCAAACAACTGGAAATCAGTGTTCACTCTTAGAAGAGTTTGATGGTGGGAGGTCAGTGTTTACGTCACTGGGCAGCACATGTTCACAGAAGAGTTTGATGGCGGGAGGTCTGTGTTTACGTCACTGGGCAGCACATGTTCACAGAAGAGTTTGATGGCGGGAGGTCTGTGTTTACGTCACGGGGCAGCACATGTTCACAGAAGAGTTTGATGGTGGGAGGTCTGTGTTTACGTCACTGGGCAGCACATGTTCGCTGTCAGCAGGTGGGCCATGGTTTAGGTTCTGAGTTCCCATTGCCAGCTCAGCTCAGGTGCAGCATGGCTGGCCGCCTTCTCTCTTTTCCCCTGGCTCCTCTTGGCTTGCTCTGCACCCATCACTGACTGGTCCAGTTCACAGCCAGAAGCCTGGGCTGCCATCACAACTCTGAAGGCAGAGCTGCTCTTACATGGGGTGCACCCCAGCACAGCGAGCAGGTCCCCACCCTTCAGGTGGGGTTCCTGCTACTGCTCGAGCCTGCTCTTCTTGCTGCTTCCGCTGCTTCTGGCTCTCAGCCAGGGTTTCTGCCTCAGCGGACCCTCTCGTGGTCTCTACTGCTTCTGGTGCTGTTGCAGTCCTCATCGTATTACAGCTCCCAGCCTGCTCCTCTGAGACCACATCTCTGCTCAGCAGCTGCTGGTGGCTGCTTTCTCTTGGCCTCTGCTGCTGTTTCTTGCAGCTCTGCACTGTTACTGGGTCCAGGGTTTCTGCTGTTATTGATGTCAGTCTCTTACCATGACTTTCCAATCTCTTGTCTCCCTGTGCTGACATCTCCACCCTGGGACAAGGATCAGGGAGGGGTGTTCTTCAGCACAGCACTTCCGTGTCCACAGAAAATATGCTCATCCAATGTCCCAGAGCACAATGTTCATGTTGCCCAACTGTGAAGCTCCTGTGAGCTTCCGTCTTCCTAGGCTCTTATTGGCTCCACCACAGGCCTCCTGAGGCTTAGTCAGCATTGGTCCCTCCAGGTGATTCCTCTTAGTTGGTCTGGTCCCCACTCATTGGCTTCAAGTGTGGTTCTACACTCAACATAAGGATAAAAGGCCAAGTCCTCCACTACAAAGGGGCCCCATACCTCACACCTAGCAATGTGCCTCTGGACACTGGAATTAAAGATACAGAGCCACTTACAATCTCTCACATACACAAAAGGAAATAAGTGAAAATCTACCAGAATATGTACAGGACTTTTTATGCTGAAAACTGCACAATAGTGATGAAATACATCAGCAGTCTGAATAAATGGAGAGATGTATTGTGTTCATGGATGTGTCATGGATTGGATTGTGTTCCCCGAAATATGAGGCAATGCAGCTTGGCCATATTTCCTGGGATTGTGTGGTTGTCTTCCATTTTGTAATCTGATGTATTTGTCCTCCATTTTGTGGTGTCAGTTGAAGAGAGCCTTGGTGGTTCAGTACTCGGCTGCTAACTGAAAGCTTGGTGGTTTAAATCTACCAGCCATTCTGCAGGAGAAAAATATAGGAGTCTGCTTCTATAGATGTACAGCCTTGGAAACGCTGTAGGGCAGTTCTGCTCTGTCCTATAGGGTCGCTTTGAGCTGGAGTCAACTCCAAGGCAGTGTGTTTTATATGTTACTGAGGCAGGATCAGTGTCACAACCTTACAAGAGAGTGTGACTCATGTCCCACCCTTAAGACCTACTCTTGTTTGAGTCACACCTTTTATCTTACAAGAAATAAGAGGAGAGAAAGATGAGGAGAAAGGAGAGGGATCTCACTACTATCAAGAAAGAAGAGCTGGGCATGGAGTGCATCCACTCCCAGGGTCCTGGGGTCCCTGCATGGAGAACCTCCTAGACCCAGGGTAAGATTAATGTCCAAGGAATGCCCTGACCACAGATGGTTAAAAGACATATAGACCTTCCCCTGGAGCTGACACCCTGAATTTGGACTTCTAGGCTCCTAAACTGTGGGAAAATAACTTTCTGTTTGTAAGAACCATCCGTTTGTGGTATTTTTGTTAGAGAAGCACTAGGTAACTCACTACTACTAGTCTGTCAATTTATCATACTGTGGTGGCTTGCGTGTTGCTGTGAGGCTGGAGGCTAAGCCACAGTATTTCAAACACCAATAGAGTCACCCATGGTGGACAGGTTTCAGCAGACCATCCAGGTGAAGACAGACTAGGAAGAAGAAAGAGGCCATCCACTTCTGAAAAAAAAAACTGACCACTGAAAACCTTACAAATAGTAGTGAAACCTGTCCAATATGGTCCTGGAAAGCTTTATGAATAGCTGTGAAACGTTGTCTGATACAGTGCTGGAAGATGAGCCCCTCAGGTTGGAAGACACTTGAAGTAGGACTGGGGAAGAGCTACCTCCCCAAAGTAGAGTTGACCTTAATGGCGTGGATGGAGTAAAGATTTCGGGACATTGATTTGTTGATGGGGCATGACTCAAAATGGGAAGAAACAGCTGCAAACATACATTAATAATTGGAGCATGGAACGTACAAAATATGAATCCAGGAAAATTGGCAGTTGTCAAAAATAAAATGGAATGCATGAAGATTGGTATCCTAGGCATTAGTGAGCTGAAATGGACCGATATTGGCCATTTTGAATCAGACAATCATATGATCTACTATCCCGGGAATGACAAATTGAAGAGGAATGGCATGGCATTCATCATCACAAAGAATGTATCAAGATCTATCCTGAAGTACAATGCTGTCAGTGTTAGGATAATATCCATACACCTACAACAAAGACTAGTTAATATTACTATTATTCAAATTTACACACCAACCACCAAAGCCAAAGATGAAGAAATTGAAGGTTTTTACCAACTTCTGCAGTCTGAAATTGACCAAACATGTGATTAAGACATGTTGATTACTACTCGTAATTGGAATGCAAAAGTTGGGAACAAAGAAGAATCACCAATAGTTAGAAAATATGGCCTGGGTGATAGATACAGTGCCGGAGATCACATGATAGAATTTTTCAAGACCAACAAAGTATTCATTGCAAATACCTATTTTCAACAACATAAACAGTGGCTATACACATGGACTTTGCCAGATGGAATACATAGAAGTCAGAATGACTGCAGTTGTGGAAAGAGGTAATGGAGAAGCTCAGTATCTTCAGCCAAAATAAGTCCAGGAGCTGGGCTGTGGAACAGACCATCAACTGCTCATATGCAAGTTCAAGTTGTAGCTTAAGACAATTAAAAGAAGTCCATGAGAGCCAAAGTACGACCTTGATTATATCCTACCTGAATTTAGAGACCCTCTAAAAGAAGAGATTTGACCCACTGGCCACAAGTGACCGAAAACCAGACAAATTGTGAGATGACATCAAGAGCATCACCCATAAAGAAAGCAAAAGGTCTTTTAAAAGACAGAAAAGGAAGAAAAGACTACAATTGATGGCAGAAGAGACTCTGAAACTTGCTCTTGAACGGAGAATAGCTAAAGCAAATGGAAGAAATGACAAGATAAAAGAGCTGAACACAAGATTCCTATAAGGAAAACCAGTTAATACTACTCTTTTCAGATTTACACATCAACCATTAAAGCCAAAGATGGTGAAATTGAAGATTTTTACCAACTTCTACAGTCTAAAATTGACCAGACATGCAATCAAGATGTATTGATAATTATTGGTGATTGGAATGCAAAAGTTGGAAACAAAGAAGAATCATTGGTAGTAAAATAAGGCCTTGGTGATAGAAATGACGCCAGAGATCACATGATAGAATTTTGGAAGACCAACGACTTATTCATTACAAATACCTTTTTTCAACAACATAAATGGTGGCTATACACGTGGACCTTGTCAGATGGAGTACACAGGAATCAGATCAATTACATCTGTATAAAGAGGTGATGGAGAAGCTCAGTATCAGTCAAAACAAGGCCAAGAGCTGACTGACTGTGGAACAGAGCATCAGTTGCTCATCTACAAGTTCAAGTTAAAGCTGAAGAAAATTAAAACAAGTCCTTGAGAGCCAAAATATCTCACCTAAATTTAGAGACCATCTGAAGAATATATTTGATGTACAGAAACACCAGTGATCAAAGACCAGACTGATTGTGGGAAGACATCAAGAGTATCATACCTCAAGAAAGCAAATGGTCATTAAAAAGACAGGGAAGGAAGATAAAAACCACAATGGACGTCAGAAGAGACTCTGAAACTTTTTGAATTTAGAGTAGCTAAAGCAATTAGAAAAATGCTGAAATAAAAGAACTGAAGAGAATATTTCAGAGGGCAGCTTGAGAAGACAAAGTAATATAATGAAATATCCAAAGACCCGGAGTTAGAAAACCAGAAGGGAAGAACATACTTGACATTTCTCAAGCTGAAAGAACTGAAGAATAAATTCAAACCTCAAGTTGTAATATTGTAGGATTCTATGAGTAAAATATTGAACAATGCAGGCACATCAAAAGAAGATGGAAGGAACATATAGTCACTGTATGAAGAATAATTGGTCAACATTCAACTATTTCAAGAGGTGGCATATAATCAAGAACCAATAGTGTTGAAGGCAGAAGTCCAAGATGCATAGAAGGCAAAACACAAGGTTCCACGAATTGATGGAATACCCGTTGAGGTGTGTGGTAGTTAAGGTTATGTGTCAACTTGGCTAGGCCTGGTTTTGAGTGGCTGGGCAGAGATGTAGTTATTCCCCATGATGAGACTGGTAATCAACTGCCTGGTAGAATCTACTGTGAGCAGCTGAATAGCTGCCTTAGTGATGTGGTCTGCTTCCAGTGTGTAAGAAGATGCTTTGAGAAAGGTCTCTGAGCTTCTTGGCATGCTTAGACCCTGCGTGTAACTGAGTCTTCATTCAGCAGCCTGCCATGCCCTGCCGTATTGCTTAATAATCTTGGGACTGTGCCATTTTAATTGTTGACCTTGGGTTAGTCAACCTCAGCAGCCAGCAGCTGCCTGAGTTGAGAAGCCTTCAGCTTCAGTGGGCCTGGAGCAGGAGGCAGAGCTGAAGCCCAAGGTGAAGGGGCCTTCACCCAGCCCCTAGAGCTGGCACTTCGAACTCAGACTTCTAGCCTCCTAAACCGTAAGAAAATAAATCCCTATCTGTTAAAACCATACATTTGTGGTATGTCTATTATAGCGGCACTGGAGAACCAAAACCAGGTGTTTCAACAAACGGAAGCAGTGCTGAAAGTACTCACTTGTCTATGGCAAGGAATTGGAAGGCAGCTACCTGGCCAAGTGATTGGAAGCAGCCCATGTTTGTGCCTATTCCAAAGAAAAGTGATCCAACGGAATGCAGAAATTATCAAACAATAGTATTACTATCAGACATGAGTGAAACTTTGTGGAATATAATTAAAAAATGGTTGCATCAGTACATTGACAGAGAACTGCCAGAAATTAAAACCAGATTGAAAAGTGGGTGTAGAGCAAATGATATCATTGCTGATGTCAGATGGATCTTGGCTGAAAGAGAATACCAGAAAGGTGTTTACCTGAGTTGTATTGACTATGCAAAGGCATTTGACTTGTGGATCATAACAAATTATGGATAACTTTGCAAAGAATGGGAATTCCAGAACCTTTCACTGTGTTCATGCAGAACCTGTCCATATACCAAAAAGCAGTCATTTGATCAGAACAAGGGGGTACAGCATGGTTTAAAACCAAGAAAGGTATGTGTGATAATGAAGATTGTGTGTTAGCTTGGCTGGGTTGTGGTTTTGAGGGGTTGGATGTAGTTATTTCCCATGATGAGATTGGACTCACCTCCGTGGTGGAATCTGCCGTGGGACACTCATCCATGGAAGGGATTGTGGCCTGCTTCCAGTATATAAGGAAAAACTTTGAGAAAGGTGTCTAGCTTTTTGGCCCATTTTGGATCCTGCATTTGGACACGTCTTCATCTCTGTCTCCTGGCGATCCAGGACATGAACCAGTGGTCTGCCATGTTGCCTGGCGATCTTGGGATTGTGCCACCTAACCTGTGGATCTTGGGCTTGGCAGCCAGCAGCTGTGTGAGATAAGAGAAGGCTCCAGCTCCAGTGGGCCTGGAACATGAAGCAGAGCTGAAGCCCAAGGTCATGGGCCTTCACCCAGCCCCTAGAGCCAGCACTCTGAAATCGGACGTCTAGTCTCCTGAACTAAGAGAATAAATTCCTGTTTTTTAAAGCCATCTACTTGCATTTCTGTTAAAGCAGCTCTAGAGAACCAAGACAATGTATGTCAGGTTGTATCCTTTCATTATACTAATCCAATCTGTATGCTGAGCAGATAATCTGAGAAGCATCAGGATTGAAGGAAGACTCATTAACAACCTACAATGTGTTATATGTATATTACACACCCATGCTTCCTGAAAGTGAAGATGACTTGAAGCATTTACTGATGAAGATCAGACTACATCCTTTAGTATGGATTGCACCTCAACACAAAGAATAAAAATCCTTATAACTAGACCAATAAGCAGCATCATTATAAATGGAAGAAATGTTGAAATTGTTGAGGATTTAATTTTACTTGGATCTACAATTAACACCCATGGAAGCATTAGTCAAGAAATCAAATACCATCTTGCACTGGGCAAATCTGCTGCAAGACACCTCTTCAAAGTGTTCAAAAGCAAAGATGTCACTTTGAAGACTAAGGTACACCTTACCCAAGCCATGGTATTTTCAGTCACCCCATATGTATGTGAAGTCTGGACAGTGAATAAGGAAGACCAAAGAAGAATTGATGCCTTTGAATTAGGGTATTGGTGAAGAATGTTGAATAAACCAGGGACTGCCAGAAGAACGAGCAAATCTGTCTTGGAAGAAGTATAGGCAGAATGGTCCTTAGAAAAGCAAGGATGGCAAGACTTGATCTCACACACGGTGGACATGTTATCAGGAGGGACCAGTCCCTGGAGAAGGACAGCCCGCTTGGTAAAGTAGAGGGTCAGTGAGAAGGAGGAAGACTCCCAATGAAATAGACTTGTCAGGTGACGGCAACAATGGGCTGAAGCATAGAAACGGTTTGTGAGAATCACGGGACAGGGCAGTGTTTTGTTTGTGCACTAAGTAGGGTCATTATGAGTTAGAACCAACTTGACAGCACCTAGCAACAACATAAAATGAAAAATTGATAAATTGTACTTCATCACAATTCAAAACTTTGTGAAAAAGCCTTTTAAAAGGATAAAGAACCAAGCGACAGAGTGAGGGAAATATGGACCTGTGTCTCAAGTAGATTAGGAACTCAAAACTCAGCAGTGAAAGCACAACCCCACTTAGAATGTGGGCAAAAGACAGTGAAAGACATCTTCCTGAAGAGGATAAACAGACGCCAACGCAGCACGTGCAAGGTGCTCGTTAGCCAGGAGGAATGTGAGAACCCCGAGTGTGCTGTGACCACATGCCCCTGGGAGTGATGGTGTAGCACGTAGTGACCAGAGCCAACTCTGGTGAGGATGTGGAGCAGGCAGCTCCCTTGTACATGGGTGGTGGGAATGTGGAGTAGAAGGGCCAGTCTGGAAGATGGTTCTGAAGGTTCCTTAAAAACAAAACCTGCAGCCATGCAATGACCTGGTAGCAGCACTTTTGGGCAGTTGTCTCAGGGAAATTAAGATGTGTTCACTCAAAAAAACGGGTGCCCATGTTTCTAGCAGCTTTACTTGTAATAGCCAAGCCTGGAAACAGCCAGGTGTCCTTTAGCAGGTGGGTGGTGAAACGGTGGTACACCCACGCCTTGGACACTGCTATTGTTGTGAGGTGTCATGGAGCACCCTGGATACTGTTGTTGTTAGGTGCCATCAAGTCGGCTCCAACTCAGAGCAACCCTTTATACAACAGAACAAAACACTGCCCGGTCCTGTGCTGGCCTCACAATTCTTGCTATACCAGAGCCCTGGATGCCAGTTAGTAATAAAAAGGAGGAAACTTTTGATACAACCAACAGCCTGGGTGGATCACCAGAGAATTGTGCCGTGTGGAAAGGCCCACCCACGAGGTCACAACTGTGTGACTCTGTTTCTGTGACACTTGTGAAATGTCCCAGTTACAGGAATTGAGAACAGGAACGAAGAACGAGGTGGAGTGAGAGGGCAGTGGGAGTGGCTGTAAAAGGGCAACAGGAGGGTCCTTGCATTGGTGGAATGTTCTGGGTCCTGGCTGCCTTAGTGTCAATATCCTGGTTGTGATGTTGGCCTGTCGTTTGTACAGTATTACCAGGGAAGCTGGTACAACTACACAGGCCCCTTTTTGTAGTGTTTTTTACAACTGCACATGAACCTATTTTATCTCAAAATTAAAACTAACTAAAAAGAGGGTGTTAGACACATAGAGATGCAGGGGCTATCTCCTTAGAAACATGGCAGTGGTTTTGTTCTGTCTCATGCTGATGTCAGAGAGATGAACAGCTGCCAGTCTTGCCACCACTGGCTCCTCGACAGAAGAAATGTTGGCGTCTGGAAAGCTACTCCTGTGGAGACGTTGCTTCCGTTTCTGCCTCGGTTCCAGCTTCCCCATGTCTGTCTAATCAATTGATTTCTGCTGCCTGTGAACGCAGCAAGCACAAGTATAGGAGGCTTTAACGTGAGGCTTTGATAGCAGGGCCAGCCTGGGTTTGGGAAAAGTTCCAGCCATTTCACATCGGCCTTTTCCATGCATGCTCCATGTGGTTGCGTGACAGGAACTTCGTCAGCTTATTCAGATAAAAAGAAAAACAAGTTGTGTGGATAAAGAGAGGATGCCCATGATGGCGGTGTCAGGGCAGGAAGGCTGGATTTAATTCTTACTTGCAGACAGCTGGTCTGGATTTTATGAAGTGTCTGTTCAGTTCATCCCAGGTAGCCCCACATTGGTTTAGGGCAGCGTTTCCCACCCCCCCATACACACAGTTGCCCCATTAAGGAGCCTTTTTTTTTTTTTTTTTTTCCTGCCATCTTATTCTTCATTGCCCTTGTCAGATGTACTGTATACCTGTCGAACTCACTGCTGTCGCGTCGGATCCAACTCGTAGCGACTCCTCCTTGGGTTTCCGAGGTGGTATCACTACGGAAGTAGATTGCCCAACGTTCCTTCCAAGGAGTGGCTAGTGAGTTTGAACCACCAGCCTTGGTTAGCAGTTACATGCCTTAGGCACTATGTCACCAGAACTCCTGTATATCTGTTTAGGTATTCTGTGTACTTTTGCTTTATACATAAAAAGATTAAACATTTTTACCCCTCAAGAACCAGTATTTTTGCTCTCTTGAGAGATGGTATCACCCTCTTTGAGCAGGCATGCTTGAAGGTGAAGCAGTATTTCCATAAAAGAACTTTTCTTCAAACATTTCAAAGGAACAGGAAAGAAACAAGAAACATTTCTCTCCTTTTTAAGCACTAGTTCATGACTCCTGGATGTCATGTAACCCAGGATGGTGAAGCAGGACCTGAGCCCCGGCATTTCCTGACAGGCACCAGTGAAAGTGGGGGACAGAGTAGGGCAAGAGACGGCCGACCGCACGCAGACGCCACGGAGTGGCGGTCCCGCAGATGCACCTGCTGCATCCTGGGCACGTGCTTTCTTCTGGGCAGAGAGAGGTTGCTTCCAGTTTAAATTGAAGCCCCTCCTTTGAACTTGTCATTGTTAGGGAACAAAAGGGGATCCGCGAGTCTGCCGACTGGGACAGCGCCCGTCGCGGCCTCTTAGTGAAGCTTAATTTTTGCATCAGTTTTTTTGTTACTGGGTAGCTTTGTTTCAGTGTCCTCTAAAACGTAAAAGTCTTTTTGATAATGTCAGTTTTAAGATTCTGAAATGGAATGCAAAAAGAAAAGATTTCATATGGACAACTTTGTGAAAGCTGAACCGTAACCTGCTTTTTCAGCTCCACTGACTCTTGTCCCGCAGCCTGGTAGTCCACACGTGTTGTTGTTGTTGTTGTTGTTGTTGTGTGCCGTTAAGTTGGCCCCGACTCACAGGGACCCCCTCCTTGGGTTTCTGAGGCAGTATCACTACGGAAGTAGGTTGCTCAACTTTCCTTCCGAGGAGTGGCTAGTGGATTTGAAATGCCAGCCTTCTGGTTAGCAGTCAAGTGCCTTAGGCACTATGCTGCCAGAGCTCCTATAGTACACAGTAGTGCTCATTAAATATTTGAGTAAATGAGGGGCTGGGAGAATATTGTTTTGCTAGCATGTCTTTTAATACGTTTGGTGCTGTGATTTATTTAGGTGGCCGTCAGACCCAAGAGCAGAGAACTCAGAGAAATGTAATAAATGTACCTGGAGAAAAACGTGCTGAAAATGGGGTGAGTAATAGTGAAACCAGTTAAATCATTTAAGTTGCTTTTTTACGGGTATTGATGAGTTGGGGTCCCAGAGCAGGTGGCCTGCTTCCTGTGGCCATGAATGGGTCACTCTCTAGAGTTGACCAGACTGGCTTTGTACCTTTCAGTATTGATGTTGATCATTCTGTAAGGTTTTGCAGGATGATGAATGGTAAGCTGTTTTCTCAACAGTTGACAGGAAATAACTTCCTTTATCACTGTGGTATTATTGAAGACAAGGCCAAACATCACTTACAGGTGAGGAAGGTGGGCGAGGTAGAGGGGGTCTTTTTTTCAATTATTTTTATTACTTTTTTTTTATATATATTCGCAATGTTCCCTCCCCTCCCCTCTCACCCCTGGTAACCAACAAAGTTTCCTTCCATATATGAACCTTTCCTTGACTTTTTACAATAGCAGACTAATACAATATATGCCCTTCTGTGATTGACTTATTTCACTCAGCACAATGTCTTCCAAGTTCATCCACGTTATGCG